>NC_142030.1:605923-908885 GCF_982192425.1 Myodes glareolus
CTCCCCAAGCTCTTCCCTTCTTCCTTTCCAAGTACATAATGGATCCAAATATGAGTGCTGTCAAAGGAACGAATTATGGAGGTTGAGTGAATCCTTACGATAGTTTTAAAGTGAGCTCTTAACTAGAGCCTTTATCTCATTGACTCACTGAAATGGCTCTTTTTATCTTTTCTTTTTTTAATCATACTATTTATGGCAACAACTTTAACAGAGATATAATAGTCTGGGAGACAATAACACACTTGCAGGGGCAAGTCATACAAAAGAGAGAGGAGGGTTTCATTCCCCTGGGACCCAGAGGCTCTCAGTCACCAGACCTATGCATCAATCTTATACTTCTTGAGAAGAGGCTTACAGGTCTGGGGCTGAAGTTGCTGAGTCCTCACTGCCCTGCTAACTGGGAAGTCTGGGAGGGTGGGTGGGAGGAAGGTGAAGAGTGTCTGCTGAAGAAGAGAGTGCCAGGTAACGAGAAAGCTCAATATGAAAGGTGCAGCTCCTGTCCCCATCCAAACTTGGTGGGTAGAATGGCTAGACGGTGTGAGCCCAGATAGGTGGGGAAGATTCTCTGAAGACAAGTGGGCATGGGAAATCTGGGTTATCTTGATGGGGCTCAGTCATTCCAGAAGACATAGCTGGTCTGTACCAAAAGGAAGGATGAGGTATTCTAGGGTAACTGAGAGATGGGGTCATTATTGATCCACCCATAGGTGCTGATACAAGTTGGTGAAAACAGTGCTCAGGCTGTGAATAAAAAAATACCCACAATCTGCAATTCTGCTGTGTTCTTTCTGTATGCGCCAATCGTAACAGGCACTGAAGCCTGAAGAGTCAGGCAGGGAGGGAGGCTGGGGCAGGAGGCAGATGGTACAGGTAAGAAGGAACTATTGCAGAGTAAGAGGGCAAAGTCTGGGACCTTTCCACAGAGCTGTGAGTGAACTGTCAAATTCCTCAGAGAAAGAGCCAGCAGATTGTGGGGTCAGCCTCACAGAAGGCAGACAAATAGACTGGCTTTTCCATTCCTCGAACAGAGTGGATAGCTTTAGCGTCTTGACCACTTGTCTGATTTACATGGAAACTTACTGTCTAGGTTTTGTTGAGGTTGCTTTTGTAAAACTTTTTGAGAAGTCTCATGCCTCCAAAACCCAAATAAGGACTCAATCCTTTGTCAGTGGGCTCAAATCCAGTCCAGATTTTGCATCTGTGAGGCCTCCCTTCCTCCCTCCCTCCGGAGCCCTCCCAACACCTGCTGCAGAGGCTGGAAGCCAAGAGCTATTGTGCAGGACCCTGAACTCTGGCCCTCTGCCTCCGCCTCCACCCCAAACCCAGCACATTTCATAGAGACGCTTTGGTAGCTGGCGTGGCGCCATGAAGTTTCCAACACTATTGGGCAACAGAATCCCTAGCCAGGCCCCTGCTTTAGGGCTTTCACCCTTTTCTCTTCCTCTGGGCTCTTCGAATTAGGAAGTTTAAGTGTGATTTTGCATTTCTATTGAGCTGTTTTCAATGGTGGGGATGTATCTGAATAGGGATATGAGGCCAGTTGGATGCAATGCAGATTTCTTGGAATCATGAAATAATGAGGCCAGAGGGGTCCTCCCAAGGGTACAGAGTCCTTAATAATTATTTTGATTTGTGTTGCCTCTTATTTATTTCCAAAGCACTTATTATTTCATTTAGGTGTTACTATTCACCTATGATATAGGCATTTTCCCTGTTTAGCAAAGGAGAAATGCAGACCTGGAGGTGTCAGGGGACCCACCTAGGGTCACACAGTAGTTAGCTGGAGTGGGATTTCTAAATTCTGGTGCTCTACCGTCTGATCCGTATGTCTTACCCTAGCTTCTTGCCCAGTCACTGCAAGAGGCTTTTGGAAAATTTAGAGATTCTACAGCTGCCCTGTGATTTCTCACAGTGACGTGAGAATATAATCATGTGGTTTCAAAGTCGCTGAGAAGACGAGCAAAGGACTGAGTTCAGGCAGCAAACTGTGTGGCCTCTTCCTGTCTTCCACATCGTGTCTAATTTATAATCTTTACTGTTCAGAAGAGGGAATTTCCTCTACTGTCCAGTATATCATACCAGGAAACCCCCAGTCTTCTGCATGCTGGGACCACCTCTGGAATACCACACACTTACATGTTGTGCAGGGCACACCAGCCACAGTGAGGATCCCCTGAGCTTAGACACTCTCCACAAGTTGTGTACTGTTCACATGATTCAACAGGGACCCTGGTGACCTGGCAGAGAGAGGAAAGGGAGCACGGGAAGGTCAGGTTGTGACAACTTGAAGGCGTGTTTCAAAACTCCCCTTTATCCATGCCCCCAAGATGTCCCCATCTCACTGCTGGCGGAGTCCGAAGAGGCTAACTCTAACCAGAAAGTGTCTGGATGGTAGCTCAGGACTCTTTGATTTTGCCAAAGGTAGAAAGAAAATCCTCTAGCCTGTTGCTTCTTCCCACCAGTGTCTTTCTGAGAGCCTGGCAAGTCCCTCGCAAGTGTTAAAAATGGTTCACTCTGCTGAAAGGCTATTGAGTGGCACAAACTCATCTCTGAAGAGCTTTCAGCTGGGCATGGGCTGAGACATCCTTCCTGCACAGCACACATGGGGTGGGGGGAGAAACTTTTCCCATCAACTAATATTCATAGCAAGGCACTGGTACTTTATAGCCAACCAAGTGTACCACCTGGATCCAATTATCTCATTCTCTGAAGTCTGCATTCAGTTTCTCTAGTAAATCTCCCATTCTTTGAAAAGTCTGGCAAAATGGGAAGGTCCACAGAGAAGCGCTGCCTGTTTGATTCTGCTTCGCCTGGCTAGTGGGAATTTGCAGATCAAGTGCCTGTGTCCCCCCACCCCCTTCGTAAAGCACAGCTTTTGAAATCCCTCCTGATTTTCTGGAGAGGCTTGGCAAGGGCCTGAACTTGGTGAACATGGACACCACTCTCCTGTACCTGCCCAGTACATGTGGCAATAAAGGCCAGGCAAAAGAGCTAGACGACTGGAGTTTCCATTTGACATATCTTAGGTGTCTATTGTTGGCTGGGTAAGAGGCTTCTGAGTTGCAAAAATGCCTGCTGGGCTGGAAATACAAGCTCATTTGTTGGGCCATAGAGGACTATCACCTACTAGAAGTGTGAGCCCAGGTGAAAACACGACACTTGGTCCAATGACAGAATGTTCTGCCACTGGCAGGAGATAAAGATGTGAGGGGAGCATGTTCACAAAATCCGTCCCAGAAGATCAGAATGGATCCTAACATGACAAACTCAGTGAAAGTTTATTGAATGTCAGTTCTGTGGTGGCCTTGGAGTTCAGTAACAGAGAATCCACCGCAAATGGCACGAACTGAACCTGAGCAAAGCCCAACAATCCACTGGAATTAGCAGTACCCAACTGATATCTGCTCTGTATGTTGCTCAGCACTGGAACCCAGGATTGGTGTTAGCACTGAGTGCCTTGGGAGCATAAGAGAAGGGCATCCTGGCTAATCTGTCAGGAAGATGGAGACAGCGGTTAAAGGTGAGTCTTCAAGCATAAGAATGCATCCAGTTGGGCATGTTGACTCACGTCTGGAATTTTAGCACTTGAGAGTTCAGTGGGAACTTAGGTAGGAGTATTATCCATAAGTTACCTAGCCTGGGTCACATAGTGAATTCCAGGCCAGTGTAGGCTACAAAGTAAGACTCAGTCTTATAAAAATAATAGGAATCGTAGGAGAAAGAGGAAAGCGAGGGAAAAAAGGAGAAGGAAGAAGAGAACGGCGAAGAGAGGAACCAGAGACCCACAAAACTTTCCAAGCTAAAGGATTTTCATGGGCAAAAGCAGTGACAGAGTTCATTCTAACTTGAACTTGTAGGCAGGGAGAGACAGTTCGCCTTTCTTTTCTCACTCATTCACCCTTAGTACATCATATCAATACATGCTCAGCCTTAAAATCAAACCTCCCTTCAATGAGGAAATAAGATGTAGGGAAGGTAAGCATAAAACCTGAACATCTGGCTTAAAAAAGTAGACACTTTAAATCTAGGTTGGGGAATTATTGTCTTAAAAACCTCAAGCAGAATATATCTGAGGGTCTGGGTTGATTCTAAATCAGCCGTGTATGACCTAACAGGGTGATGTAAGAGGTAAAAAGGCTATCGTGGACTACCAAACAGACTTATGGTCTCAGAATGAGAAGGCTCAACCTAAGAAAATCAGAACTGCCTGATTTTCAACAGTCACTTTGTTCAAAATATACCCATCATGTGGATGGCAGGAAGGTGATATTCCTCTGGGCAGCTATGAAAGGGACTTTACCCTGAAAGGATGCTGTGATTCATTACAATTTGGATATCCACGAATTTTATCTCTCACAGTTTACTCACCATCTCTTTGAGATTATGGTTTCTTAAAAAAAAAAAAAAAGTTTCAATCAGGCAAAGGCAGCCAGATCTGTGAGTTTGAGGCCAGCCTGGTCTACAGAGAGAGTTCCAGGACAGCCAGGTTTACACAGAAAATCCCTCTCTCGAAAAACAAAACAAAAACAATTGTGTGTGTGTGTGTATGTGCACACACATCTACATGCACGCATGCATTTGCCATGGTGCACATATAGTCAGAAGACAATTTCAGGTGTTGGTCTTTGCCTCCCACTTAGTTCGCAGCAGGGTCTCTTGTGTACTGGAATACACAACAAGTTAGCTAGATTATAGGGATCTGATCTCAGTTATTCAAGCTTGTACAGTGAATGCTATCCTACGGAGCTATCCAGCTGGAGACTTGAACATTTGCCAGTTGAAAGACAACATCTAGCTATCACTATAAAAGAATAATAATCCTTGAAGTCTGCTCACAGTCAGCATTACCTACCTATAGCTTTCTGACAGGTGCCTCCTGGGAAAATGAGGCCTGATGATTCTCAATCTCTCAGGATACCTGGGACCCCAGTGCCCAGCAGGCTTCTGTAGGTCCCTCTGGTCTACTCTGCAAGGTCTAAGAGCAGCAGTCCAGTGCCCATTCCCTTTTTTGGGGGTTTGGGCTCCTTGTGAGTGATGTCTGCATCTGGCTGGAAATTAAAACAACTGTCTGCATTGCATTCGGCCCGTCTGTCAAAACACAGCCCGGCTCTCAGCAGCTGGGAAAGGGGGCCCTGAATGAAAGCAGTGTCTCCAGCAACAAAGCCCACTTTCATGCCAAGTGCCATGGAGATAGTGAAACCCTGTTCTTCTCCAAACATGAAACCAACAGCACAACTATTTTTCCTATTTCCTGGGCCCTCCTGGTGGGATTTTTTTTTTAAAGGCGGAGTAAAGTGAAACAGGAAACTTAGAAAGAGGCTGGGCTTGAGAACTTTCATTATTCGTTATGTTCTCCTAGCTAGGCACAAATCAGAGGATCAGCTGTCACAGTGATTGGGAGGAGAACCTTAGAGTAAGAAGCACTCGTGGGCTTTCCCTGTCCCTACCTTCATGTAATTTTAGTTTCATTTAGCTCTATTAGCTAGCACTTGTTGATCTGGCGCTCCGTACAGGCTGGCAGTACACATTTCAGGAGAATAAACCGAACAGCATTAAAACACAGCTACCACTGCAAGTTGTACATGAGCTGTCATAAGACCTAAGTGCTGAATTACAGGGATAATATGAAAAAAGGCAGAGGAGATTCTGAGAAAAGAAAGACTGGTGTCTGCACTGACTAATAGGATCACCATTAGCCCCTTCCCACTGTGTGACTCTTGAATGTTTGAGAGTACTAGTCTAAACTGAGGTGTGTTATAAATACCCAATATATACCAATCCTAAAGATTTAGTAAAGAAATGAAAGCAAATAACACTAGGAATTTGATATTGACGTCTTCAAAAATTAATGTTTTGCACATATTAGGTTAAATGAGATCTTCTTCTGTTTAAACTGTAGCTACTAGGGAAGTGGCAACCAATCCTGCAAATTCTGTCTATGGCCAACAGTTGCTTTCTGTCTGCCTGTGTTGTCAGGAGGTTTTTGTGTGAGTCTGTCATGGCCTGGGACTTACAGGATTAATATCTTTAATGTATTTCAGAAGGATAGATCCCAACCCATTAGAGCAGAGTCCCCTAGGAGCCTGTATGAGGACAATGTGGCAAGGGTATGAGTTAGAAAGGTGGGCTTGGGTTCCCTTGGGAAGCCTAAGGAAGGAGTCTCTGAGCTCTTTATCCTGTTATTCACAAAAGAACATCTTTCATAAATAGGATGGCTGTGAGGCTACCATGGAGCTATGGTTCTCAATGCATGGTCCTTGAACCGTAACCACGTCATCACCATAAGTTTAGACAATGAAGTATAGTGCCACCAGTTGGCTTGCAGGTGTGCTTAAGGTGGCTCAGATCACTTAAGTTTCTTAGGACATCTTTAAATGGCTGATCCTGGGGTCAGGAAACTCCACCCCCAACCAGACAGCCCTTGGGCTATGGCAGGAAGTAATGTGTTAAAAGTCTGGATGCAAACAAAAGAACTCTAGAGATCTCTTCAATCCCTGGGAGAAATGGGCTTCCCCCATTAGATGTGAAGTTTTATTTTAGTTTATTTTTTGAGAGAAAGTCTTTCTATGTAGCTTAGGCAGGCTCTGAAATCGCTTTCCTCTTGTTTCTGTATGCCACCATACCTAGCTTGAGAAGCAAGGTTCTTTTAAGTCTTTATCCCTGGAATCTTTAAATAACCAGGTTCAAACCTGGGGTGTTGGGGGAAGTCTTGTGTGGAGTCCCAGGTGGCTGTCTTGCATTTGCTAGAACCAGGTGGGACCAGGCCTCAGGTCACAGGAGAATGAGCATTTTCTCCTAGAATGGCTATGATATGTGGAGGGTGGGGCTTTTTCCAGAACCGAATCAGAGTTTATGGGACACTCCTTGATTTTTTAATTCGTGTTTGCTTATTATTTCATTTTAACTAGACCAAAGCCTCTCCGGTGAGTGCTGAGATCTGGCGTTCCTGTGTTGTCTTAGGAGCTCCTAGGTGAGCTGCATGGGAGAGCTCACAGAGAAGAGCATCATCTCCTGCCCCTGCCTGCCCACTGCCTCCCAGGCACCCAGGAACTGCGTCTGACTAGGTTCCGCCCTCACACTCCACATTCTTTCCTGTTCGAGCTTATGTCTTATAATTGTACTTCTAATGAGTGTAACTGTCCTATTAAGTCATTTACTTAAGAAATACTCTTAATTAAAGATGACTCACACTGTGTTCTTGGCTCCTGTGGTCCAGGGGCCCTGGATCCTTGGTGTTTTCCGGGACCTTATATGCAGTAGGAATGGCTCAGTGGGGTGTGCGTGGTGTGGGATCCGTTCCCCCAACTCTTTCATCTCAGTACATTGGGCACCCATCAAAGGACATCCTAAGATTATGATTGGTTGTGGGACAAGTCTCTGGGGGAAAGCTACTGGAATCTGCCTTGCTCACCAAGTTCTTGAAGACCATTCCTGAGGCAGGGTGGCCTTGTGACCATGATAGAACTGTCACCCTCACACTGGGCAGAGGCTCTGGACAGTTCCTGTCCACCGAGAGAAACACATACACCTCCAGATGCAAGAATTCCCAGAAGTAGGAGAACAAGACCCCAAAGTTGAATGTATGAAAGGACGGAGCACTAGTGTCATCTATGATCCCGTATGATGTCCTGGAAGGAGCAAAATGGTTCTGATACCGGGAGGGGCCTTCCAGAGAAACACCTGACTTGAAGCAGAAACCCTCTGTGCTATAGATCATGCCTCAATCCCAGGATCTCTGAGGCGGTCAATGAGCCTTTGGGCTATGCTAATTTGTGAGACAAAAGGGGTGCATTCTCTGTCCTGCCAGAGTCTTTAGTTCAGTGGGAACCAAGACTCACTGCAGGGGAATAGATACTATAATGAGGGTAAAATCAAGGCGTAGCAGCGACTTGCAGGCCACAGCAGTAGCTCACCACTTGCTGCAGGGGTAGCAGCTGGAGTACAGTGTTCAGAGTCTTGCAGGATTCCTTTGTGACCATGTAAGCGAGAGGAAAAGTGGGGGGGGGGGGGATAAGGGAAAGCTGCTCCCCAGACACTGGGCATCTAATCCTCTGCTTCCCTGGAATCTGCTTGCGCCCTGCCAGATGGGACACCTGTCCCCACATGTGTGCCCTGCTCCTGACACAAGGAAAGGAACACAGGCCTTCTCTATGGCCGCGAGCCAGGTGACAGCGTGGGAGGTGTCATAGACAGCCTGGCTGGAGCATGCAGTTGGCCCAGTCAACAACACTCTGGTCCCCCGGGCCAGGGGCAGAGCACATAGCTGCTGAAACTGATGGAACTGACTCCCTGGCCTCTTTCCTTCTTTTGTGACTTTTGTAGTGTCCCTTCCTACAGATTGTTTTACTCCAAATTTGTAGGATTTCAGCTCAGTCCATTTCCTCCTTTTTCCCCCCATCCCAACCCTGACTTTGAGAAATTATGACAGTCCTTGACATGCAGGGTGATGACATGTTAGAGAATGATTTCCCGGGTACTATGTAGATGAGGACCCACAGTATAGCCACAATACTACTGCAAAGGGAGGTAAATTCACAGAATGATCTCATTTGATCTGCACAGCTCTCCAGAGAGCAGGCCATTGGGTTTTATTATATATTATGATTCATACTAGATCCAAAGAAAATTAAAGTTCCAAAGAGCTGTTTTTACTGGGTCTCACACTAAGTTGATTATCATTCTCGGACAAGCTGCATAGGTTCCTGCTATGGGGCAGGAAAGGTCAATTCCAGGAAAGCGAGGATGGACCAGACCCAAGGCAGAATCTGAGTAGGTTCAGGAGGTTGGAGGCAACCTGCAGTAGGCACCCAGTTGTGCTAACTAATGGGATACATGATGGGTCAACCTGCAGCAGAGACCCAGGGGTGCTAGCTGATGGGATAGGTGATGCATCCTTTTATTTTTTTTTTTCAGGCTTGCCTGAAGTCTTGTTGGCATTGCTGCAATTTGTTGAAAACACTGGAGAGCCCAGTGCAGATTCTACCTAGCAGCTAAGGATCGGTCCTGCTTTTATCCCTGCTGGTTCTCACAGAGAGTAAAAGGCTGCTAGAGGTCAGAAAGGCCCAGCCCAGCCCAGCCCAGCCCAGCCTATAGTCCTGGTTCTCTTGGGTATGCATGGGATTGTCACTCATAAGTCCTAGTTCTTCTCCCCCCCCCCACCAGACAGATTTCTCTGTAGCTTTGAAGCCTGTCCTGAAACTAACTCTGTAGGCCAGCCTGGCCTTGAACTCACAGAGATCCACCTGCCTCTGCCTCCCATGCTGTGATTAAAGGCATGCGCCACCACCTCCTGGCAAATCCCAGCTCTTGAACTACATTGTACTACAGGCCCCTTGGCCTGACATGTCTCCATCCAAAAACACTAACATGTCTCTCTCTTCATGCACAGGGACAAAGCTGACTGAGTACTGGATATCCAAAGCTACCCAGTGATAGGTTAAAGGTATGGAGGTCCCAGACAGATAGGTCTCTGCCTTGGATCTGTTCCTCACTACAGGAAAGAGGGGTCCTGGGAACTCCCACTGGTGGCTCACAGGTTGCTGAATGATATACCTTGATCTGAGCTTAGGAGTCCACACAGGTTGAAGAATGAAATAAAGCAGCAAGAATGATATACTAACTTCAAGTGACCTAGTAGCTATTGCATGCCAGCCACTTGGCCTGTTATCTTATTTATCCCCTATGGCCACCTTGTAGAGACATGCTTGTAGTCTTATTTTCCCATTAGAAAATGGGATTTCAGATCAGGTAACCTGTCAGGGTCACATGTCTTGTAGGTGGCAGAAACTGAGTCCAGCTCTGTCTGCCTCCTACATAAAGGCAGAGGACAAAGGCAAGGATTAAAGGAAGGTTCTCCTTCCAGGTCTGGTTTCCTGGAAGACCTTCCTGCATGCATACCTCTCTGTTCTTTTTTTGTTTTGTTTTGTTTTGGTTTGGTTTGGTTTTTGTTTGTTTGTTTGTTTTTGGTTTTTGGTTTTTTAAGACAAGGTTTCTCTGTGACTGTCCTGAAACTCGCTTTATAGACCAGGTTAACCTCGAACTCACAGAGATCCACCTGCCTCTGCTTCCCAAGGGCTGGGAATTAAAGGCATGCACCACCACTGTCCAGCTCACTTTTCTGCTTCTTAAAAAATGTTTCAGTTGGTGAATCAGAAGTCAGACAGCACAAAATGAGATAAGGCGTTAAAGAGGGAGACAAATCAGGGAGAAAGAAGGTTTGCTGCTGAAGTATTTTCTAAGCTGATCCTAACCAGAACCGTAATGGAAGAGCCATGAACAGGTCCCACCCATGTGAGTCTCCTGAGGAAAATCTGTCTCTTAGAAGAATGCTTTTGTTTGTGCCTGGCCCATGATTAGAAGGGTGGCTCTAAGCATTTGTGATGACCATATCAAAGTGTAATACTACCAAACCAGATGATCTTGAAAATTCCCCAGGAGGCAGAGCTCCTCTGAGTCCTTACTTCTAGCAGCCATCTTTCCTACCAATCAACATCCACTGCTGTAAAGAAGTCATTATTGTTTATCCTCGTGGCTGGATCTTTTTCTTTACAAACCCATAATCATGTCTAGATATCCCTAAAACTTCATGAAACAAATGCCACCATAGGCCCTGCCTATCCTCTAAGTAATGAAAGGCTGGTGAGCATCGCCACTGAGAAAAAGGAGGTACAAACTACAGCAGCACACAACTGGTTCTTGAGCCTCTGGCCACAGCTACAGAAATACACAGCCTCCTGACCTGGACCTGACCCGAGGCTGTGTCCTGTGACTCCTGACTATCTCTAGATCTAAGAGCAGAGTGCAGTTCAAAGAGTAAATCTATTTTTAATGACTCGGGTGAGAAGGGTAGAGTGGCTGAGTAATTCAGAGTAATTAAAGCTATCCATCACTCCAAGAGAAGTGCAAAGTTGGTTGAGATTTTTGGAGACATTTCCTCCATCTTTCATAAATGTCAAGAAGAAAAGAACAAGGGTACCAAAACCTCTGGGCACAAACAGTGCCATTCAACCTTCTAGTGAGCAGAAGCCCTCGGAGCTCTTCTCTGGTATTGCAGGCAGGAAGGCCTTGGCCCCTCTAGGAACTCCCTCTGGAGCAATGGACACCATGTATGCTGGTTAAGAAGTAGTTAGAAGGTAGTCCTCATTTCAAGTTCAGGTTCTACACTCATTACCTATAGGGTACCAAGTTCCTTGAGCTTCAGTTTCCTTCCACACAATGGAGGTAGTAACAGTATCAGTTCTACTTTGAGACATATGTGACGTCTTTTCACAAATGGCCTTGCATACAGTTGGTGCTCAATAGTGGTGTCACCCAATTCGTTCTCCATCAGCAATCCTCTTGAAGGTGGCAGCAGGTGTCAGGAGGCTCTGGCTGTGCAGTGTTGTCAGTGTCTCTGAGCATTCCACCTGGCCTCTCTGGGCTAGGACTGCTTATCTACCCTATGTGGGGAATACTATGCCTGGAAAACAGTATAGCCCCTCCAACCACTGACTCCTGACATAATCCCATCACTGAACCCATGTCTAGGATCCAAATGAAAATGAAAATTAAGTTAAGCTTCCCATGTATGGGTGAAGAGAAAACAGGTAAGGGAAAACAGAGTGAGGAGAAAGGCAAAGGGCAAAGCAGACCCCCCAGTGTCTTTCAATACCATACTGTATTTTCTTTTTCCCAGTAGGACTCCTGGGCTGGAAACAATAGGGAGGCAGAAATAGGACCCTTTCTACTTTAGAATTCTGGAGGGATCTACAGAGAATTAGTAATGCTGGTGCTGTGTTGTCTCCATGACAACAGTGAATTTATTCAGTTAGGGAAAGCAGGTGGGATAGGAAGCAGGGGATGAGAAGGATTGAGGGAAAAGGACCCAAGAAATAATTCAAACAGATCTTCTACCTGGGAGCCAGATGCCTGGATTAGCAATGTCCTAGTTCCCTACAGGGCCAGCATTAACTCATGACTAAGGAGGGGAAAGGAATAGTGGAAGGGGGTGGAGTAACAAGGTAGTGACACCCCTTTACCTGGCCATCCCCATCCTTGCATTCCATACTGGATCCTTGTCTAGAACTGGCTCCGGTGAAACTCCTGCCCATGGGGTCCAAGTCCAGCTTTATCACAATGAGCTCAGCTTTACCTATGTTGGGATCCCACTTAATAGGTCTGGGCTCTGGCTTTGCCCTCTTTATAGACTTCCAGTCACTAGGAAAGTATGAGAGAAAGGTAGGCTATAAAGCTAAGTTTGCCCCCCCCAGTCCCGTTTAAAGGAAAAACTCTCATGGCCTTAGTGTTGGAAGGTGAAGTTAGGGGGTCAAACATGCTAGGGGCAAGATTCCAAGAGGAAGCTAGTCAGGGACCCAGGGTAAGAATGTCTCTGTAAGTACCTACGGAGAGGGTAGGCTTTAGTGACTGTCAACTCCCTTTGACAAAGGTCTTGGCATACTTCTCAGCCAAGTTCCAGTTTCTGCCTCTATGTGTCCAAGCTGCATTTCTTGCTGTGACATTGGTACTTGAAATGATTGCTACACACATGTGTTCTCAGAGGATCCTTGTCCATAAATCTTCTAACTTTGTTCCGTTCCTGGCATTAGCTTCTAGGGTTTGACGGAACCCAGGCTGAGGTTCCTCGCCTGTCTTAACAGAGGAAGACGGTCCTACCAGATGATACATATGGAAGCAGATTTTTCTTCAACCCAGCACCCCAGAACTCTCCACCCATCTTCCATGTTCATCTTCCTATAGTAATGGCTCCTGACTCACAAAGATCTAATTTCACAATGAGATAGAAGCAGGGGTTCTCAACAGTCGCCATGCTCAGCTTTCCAATTTTGATCTTAGCTACACTGGTGATACACAGAAGGCTTTTCACAGCGCTGGAGAGCACAGCAAAAGAAGTTCCCAGTTAGATGTGAGTGAGTGCGGACAATTGATATTTCACAGTGAAATATGTTACTAGTGGGTTTAAATATATATTTATAAGGTGTTCTTTAAAAAAACATTTCATCTATCTACAAAAACACCCATATGTGTGTCCATGAGCTATTCAACACCTCATTACAAGATGGTTCTGTGTGAGATGGGTGCCCTGAGAACATTTAGGGGAGACCTTTGTAGGATCGTCTTCTTTCTCTTTCTCCTCACCCTCCCCGCTTGTTCTCTTCCTTTTCTCTTCTATCTCCTCCTCTTTTCTTTCTTTCTTTCTTTCTTTCTTTCTTTCTTTCTTTCTTTCTTTCTCTTTTTGTTTATTCTTTTATTCATCCATTTATCCATCCATCCATTCATTCTTTCTTTCAATGATAAAACAGAATCTCTCTACATAGCTCAGACTGATCTTGAACCTGTGGATAATCTTCCTGCCTCAGTCTTCCAAGTACTGGAATTACAGGTATGAACCATTATGCACAGGATTACATGCAGTTTTGATTTGGGTTATCTTTAATTTAGGATGATCCTATAACAAGTCCAGAAGCATCTATGTACCTGGGTCTCTGCTTCCTTTTTCTTCCTCTGAGGCATTCCCTATGGTCCACTATAGCTCTTTCTATGCTAAAATGCTATATATGAACTATATATGAATACCTGCTGAGAAGTGAGCTGTCTGTGCCCAACAATCCAGGTTTTATGTTAAACTCTTCAAGTATACTCCCTGCTGAGGACCACCATGTCTGGTGAAAATCCCCTGGAATTTTCCTAGGATCCATGAGGTGACAATGTTTTCAACAGCAGAATCCCATATTTCATAGAAAGAACACAACTGTCACTGGTAGCAGAGTCTGACTCAGTCTTGGCCTCATCACATGACCAACTGTGCTGACTGAGTCACTGACTCTCTAAGTTTCTGTTTCCACATCTGTAAGTGTTATTGGATGCTAAAATTAAAACATCCATCAAGGTAAGTTACATGGTGGCAGAATGTTTGGAGTTGCTTGGGATCCATTTTATGATTCCATCTCTTGCCTGGGGTCCCCTGGCACAGATTAATAACGTAAAAGGATAGAAAGAATGAAAAGGAGGACATTGTATAAGTTCTTAGAGGAAGCCCTTAGATACCGTGCCTGGGAACACCAGTAGGACTACCTGGAAGGTTTGAGAGGCATATCCTGACTGTTGGGACAGAGCAGGCAGGAGTCAAGCAGGCAAGAGGCCATGTGAAAACAGGCGTCTGTAAAGTCACTATTCTTCCCGCCCACATAGAAGGCTCCACACAGGCCACCACAGGAGGAAATGCTGACCTGGTACTTTATGACTTGTCCAAGAAGGATACCTGAAAACCAGGGAACCTTTAGAAAATCAGGGAGGTGTTACCTGCAGGGAAAACATCCTGCCTTGTAGGAACTGAAGTTATAGATGCTGTGGGTATCCCCAAGATTATCAAGTTCTCAGCCATGAAAGAATCAGACACCCTGTCTAGCTGGAGACCATAGAGCTCTTTGTGACTCTCTCAACTGTATTACCTCCCTAACCTCTTCCTGACCTGTTCTCTGGAGGGTTTAAGGCTAGAAGCTCAGAAGTAGGAGTAAGGTGTGAAAAAGAGCCATGGAAGGCAGGCGGGGAACAGACTGCTATCAGGCCAAGACCTGAGGTAGTGGAATAGAGACAGATCTAAGCTCCCATCAATCCAACTTAATTCTGGTCAGAAACTGCCATCTTAACACTGAAAAGACACTGGGCTTAAGACCAGACCTAGGGTTAAGGTAATAACCCCAGGGTAAGCTTTTTGTGGTCAGTCCTATTGGAGATGTGTCTGTCTCTTCTAAGATGCACCCTCTGAAGTGGGAGTAAAACACAGTTCCATTCAGATGTATCTCACAGCATTCTCAGTGGCAAGTGATTGCTGCTCCCAACATGGCCATGAGAGCCACAGGAAATGAGCTGCAGGAGGGCATAGCACCGCTCAGTACAAGACTTCCAGCACGGATCAGGTGGACAGTTGTTACTTCTGGGTACTGCTAACTTTGTAATAAAATGAGTTTAGATTGAAGGAAGGGCTGAGTGTCAGCTCTCAGCTGGTTTTGAAACCCAGTCCTTCTCAGAGCACAGGGTCTTCTGAGAAGTGAATGGGTTACACAGTCATTATCTACTAAAGTGACTAAGAAAGTTTCAGAATTAATCCTGGGTGGCCTCTTGGCTCTTTTGTCTCTGTCTTCTGGGAGCTGGGAGTGTTGGCCTTCAATAGGACACCTGCTCCTGGCAAAATGAAAGCAAGGCTGAGATGAGCTGATGGTGTCAGGAGCCTTCTGGGTGCCACCTTCAGTCAGGTCAGGTCTGCGTGTTCACATGTTAGAGTTTTACAGTGTTGGGAACTATTCAAAAATCTTTGTATTCCTTACTGCTTTCCTGACTTTTGTCAATGGCACTTGAACTGTAATCTATGTTTTCAAGCCTCCTTGGGATGATAAGGAGTAAAGGAAGCTTAGAAGAGATGGAAGGGAGACAAAAGATCCCCCTCTTTAAAAAAAAATGTACTTAGGAAATTAATTACGGAAAATAATCACCAAATCACCTGAGTATTTTATTTGGTGCATGCCGGGTCTAGATGGAAAAAAAAGCAGAATTTTAAATAATTTTGGAGTCATAACTGATGTAATTAGGAGCTCAGTGAACACTTAGCATTGAGCAGTGCTTATTAAAATTACTGTTTTAATCAGAACATTGCCAGAGAATCATTAATAATACAATGGCTTGATTCCCTGGAACTCTAATTAGACCTGGACTTTTAACCACCCGAGTGTAATCGGGTTCAGTCTGGCCATGCACCACGGGTGATGCATTATCATTTTTGGGCATGAGAGACTCGAGCATCTGTATTACTATGTAGTGACTGCACTGTGCTCAATTTTGGAACAGGAGAAGGAGCTAAGAAGGCTAAAAGGTGGCGGTGATGATTGACATCTGTAATGGCAGAGAGAGACCCCATTCCTTGCTGGGACAGACTGAACACACTGCTCTAAGGGGACTAAATGAGATGCTATATTTCTGGTGCTGTCTTCCCACATACTACCTCTCCTAGACCCAAGGAAGCCCCAGCAAAGAGTGCAGTAAATACATTGTTCACTAAGCTGCTAGGAGAGGTTAATCTAGTAGAAGACTGGTTATTTCTTATTTCTGTTGTCGAACACTCTGAATCACCTGGCTCAGTTTCTCTAGAACCTCCTTAAATTTTAGAGACATTTCCCCACAATGAAGTCTAGAGTTGGAGAGAGCTTGGTGGATGTTCACATGTGTTTCTAGACACCTAGTGGAGCTGGCATTTTGGGAGAGAGATCTCTAGTTGGGTATATGGCTCTGAACACAGAGTTGGGCATCTGTACTTTCAGTTGACAGGTCAGAGTATGACCAGAACTGATAGAATCCCCATGGGGCATAGTCTCTGAAGATGCCAGAGGGGTGACTGAGAGCAAAGGAGGCAGAAACGTGCTCACTTGTCTCCTGGATCATACTAACTAATCAGAAGGACACAACAGACGTGAAGACTGGGATACATCAAAGGCAGATGCAACAAGGTGAAAATTAGGATTGGAAAGGGTACGTGTCCTCAGTGGAGATCAGAGAGGAGGTGGCAATCAGAGTGGGGTGATGCTAATTGCAGGGGTGGTGGCAGTAGTTAGAGTTTAGTGACAGTAGCCAGAAAGGGGTAGTGGTGGTCAGTATGGAATGACAGTGATCAGTTAGGGGTCCTAATCAGAGGTGGCAGTGGAGTAGCACTAATCAGAGAGGAAGCAGCACTTTCTGAGGTAGGGTAGAGGACCTGGATTTTATCTGCAGAGGCTTGGAGTAGATAGTATTTTTTGTATAAGTATTCTCACTAAGTACTCTCCTGGCTACCAGTGGAGGTCCGAGGCAGTGTGATTTAGCTTACTGATCACCACCAAACTACAGGGCACTTTTGAACAGTTTGATAAAGGTGACTCTCTAGGTACATTAAGTGCTATGATAGGTAAGGGCCTTCTTCTAGCCCCTATTTCCCTCTTAGCCAAAAATCTTGTGTATTGCACAATATGAGTCATCATATCTTACAACCCTAATCCTAAAGCCTCTAATGAAGTAGAATACAGAAATGTAGTTGGTGAGTATACCAGAGGTTCTACCTCACTGACCCAGAGGGAACACTTTTACTGCTAAATATTATGGTGCATTTTTTAGTTTCCAGGAAGAATTAGGTTGTGCAGAGAGTCAAGAGTCAACTGTGGATTTGGGAGCAAGAAGGCATCCATTGAATAGGCTAGACTTAAGAAAGGGTTGGGTGCAAAGTGTTCTGAGCATGAAAACACCATAGGCCAAGGTGAAAATGGGTTTTGGGATATGCTCTGGAGAAAGGAGGATGCAAAAAATGATGCCCTTGCTTGCACTTCTTTTCTTGTTGGTTCCTTGGGGAAGTGTTCATCCCTACAGAGCTGATCAGGGGCTCTGGGTCACCTGGAAGTGAAACTGAATTCCAGTGGACCCTCTAGCACCAAGCTACCCAGCTCCCTCCCCTCAGCAACCCTGTCAGTCAAAGGGTGCCAATAAATAGTGGAAGATCAGCTCAGAAACAGTCTCTGTGCTTCGGAAACACATAGTCAGGTCTTAATCCAAGAATTACTGTGCTTCTAAAGAAAAGTTATATGTTAGGGCTTCTGACACACCTACAGATGTACTCCATGTATTCAAGCTGATATACAAACACATGCATATCCCTACCACATACTCACAACATATATCCACATACTCTTACAACACACCCACACTGACTTTCCCCACCCATATTCATGTCACACACACTCAGCACATACTGGTGTGCTAATTATTGCACCTTGTCATGCAGACACACAACTCTGAGAAGAAAAGAGCCATTAGGAACTATCTCCCTCAGCTATCTCCCTCTTGAAGAAGGATTGCCCTGACTAAGAATAACAGATGCGTTAAAAATGATAAACAGACTTTTAAATGGGCTTGGAGTCTTAATGAAAATCATAAGGATATATTCCATAAATGTCCATAAATATCAGACCAACAGATGGCATCCTAGCTAATGCAGTCTTGAACCCCATCATATTTGTTCTATTAGAATAGTTCAATAAATAATGTAACCCAGCCCAGAAGCTTTGGGTCAGAAAAACTTCAGAGAATGTGCACTGAGGGCCAGCAAGAAAGCTTGATTCATTTTTGCCCTGGGGCAGCTGGGTTTTCTTGGTCACATAGTTTGCTTGTTAAGTTTCAGTGTATTCTATAATTCTGTATATGCAGTGGACTGTTCCCTTAGAGGGTTGTTGTGAGAATCACAGTAAGTCCCAGATAACTATGATAATAGATAAACAATACGATGATTTATTGTTATGGCTACTTTTAATTTTCATCATCATCATCATCATCATCATCATCTCTCCCTCCCCTTCAGCTTCTGGGGCCAAGGGAAGCCCATGGCTTATACACATTGCATTATGTGATTGGCAGGGAACATGGAAGAAAGGAGATGGAACAGAAAAAGAATAGAAGAACAAGGAGGGGAAAAGCAAGAACAGCAGATCCCACAGAGGCCACACACAGTAACCTATCCATGTGTGAATGTGTCCTTTAGGCAGAGTGTGCCAGAGGAAGGAGAGGCCATCAAGTAGCCAGATGGTTAGAGCATAGCTTTCTTAAGATTTACAATGATTTGGGGCTGGAGAGATGGCTCAGAGGTTAAGAGCATTGCCTGCTCTTCCCAAGGTCCTGAGTTCATTCCCAGCAACCACATGGTGGCTCACAACCATCTGTAAGGGGATCTGGTGCCCTCTTCTGGCCTGCGGGCATACACACAGAAAGAACATTGTATACTTAATAAATAAATAAATATTAAAAAAAAAGATTTACAATGATTTTCCTTGGTATAAAATTCTCATGTCCAAAAATTTACTCACTTAAGAGTATATGATTCAGAAGTGTTTAGTGCATTTATGGTTATTGTGAATAATATAAACAACGCCATAATTAATTTTAGAATAATTCCTTCACAACTTCCCAAAGGATAGCTCGTGTCCACTTCCTATGTCTCTAGCTTCTCCACTCCCAGAAACTAACTGGTTGATTTTCTGTCTGTCTGTTCTATGTACTTCCTACTTGTGGAACCATCCAATATGTGACTGGCTTCTTTCACTTAGCACAATGTTTTATTTTTTTAATTTCACCCATGTTCTAATAACTATTAGTAAGTTCTTACTTAACTCAAAGCCAAGAAGCTGCAGGAAAAGAGCTTAGGACCTACATCTGAGTGTTTCATTTTGCAGGCTACCCAACTGTTCACCCCAGAAGCCTCACTGAATCCAAGTTGGTCATTAACTGGCCAGCTTAGGGATCCTGCAGCTGGGGGTCTTTCATTTTTTAGCACAGGGGAAACCAAATCACTGTGAAATGATTGTGTTTTGTGTGTGGGCTGTTTATAGCCTATGCACACTTTTCACAAAGAAAGAACGAAATAGGCTGTAATGTGAGACTGCCTGGTGTGGTTTATGATTTAGATTTAATGTTGAGAGACAAATAAAATTCTCTTGGTATTCTGTCCATATGTCTCTCTCTTAGCTCTTAAAAGTGACAATTCCCAGCTCAATTTTTACAGTGTAAAGGCTTATTCCCCTCTAATGGTTATCTGTCATTGCTTATGTTTAAAGTAATTGTACGTGCTAAAGCTGCAGCTTCAGGATGCAGGAGGCAGAAAGCAACAGCTCTGGACCAAGGTGGGATGGAGGACACCTTAGCAACTGGTTGTAAAGGACCAGGAATTCCCATCACACTTGTTCCATAATGGAAGTGGCATGAACTTGTCCCTTAGCAGCTCTCCTGAGAATTGCAGGAATGGCAGGGTATCTATTCCATCCAGTTCGGAGACATGTGAGATAGGAAACAGTTACAGGCTGTGTGCAGCCTCTTTTTCCATGATGAGGTCTAACAGCACTGCCCTGTGACCACTAGATGTTAGTCTAAAGCCACAGGTAAAAAGAAATTGAAAAACATGAAATGTAGAACCAGAAATTGCTCTGACTAATAGATATGCCTAGGTAAACCCAGATAAAGATGGTCAAGAACATGCTTCCTGTATGTGTGAGGTCATCTTTCTTTCCTAGAACTTTCAATATTGATTTAGATTGAATTATAGGCAGGGGAGTTGGTGGTGGCTAGTCCAAGATAGTGCCACTAGTCACAGTGGCTTGGAGACTGTGACCATGGCAAGATGATAGTGGAGAATTGGGAAGAACTCAGGAAACGACCTACAAGCACACAGTTTGACGAATGCCACTCACTTCTTATCTGAAGTGTCCAATGGCTAGTACCTGCAGTCATATTAATGGATTCCATGAGAGTCCCGCAACCAAATTAATTTTAGGAGCAAATTCCTTTCCAAACATAAAAATAACTATATCAGATGGCCTTTTGGGTAGGGTCTTATTTCATGAAATAAAACAATAGAATATCACTGCTCTAAAAAGGTCAGGCATGATTAACAATGCCCCAGGCATCTCATTATATCGAGAGTTCATTATGCTGGCATCCCAGGGAAATATCCTCACCACCTACCCCACTCTGGACCGCAGGAGCAGCAGTAGAGGCCTCCTTCCACTGACTAACGGAAGCCCTTGTCCAGTCTCTAGGCTGCCTGCTCAGAAGGCTGTCAGCAGTACCCAGGGACTCCCTTGTGCACCCTGTCTAGAAGAACACCATCAGATTTCTGTTGTTCCAGAGTTCCTCCTTCTCTGGAAATTCAGTCCTGGGTGCATCCTTGGCAAACAAGTAGGTAATCCCATAAGGGAAATAGGATTCTGGAGAAAGTGGGGATGCTTAAGGTTTCTCCATTAATCTAGACATGCTTCAATTTGCACTGGGAGCATAAATTTGCATGCTGAATCCCAGAAACCCCAAATCTTACAATATTAGATAAAATAAAATTAATTTTTGTAATCCTCTGTGATCATATTAAAACCCAATATTCTCAACTTGGCACATGGAATAGGTTTGCCCACCTGCCTTCCTACTGAAATTGTTTTCTCAAACCCTGATTGAGTCTTGCTGTACAGCTGGCAACGTAAGAGAATGGGGTCCCTAACCTATCTGGTCCCCTCGTTACTTAGGGTCTAGAAGGGGAAGAATAAAAATCTCATCAAGGTTAGAGAGAAGGTCGGAAGACTGTGGCTACCCGGGTGGCAGACTGGAATGGATTTGAGTTCTGCCTGATGCCCAGGTAGACGACAAGGAGGAGGCAGTGAGCAAGGACTCTGTTTTTCCACAAGATTAAAGCTTTTGTATGTCCTTAGGTTACTTTCTGTTGTTCCTCTTCTAGGAAGGTTGGTAGAGAGAACTCCATGAGCTAAGATGGTCAGTCACTGTAACAGCATAGGACACAGGGACTTGAGGCACATGAGGATGGATGACTTCTGGGTGATGTGAGGCTGAGACCTGTTACAGCAGAGTAGGTAGTTCAGCTTGATACCCTACAGAATCTTCTAGGCCTGGGAAGCAACCTTCACTTCACCAAGCATGAGGGTTGATTTTCCCTGGGTCTTTTGTGGGTCTTAATTATCTCCTGTGGTTCTAGACATGACATCAGATATGAAATGTGTGTGTTTTGTGTCCTTTGAGGATGTCAGAAAAACTTCTGCATATAGTCCCGTGAAGATAGTTGAACTGACTAGGGGATTCTGCCGGGGCTTGTCTATAACAGTGGGAGACATTTCATCAGAGCTACTATTTCTTCCATTTGCTGTATGCCCAGAATACTCTTTATATCACCCTTTTAGCCCTCAGTGGAACCAGTTCTCAATTACTTCTATTAGTAATTTCCTATGAGACTATGCAACCTGGGGTGGCAGAGCCAGGCTTCACATATACCGAACACGAGCTGACTTCTGCTGCTCTCCTCCTCATTTCCCAGTCTCAGGAATGAATCTTGAGAATGAAGCTCATAAGAGCTATAGGCACACCACGTTCTGGGCCCAGGGACAGGTGACCTTTCTAATTCAGCACCTTTATAAATCTTCCCTAATGAAGTTAAGGTAGAGGGGCTATAGATGAATAAATGAAGGTTAAATCACTCCCTGCAGAAAACTGAAGCTCACAGCCAGGTCCAAAAAGAGAGCTTGAAAAATCCTGAGGCTGACTTGCACAAAGGTTTTAAAACTCTCTTCCTCAGATGGCAAGACAGAAGTCTTACCAATACAAGTAATAGGGGCCAAGGAAAAACCAAGGTAGATGGCCTGAAGAAAAACAGAATTTCTTGGAAAATGTTCTTGAAGCTTATTTGGGAATGCTGTAAAGCACAACACACATATGCATACATACACTGTATACACATACACACTGTATACATGCACATGTATACATATACTGAACACACACACTTTATATACACATAGGCATACACACACTGTACACACATACATGCATACATACACTGTATACAACATACTGTATACATGCATATGCATACATGCACTAAATACAGACACTGTATATACATATATGCATACACACACTGTACACACATATGCATACATACACTATATACACATACACACTGTATACATGTATATGCATACGTGCACTGAACACAGACACTGTATATACACACACACTGAACACACACATTCACACGCTAACACATACAATTAATTCCTGCAGCCAGGTCTGTCTGACTCATTTCTGGCCTCCTGAGGACCTCTATGTCATGTTTTCTTGTAAGTACATTTGTTACTTAATGTCCTTGACACCACTGACTGTCACCACCCTCTACTGTCTGCTCCTTGGCTGCACACATCAGTCTAAGCAGCTCAGAGAAGTAAGGCTGACTCAGGAAGGAAAGAGACATAGAAGCAGAAATAGTAGCTGGCCACAACAGGTCAACTAGGTGTGGGACTGATGTGAGAGTAGAAGCAGAAGGCACATGAATGGAAGGGAGGGTGTGCCTTGTGAATCTTAATAGAGAAATTGCAGGATGCAGGCTGGGAAGAAGAACAAGGCTGTTGAGTTCTTGAGCAATGCTGAAGCACATGGCTTGCTAGCTCTTGCTTCATGTTGCATCCTGGGTGAAATGGGCTGTGGGACAGGATCAGTGGTCTGGTGCGTCTGTTATGCACCCATGGACTTAAGGAGTCTGGTCGTGATAGCAGTGATGCTTAGGGGACACAGAACAGCTCACCCACTCTGCAGCCTGGTAAGGAACAGGATTCGGGAAGAGAGAACCAGGCTGATGAGGGATGGGAAGCTGAGGGTGGGCTGGGCACTGGAAGAGAGACCCAGAGGCAAGAGAATAATATTGAGCAGTAAATCAAAGGTCAGGCTGATTTTTCTTGGCACCCCAGGAGATGGAGCAGGAGAGCTCTGCTGATAGCAGACTCTGACAACTGGCAAATGAGCTTCTATGGTTATCTGTTTTCCTTCCTTAGTCTTGTCTCCTAAGACATAGGCTGAAAATAGGTGCAACTGGCAAATGACTTCAGGATAAAAAACGAGCAACTTATTAGTTGTTGGGAACTCGATAGCAGAGGAGAGGATGCTCAGGAATGAACCAGGGAAACAGGCAGGCCTGAGTTGCACCCATTCTATAAACTTAGCTCCTGCTGTCTCAAAAATCCTACATGGATCAAACATTTAATTTCTCCAACAATCAAAATGATGACCATTATCATTGTCCCCACTTTACAGAAGAGAAAACTGATGCATAGAAGCTAATCCAGGCCTTAGGGAAAAGCAGAATTGCAGATGTCAGATCTGGATACAGAATGACCTGCCTTCAAGGACCTTCCTGCCACCCAAGAAAGCCTCCTTGCATAACTGCTTTCTTTCTCTGTCTCTTTGGCTCCCAGCCTATACCAAGCACCTAATAATTACTGAACATTGTCATCTCGTGGGGGAAACAGATGCAATCTACCCAGACAAGGTCCCACTAACCATCAACATCACTGAAAGAAGGGACTAAAGACAAAGGGGAAATAACTTTATCTTCATCCCATAAATTGGCATCACTAGAAGTCATCCTGTTCGTACAGTAGGGCTGTCTAGGAGGTAATGTACCAATACTGGTATCTTTCTCTTGATGATGTCACTGAGACCCAAGACCTGTCTAGGAGCCTGAAGGTGGATGGAACGAGGAGCTTGTACCAGGGTCAACCCTACTGATAATCCTTGTATTGGGTGCATGGTTGTTTCCTTCCATAGTTTATGTTGTTGCTGCTGGGAAGCCTGAAGCCCCATCTTTCTAGGCTAGACCCTTTCATCTTGGGAATGGCAGTAAACAGAGTTGATTGAAAGCCTGTACACTTATGTGCCATGGCAGTTCCCTAAGGATTGATGCTTCCTAACCTTTCCTTAGTGTTAACAGTCGTTGGTGGAAATGCTATTCAAATATTTCAAATATTCTGATTTTTTATTATTAGCCCCTTGGGTGAACTCTCTCCCTTTATGGGCCAACTAGAGCATCCTCCTCCAGAAAGCCTTCTCTGATTCAAAGCACCCTGTTGTGCTCCCAGCTGTGTACATACTTCACTGCAAGCACTGCTCACTTCTCCCTCTTTGTGCGCATGTGTGACTGTGAGGACAAGTTCAGTACTGTAAGCATCTGAGCCCCGAGTGGCTGCTGGATGAGCCTTTTCATAACTGAGTGGCTGAGACACAGACCTCATCTCTGCCCAAGGCTCCCTTCCAGTCTTCCTTCCCCTGCCTCTATCCACCCTGGCCTTTACATCTTTAAACAGTGCCTGAAGGATAGAAGCTGAACCTGGGCTGTTTCCCAAGCTGTCAACAGCTGATGACAACTAGTGTTCTTCCATCTGGTGGCAATTTCAAACCCCAACCTGTTTGCAAAGAGGAGTGGGAAGAGGGAGCAGATGCAATCTACTCAGACAAGGTCCCACTAACCATCAACATCACTGAAAGAAGGGACTTTCAGGAATTGGCAAGGAAGGTTACCTGATGCAGAGTGCCAAATGCTCAGCGAATTGAACCACAGAGCACCAAGTAGAGACCCCAGGTTTCTAAACTGGGTTTAGAGAAAGAACAGAGGGCTGGCTAGAAAAACACAGTAATGTTTGGGTCTGAAACAATGAAATCTAAGCGTTGGAGGAGAAATGCAAATACACACTACTCCCCTGCAATAACATAGACAAAAATCTCTTCAGGACAGATATGTTCCTCGTCCACACAGGGACAGTCACTGTCCTCACACTAGTACCTACCAGTATGGACATACTTACACACCCAAGTTAGCTTCTAAGCACAGTGTGCACTTTGAAGAATTCATTTCACCATGGGGAAACTAAGGCTGTGATTAGCTTTGACTCATCCGCCCAGATGACTCACAAGGCAGATGCATCATCTTCTGACATTCCTCTACCTACCATTCCTTGAATTCCTTTAAAGACCTGAGTTTGACCCTAAACATTCTCTCTTGGTCAGCTCTAGAGAGAATCATTTTGTGTAAGCAATATGCTAGACTCACAGGAGCAGTGAAGACAAGCTCCTATTTTTATTGTGAACCTGCACAGCTAGCCACTTTTGGATGAGGGGTGAGGTCTTACTCGAAGAACTCACAAGAGATCAGCTTCCCACCTCCCAAGGGCACCATTCACAGGGCCTGGATCAAAGTTCCAAGAGTATCTCTGAGCCTACATCACTTTGAGTGAGAAGCTTGTGGGGTAGACTGTGCTGTTCCAGTCCCAGGTCCCTAGACAGAGTCCTTGTATCTATAGCTTCACACCTACTCTGGAGGAGGCCCAGGACCACAGGCTTCTTCCTCTTCTCCTCCCTCTCTCTTTGACTGATGAGTGTGCTCCTCTGAAACTGTATCTTCACATCACTGTCCCAGCCATTGGCAGATAGAAATAAGTTCTTTTGTGACAGTTCCTCTGGTGTTGCCCACTTTTGGGTTGATTGAAACGAATAAGACTGTCAGTATCTAACTGAAGTCTAATTGGAAATCCAAAGTGGCATTCAATGTTATGGTCTAAATCAAATACATTCAGTAACCAAAACTGAATACTGAGAGCAGTAGTGTCAGTGTTCGGAAGGGTTGAGCAGTAGAAGGCTGAGTTCTGGGGTGTCATTTTTACCCCACCCCCATGATTTTTCTTGGTAAGGCCTTACTGAGTCTTAGGATTCTAGCAGGGGCCAGCAGGTGAGTGAATACCTGGCTCACTTCTGGATGGTACCTTAGAAGATGAGTGAGGCTTGGCTGACGTGTTTCTTGTATTCTGCATCTGCTCTACTTGCAAGGGTTTCCTTTGTTGAGTAAACCAGGTTGAGGACAGGGTGGGAGGATGTACAAGGGAGTCATGGGATCACCTTGGGGGTCTCTGAATGGCATTGGTGGGGATGGGAAAGGCAGACAGGCTAAAGGCTTTACTATTGCTCAGACTTGCCCCTCACTCACAGTTCTACCCATAGAACCATGTACATTAAACCTCCAGGGGTCTTACATTCCGTATCGGTCTGACATGGGTGATTAGTTTTCTTTCAGTTTGCCATAAGGAGGAGAGAGTATTCTTGGAAGGACACCAGTCTGTTTTACAGTACACAGGGCAGTGGCACCAACCTCCTCAAACAGGATGCTTTTTATCTGTCCAGGGACATTTCTTCTGCTGTCCCTTGAATGAGTCTGGGCTCTGAAACAGAGCTGGCATCCTTTAATTGGGTTTTTAAACAGACTACCACCTCCTTGGGAGTGCCAGGTTAGGAGGGGCCTGCATTTCCTGAAGCCTGGAACACTTAAGGAGACATTGCAGGATGGGAGCAGGCTCAGCAGGGGGCACTGTCTTCAACACAGGGAAGGTGCTTCCACTGAGGAGGCCTGGTGCAGAGGCCCAACACTGCTGTTTTGCCTGCTTTGCTGCTCTGGGCAAATTAGCAAGCCAGACTTAATTTCAGTTTTCTTATCTGTAGAAAAGGCTGGGAAAATAATACTCATTAGCTGAGGTCATGTTTGTAAACTAAAAGAAGAAAAACGTTGGCATAAATATTAGATTTCAACACATCTTAAATAAAACAGAGCTGAAAGACCAGGCAGCCAGTGGAGTTTATTCTATAGGTGTGGTTATAAGTTGAGTCTTGCTCTGCAGGACTTGGACTGGTGATAGGCATGGGACACAACCATAAAAACATAATTACAATGCTAACATGTATTAAGCAGGCATGCCATGTCAGGTACTTCTCTTGGGTGCTTTTAATGCATTAATTCACTGAATTAATTCATTGGACACTCAAGCAGAGTCCACCAGTGTGCCCATTTACGCATGAGGTTACTAAAGCAGAGGGTGGAATAGTTTGCCCAGTGCCTCAGTGCAGTTAGTGGTGGAGCTGGACTTAACCAAGTTTGATGATAACTGCTTATAGGTGGTGATGCTCAGCCTCTTTAAAGGTGTATTCTTTGTTTTTTCAAAGTCTCTTTTAAGATCTAGGCCCCATTTTCTGTGAAACAAAGGGTTGCCCTTCTCTAGATAGTCTCTAAAGGTAACTAGCTCTGGACCCCTGTGTCAAGACAAAGACATCTCTTCTAGAGACTCTAAACCAGAAGGCACTAATGAGAGTACTTCCTGGAGGGTTCAAGTTGCCTCAGTCATAGCACCTGGCCACATTCTCTCTGTAACCCACATTCCACTCCTTACCGGCAGAATTTGAGGGCCCTTCCTAGGGTAAGAATCCTGCTTTTCACCTCTCTACACAAAACTGACACTTAATAGCACTGTTGTAGTGAGAAGAGCAGGAAGAAATCATAAGGAAACTATCTCCAGGGCAGACCTATTTATAAGACATTTGCTAGACCCTTCCTTAGAAAGACAGCCTTGTCCAAATCTGCATATGCAAATGACTTACCAGTGGACAAAGCTATGCATTATACATGGTAGACACTTAATGGTCTACTGAATGAAAGAGGCTGTATATGCAAATGACATGCAAATCTCTCCCAGTTTAATTTGACTCTTGGGAACATCTTCAGTGACTCTCTGGGGCCTAGGTTGTTTTAAATTTTTTAAATTAAAACTTTGTACACACAACCAGTGAGTGCTTCCATATGCAAACGCTGAACAAAGACATGGTTAAGTGGGAGAGGAATGCTGGGCTGAGCCAGGTTAACCAGCATTAGCCCTGGTTTTCCTGATGACTCAGATTATAGTGAGGGCAAAAGAGTCCTTTCTCTGGGGATTTGGAATTAAGATCCAGTAATTTCTCATCCTCCTGTCCTTGGAGCATCACTATGGGCAGTAAGGGTGTCCGCCATCAGCAGTTACTAGAAAGAGAAATCAAGGCCCCTGCCAAAGCTCAGAGGACAGTCCCCAGGCCCCTGCCCATTTAGGGCATTGAGGGTTTTTGGCACCAGTCTGTCCAGCCTGTACATTGCGTTTAATCATGTATTTCCAAACCAAAGGACTTTAAAATAAGAGGCTAGGATTCTCTCTCTAAAATACAGCAATCCAAATGTCTGATTAATAGGGTAGATTAGCAGTTCTTTTCCCTCAGGTGAAAACATTTATTTTTAAAAAATGCTCCAAGAGAATATTAATGGCCAACTATGATCAGGGTCAGCTTCTGGGCTCCTTGATGCTGGTGATGAGGGAACTCAAAACCTGGGGGGAGGAGGCCACTGCTGGCTCCTTGTACTGTGCTCCTGGAGGCAGGATTCTGCCCTTTCTTTGGGAAAGACACTGATCTGAGTGAGACTCAGCTCCCAGGCCACATGGGGTTCCATATCCTTAAGCAGAAACATGTGTGCAGCAAAGGTTTGGATTGAAAGTGACACATTCTAACCCAAAAGTGCAGCAGAAACCCTCTTATCCTCACTTTCCTAATCCTCAAACTCCATAATTCATCAAATCCCTCAGGCTCAACTCTCTGCCCACCCCCAACCCTGTCTTCATGTCCCCCGGTAGCTGGGCCAAGACTCTCAGATCAGAAAAAGGGGGATGCTTATGACAGACACCGTTTGCCTTGTAAAACCACACTTAGGCATCCTCTGTCTACACTGGAGAAATCTCCCCTGGACTAAACAGATAACCACAACCAAAATTAAGTTTGTCAGGATGCAAGGGACAAGGGATTGGGAAGTGTTGTTCTTCACGTTTTTTGTTTGTTTGTTTGTTTGTTTTGTTTTGTTTCTTCTACAAGGTCCTTGGGTAAATTGGGGGGCTTGGAAATTCAATTACTTTGAATATAGGTAGCAGGCTTAATATCCCAGGCATGAACATAGCTCTTTTGAAAACGGTTCTATTTTTGGTCCTAGAACCAGCTTAGTAAGTATTCAAAGGGATTCCTCCAAACCAGGGAAATGGAATTGGTTCCCTGGTGAAACTGACTGGGTATCGCCCTCTCATCAGGCAGGAGACTGCCCTGACCTCCAGGTTTTCCCCAAACCCAAGGAGGGAAGAGTCTGTGTGAAGGGGGGCAGAGATGGTGGCAGGAGACTAGTTCTCTGCCCCATTAGAAGGGGGTCCTTTGTAGTCTATGTCTGATAAACCCAGGCTGAAGTTCTCATTGTTCTACCACTTATGAACTTCTTAAGACAGGGTGGTGTAATATCCTGCAGTTAAGCAGGGTGAGGAATACCTCTCTGCGCCAGAGGGGAGAGCTATGCCTAAGAGCAGGGACAAAGGTCCATGCTTTGGCCAGGAATGCCCCTTCATTGTGACCTGCTCCTGGCAGAGTCTGTTTCCCATAAGCACTTTCAGGGCTAAAAACATCGGTGTGGCCCTCTTTGGGGACTCATGCAACCTCAGCCGATAAGCAGCCTGATGGTGTGTGTCCTCACACACTTCTGCTGACCCTGGATCTAAGTGTTGGACGCTTGCAATATTAAAAGTGCTCATAGAGTATTTCTCATCTGGGATCAGAATAGGCCATCTCTGCAGTCTTGGCCAGCTCTGGTATTCTGTGGTCCATGGCCCTGGAAGACAGTGAATGCAGTTGATCATTCCCTAGCCTTGTGTCCTAAATTGTGTCTATGGACACACATAAATCCCTGGGGATGATGGTCACTACAGTGAAGAGGCAAGGAAAAGGGATGAGAAGACTTCCAAAGCTAACCCAATTTCTGTCTTTTTTGTGGGGTTTCTCATTCTTAGAGTTGACAGTTAACATGTCAAACATGTTAGAGACTGTGTCAGAAACTGTATTGGGACTGCCAGTTTGTAAGGATGCCCAAAGAACATGGATTGACGCCAGTACAGTCAAAAGTCCAGACAGTCTTAGCCCCTTAATAATTTTTAAGTTTCATGTATGTGTATGGTGGTGGGTAGGGGTGTGTGCATGTGAGTTCCAGTACCCACGGAGGCCAGGGGTAATGTCAGATCCCCTGGAGTTGAAGTTATTATAGGTGGTTGCAAGCTGACTGTCAGTAGTGCTGTGAACTGAACTCAGGTCCTATGCAAGAGCAGTACTTGGTTTTTGCTGAGCCCTCTCTGCAGACCTCCTCCAATCATTCTAGTTAACCTAGCTGTTTATGTCATCCCCCAAGGCTGTGAAAACCTGTCTGTGTTATGCCCATAAAGTTTGAGGTGGTCTGTAATGTAGTAAACAGAGCAGTGTGCCAATAACCACTGGTAACATAAGGGCACTTGGACTGGGTCTGAGTGTTCACAGGCAGAAGAGGTTTATCCTGTCTTTGTCACTGAGCTTGGGACTTTGTTGCATACATGGAGAGCCCCCTGAAGGGTTCCTTCAAAACCAGATGTCCATACATGTGGCCTATGGCATAGGGGTAACCTACTTGGAAACCCTTCCCACAGATGCTTATATTCTGGCCTCTTGGCCTCACATATGGGCTGCCTCTCTGTGTTCCGAGAGAGGGACTGTTTAGTCTACTTTGGCACATTGCTGGCTTTTAAAAATAAATACCAGATTATGAGAATGTAGCCCAGTTTGGCCAGTCCAGAGACTTCTTATGGTCCTTTGGGATGACAGGTAGCAGCAGGGATGACAGGTTTCAAGCCATTCTCGGGAGCAGAGCGTTAGCTGGCTGTAGTGTTTAACAAACACTTCTGGTCCTCTCTGAAGTACCAGGACGTTTTATTAAAAATGCCATTGACAATGAAAGGCCAGACTGCGTGTTAGATACACACTAGGAACATTATGTCTGTTATCCTCAGAACACTGCTTTATTAGACCTATTACACAGGTAAAATAACTGAGGCTTAAAAGAAATTTACATAATTTTTCAGGTTACATAAGGGGCTGTACAATGGTGGTATCATTCACACACACACACACACTAGATCTTAAACTCCATGGAATTTGTCCTCTCTAGGCCTCCAAATGGACAGCAGAATCCCAAGCCCCCGCCCTCTCCAAACTCTCATGTCACCCTTCTCCAGCCCTCTGTTCTTCCCAAGGCTCTCTCCAGCCTGCATGGAGCCATTCTGCACGGTGACTCTCCTTTTCCATTTCACCCTTCGCTGGATCATTTTATGCCTCTATTCCCTCTGCTAATTCAATCTAATTAAAGTATAAAATAGAATAATTGCTTCCATTCCTACACTCCTTTCCCATCTACCCTGAGGACAGAGTGGTATTCCCTTTCTGGGAGTGGCCAGCCTGACAAGCTGGGCTGGAAGCAAGCGATGCCTCCTCTTTTCATCTTACTGGCTGTTTTACTTGGCTCCCAGCCTAACGTTCCCAGACTCGCTGACTTACTTCCATTAGACACTGAGGGTCTGGGAGCAAGTCGTATTCTTGTTCATGACATCTGTTGACTTGCTGCTAAAGTTGAGGCAGCTTTCTAGGGAAGAGCTAGCCTTCTCTTGATGGAGCACCTGGGCAATTAACAGCAGGACTGGAATTCTGTTTCTAAGTCTCCCCCTGGGACTGGCCAAGCCATAGATCCATTAAGAGTACATTAACATTGACTTGTTAGGCAGTGGCACTAATGACTCAACACTTTTTACTAGTACTATTTCTTAATTACATTTAGTTAATTGACGAGAGAGAGAGAGAGAGAGAGAGAGAGAGAGAGAGAGAGAGAGAGATCTGAGTGCTAGATTGGATAGTTCTAGCTTTATATCGAGATGGAAGCCTTTCCAGGCATAATTGGAAAACTGATTCTACCCTCACATGGTTCCAAGGATGTATCAGGTACCACATCTTTGGAAAAGAATGGGAGAACAGGAAGTTAGAGACATAAGATTACATGGCCCATAGTGTATTATAAAGTAAAATTACAGAAAGGACCCTTCCATCATGTTCCATCAAGTCTGGTTATGGCTTGAGTGTGCCTGAACCACAAGCCTCACAAGCTACAAAGTACTGTAGAGCCTTTAAGGGAACAGATAGTGGTATGTAATTAGATCTTTGAAGGTGCTGTCCTTGGAAAGATACTAGTTGGTTCAAGTGGCCCCTACTAGAAACTGAACAATGCTGTTTTGACTTTGGCCCACTTTGCTTTATAGGCTACCTAGTCTTAAATAGTTTGTTACAGTAACAGGAAACATATGATTTCTTGACCCATGAAAATACTTACTGATTACCAAATTACTATTCAGCATAGTGATCATGGTTCAGGGAAGACACTCATAGGAGCACTTGGCTGTATCCATCTTTCCTTCAGAAAGATCTTGCAGTCTAATGTCATGCATACCTGTGCTGCTATTGAGTACAGTACTTGTACAAGAACATGAAATTGATTTATGTGTCAGAAGTGTTCCGAAACTGATAAAATAAAATTCAAAGTATAATGAAGTTATCCAAAAAATAATTTAGAAAAGTATTGATGCATGCTTCAATAAACACTGTAAGTAGCAGAAGAGACACTTCATGACAAATAACCTAATTATGATCATTCTGTCTATTAGAGCAGTGGTTCCCAACCTTCCTATGGCTGATGTCCTTTAATACACTTCCTCATGTTATGGTGACCCCAACCATAAAGTGATTTTTATCGCTACTTCATAATTATAACTTTGTTACTGTTACGAATCATAATATAAATACTGTGTTTTCTGATGGTCTTAGGTAACTCCTGTGAAGGGGCCGTTCAACCATAAAGGGGTCACAAAACCTACAGGTCATGAGAACCACTGCATTAGAATATCATTTCTGTTTCCCCAAAATGTCCAAAGATATCATACAGAGTAAAATGAAAAGAGAAACAACCAGCAAAAATTCACCAAATAATTGGCAAAAAGGTATTTTTAATTCATGACATATACACATTATAATCAGAGTAAAAAATACCAAAGAAAAATTTCCAGAACCCCAGGATCATTCCTAAGGACTTGACAGGGCAAGAACTCTCCAAGACATATAGGAAAAGAATAATATTGAAAAGTAGAAGAAAAACACAGATTCAGCAATAATAAAAATACATTTACTTCCAACCTTATTTTTAAAAGTCCCAAGCCCTTACTAAGTCTTGTTAAGATCTCGGGGAATGTTGGAATTAGACTAACATCTCTGTCTTGGAAGATTGCCTTCCCAAGTCCCTGAGGAGTTAAGAGACCAGGCCCCTAGGAAACTTGGTAGAGTCAGGACTAGAGGCTCCAGAATCTGGGCCTCTTGGCTCAGAACAGGTCAGCTATCTGGGTCATGTGCTGTTTTCTTCATCCTAATAACCACACACACCCAGTAATGGAATTATAGAGAGCGAGGGCTGGAGGGGTCATATGGAGTCTTCATGGTAAGTATGTGGTCTTTGATGCTGAATAAGAAGAGATTCTTCATTTGTTATCTCAACTGATCTCACACTTTTCTATATGAGATACACTGAAATCAAGTGACTTGTCCAAAGCAACTCAGTTACAAAATTGTGAGATTGGGACCCAGGACTTGGGGCTTCAGAGATCTCTCATTATTTGATTCACATCTTTTATAAGCTAAGATTGTAGAATAATGTGAAAAGTAATGGCAAACACTGGGAGAGAAAACAGGCTGTCTGACTTTGTTCTTACTGATTGTTTTCTTAGCACTCATTAAACGGCGCCCTTTACGAGGCTGTGCTGCGTGTCAATACTCTGCTCCATGGCCTTAGACTGATGGGCCTCATGAGCTGCTCTTGGCCCTCAGCCCTGGATTACCCCTGCTGAAGTCACCAGGCTACTTCTTCGGCATGATTTACAGCTCTCCAGGGGATAGGCTTCTGAGGTCCACCACATATCCCTCTTAGACTCAGCCTCCTGACTGCCCGACTCCACTGGTGTGGTGAACTCCTACTAATATCTCACTTGACCAGATTCAGCCCCACGGCTTCCAGTTTCAGCTTTCCATGGCTGCTTGCTATTCAATCTGTCTGGTTCTGACTATAACAAGAACAGGGCATCTGACACAAAAGACAGGAAGAAGGAAGGAATATTTATAAACGAGATACTTGAGAACTTGATGTGACTAGGACTCATGCTTTTAGATATGGACCAAGAGCTCATTATGTTCCCTGAAGCCTACTCAACAGCCTCATTTCTGATCCAGCCTCTCTGATCCAGGCAAGCTCTCTGTCACTGAACAACATCCTCTTCTGCCTACATTTTACATTTTCAAAAAGCATCCTATCTGACAAAGATATGCTACCTTTATCTTTTTGGCTTGGCACCTTCCCAGTGAACATAAGCTCGCATTGGTCATTGCTATCTGTGCCTTGGCTCTTATATATCAATAGGCTCAGGGAATCCAAGTGAACGTTCTTGCCCAGAGTGATCTGCTTGGTTTTTAGGCATACAAAAGATCTGAAAATACTACCGAAGCATGATCTCTTCATCCAGTTTGGCCACTGTCTTACCTGGCTCCATTGTTGCTACCTCTCTGTTCCTCCATCCTACTGTCTGTAGGTAGTTCTGCAGAAGCATCTTGGTGTTGGCCAAAGACTACAGGGTGTTATATATTGGGCAGGAGGATCTGATGATTTGTGACTGTTCTTAAAATGTAGTGCTTGGATTTGAATGGTAAGCATCTACTTTCTTATTTAAAAATAACTCTCTGGGGGTAGGGGGAATGGCTCAATCAGCAAGTGCTTGCCATACGAACATGAGGACCTGAGTTGGACCTCCAGAACCCAAGTAAACAAAAGAAAGGTATCCATATATAACCCTAGTAGTAGGGATCATAGACAAGCTAAACCATGGGGTTTACAAACCAGTCAGCCTAGTTATTTGTTGAGTGCTAGGCTAGTGAAAGACACTGTCTTAAGAAACAAAGTGAATGGTGCCAGAAGATTGACACCTGAGGTTGGTTCCTAGCTTCCACACACATAACACATACATATACACATGCACTCCTTCCAATAAATACAAAGAAGTTTCTGCCTTAAATCAAAAACAAAAACAAAAAAGAATAGGAGGAAAATGTAAAGCACCCATAGAAATCTATCTGATGGTACATATCTCTGGGGACATGTCTCCCTCATTAGATGGTAATCAATTTAAGGGTAGCAACCAAGCCTCATTTCCTCTGTTATTTTCCTAGTACTTTGTTCCTAATAATTATCTTCCCAGTAACACTTTTCCAAGACCCACTGGCTATTTTATTGGCCTAAGAGACTAATCTTTATTTCTAGGACTGCCTTACCCACTCCAGGTTGGCAAAACTTCCTTTAATTCTAGTAAGTTCTGAACTGGATCTGTTTATGCCTCAATTGCAGGGGCCACATAAATAAAGGTAGAAAAGACAGGTGGGCTCAAGAGAATCCGGATGTAATTTGCATGCAATTAGCATATGATTTGTGTCATCTAGTCTCAAGAAGTAATTTTCAAGTTAGAGCTGCATCACTGCTTTCCTTAATGCCACCATGCACCCATCCCCTCTTCTTCATTCCCGCGCATCCCCTTATCTGCCACCCCTTGATCCAGATTCTTTATCTCTAAAAAGAGAGCACACAGAACTCTGGGAAGGGTGAAGCTGACCAAAGACTTTGGAGTCTTTGAAGAACATTCAAGAAAGACACAAGAGATACCTAGTGAAGTGGTGGTTTGTCCAGCTCAGCTCTTCCCAGTCAGCCAGCAACCTCAGCTCTAAGACAATCTTTTTCTTTTTTGTCCTCAGGAAAAGGATAATACCATGGCTGCTACAGATCATGGTTATCTCCTGATCAAGAGGATAAAATAGCCAGCCATGGCTAAGCACATCACTGACATTCCTTCCTGGGAGGGTCTGGTAACCCTCACCATCCCTGCTTCCTTCCCTTCCCATAGTTCCCTCTGCTCACACACATGTAAAAAAAAAAATATGAGCTGAAAAATAATTCCTCCTCTGGGTCTAGGAAGATAGGTTTTGCTCAGTTGCTCCTTAGCAAAGTACTGAGGCTTCTCTTTTGGGGTTTCAAATCTTTGCAGGTAGTTTCAGCTTTCCAGAACTGACCAGCTCCATCCTGCATCCAATCTCAGACTCAAGACAAGATTTGATTTCTTTCTAGAGCCCCATCTCAGTCCTGTCTCCTAGGAGCCAGCCCAGCCTGAAGGCCTAGATTATTTACACCTCTTTGGCTCCCATGAGCAGCCAATTCTGTGGGCCCAGGAGCAGTAAATCTACCTCCTAATCACACCATGCTGTGGGGCTCAGTCTAGCTTTTTCTTGCAGAGCTTTTTATCACTCACCCAGACAGGGGCTGTGGCCTAGAGAGAAGCCTCCGGGAAGAGGCTGGCCCTGCATCATCCCTCTACCTCTCTGCAAATGCCAGGACCCTGCACAGCAAGTTCAGTGGCTCTCTTATAGGACAGAGCAACTTCTGATCAAAGGTGATAGGTTATCAGAGGTTTCCTAGAGTTTGGAAAGCAGAGATGTGCGTCAGCACTTACCTGTCTCTCAGACATGACATATAGGTAGAGCTGATTGATGGAGAAGGCCATGTCGCGGAGGATGGGGCTCCCATCTTTGAACACAGAGACCATTTCATACTGGACCCCACCATGGGGGGGACCATCAGCTCGAATCTGCAAGAAAAACAAATTGCCCTTAAGTGTTGATGGTCAGCCTTCCCAGGGACTATCTACTTCCACTTGGAGGGGTGGTTTACAAAAGACAGTTGCTACCCCTCCAGGTCACTGCTCTGGAAAGAAGTGCTACTTATGTTAAACTCTTAATTCATTCACAATCATTCTCAGTATGCAGGGCTAGAGATCTCCTGTGCTATCTTTCTTCTCTTACCTTATTTCCCCTTCTCCTTTCTTCCCCCTCCCTGTCTCCTTTTTCTCCTTTTCTCACTTATTTGGAGCAAGGTTACACTGTGTAACCCAGTCCGTGCTCTAACTCATGATCCTCCACCTTCAATGTTTCCAATTCTTAGATTAAAAGCATGTATATCATGCATCACCATACCCAGTTTTGATCTGGGATTCCTAGTGGTGCTTGATTTGTGTTTGAATGCACATGAACTATTCTGACTGAGGATTTACATACATTTACAGAATTTGTCAAGTGTGTAAGCAAGTGAGTGTGTATATGCATACTTAACAATAGATTGGAGAGTCAATATCTATATATGCAGTACCCTTGGGTTAGGCTGACATGGGGGCACAATTACATAGATCATCAAAAATCTTGTTGTCATCATTTGGAGACTGAAGATTTCAGAACTCAGCAATCTTCCTACCCCTAGATGCCAGTTAACTGTATTTGTAAGTGACAAAGGGAGAAGAAATATGCCGTTTTGTTGTTGTTGTTGTTCTACTCCAGGACAGTAAACAAAAAGGACCTGAATGTCATTTACCTAAAACTCCTCTGCCCAGGCTACATACTTGAGCTTATCTTGTGAGTTTAAAAAAATAACTGTGCCCATGAATCAGAGTCTTTGAGGGTACGGTCCAGGCAGTATCACCTGGTTTAAAAGCTCCCTAGGCAAAGGCACAGCCAAGGTTGAGAAGCAGCAAGATAACCTAACGGTCTTAATTCTGCCCTGCTCAGAATTGCATGGAGAGGATGGGAAGTGTGTGGCTGAGCCGAACCATAACCTCTGCTTTGGTGGGAGATTCCCAGTGATGCTGAGGCTGTTTGCACAGAAGGTGGAGAGAGACTAATCTAGCTGAGCCCCACATGTGCTTAAGGAAAGAATTTTTTATGCAAGGAATTGTTGACAAGGAGCCCTTGGTGTGTGTGTGTGAATGGGCCCCACCCACAATTCCATCCCATAACAGCAGTTTGTCTTTCACCCCCTACTCCTCCTACTCTAACTTCTCTGTCCCATTCTACCTACACACCTTTAGACTCAAGTCTTTCCTCCCCTGGGAAGCCCCCTGCCTTCTGACAATTAATTATGTATGCTGGTGCCTTTCTTTTTCCTATTAGACATGTATCCTAAGATTATAATCAATTGATTTGCTCACTGTATGTATATGTATTAGCTAACATGTATTGACTTACTATTTGGATTGTTCTTTAATTGCTTCCAATATGTGCAGAGTCATGAACATTGTGAAGGTGGATATGGTTTTCTACTTCCCTGTATCCCTCTGAGGACCCACATGAGGCTGGGACACAGATGGTGGCAGACACAGGAATGCTTGAGAAACACCCTTTGAAAGGATATGAACTATGAATCAGCTGACAGATGACTCTGGGTTCTTTAGTGAGATGAAAAGATTTCTCTATAAGATAGATAGAATAGCCTTATCCTCTACACCTCTTCTGTTTGTTCTTGTTTAACTCTCTCTTCTGTCTGCCCACACAATCCCGATACTATGAGAGTTTCTACGGGCAGGACACCATGATGTAGTTATCTCAAAGGCCCACTGTGGGCCTAATACTGCAGTAACATGGGAAGGTGGCGAGCAGAGGAGAACTCAGTCCTGCCTGGCTGGGTAGGGAAGGTCAACAGCGGGATTTACTACAGAGTTGAAGAAAGTGGGATGTGGACTATCATTTCCACCCCTGCCCTTCCTGAGAGTGGCACAATGAAGGGGGCTAAGATTGGTTATGGCATGTATCTGTTGGTGGGCTGGAGGAGAGGGTGAATAGACCATGAGCCTATTGAGACTGGGTGCCTAATGGCCTGAGGCCCCATACCTGTGTCTCGAGGACAGAAACTGGGTTAGGGCTTAGCCTTGGATACTGTGCTGCCACTGTTTGGGCAGGTGACCTGGGACCTCTGGCTTGAAATTTCAGTGGTTAGCTCAATGGAATTAAGAGTACTCTTTTAGCCCCTACTATCCATGGTTGATTTTAGCCATTGCTTCTCCTGTGGGTTGACTTTTCTTCCCTCTAAGCTCCACCATTACCCCCTTTCTATCACTTCAGGAGTCTCTCTTCATTAAAGGCAGTTGATTTGACAACTGTCACCAAAGCGCTTCCTTCCAGAAGTAGGATGAGCATGGGCATTTGTTTTCTTATGACTGAGGAAAGCACTGAGTCAGTCATGATGTTACACGGCTGAAACACACACTTTCTCACCTGGAGATTTAAGTAGAAGTAAGAACTAATCACCAGTCTCCACATGGTATCACCCCCAACAATGAGAAGGAGCCTCTTTACTATTCAAATCAGATTTCTCGTGTGGATCGGAAGGCTTAAATTTCTAAAAGCCTTCACAAAAATATAGCAGCTTTAAGTTACAAAAGTTGTTGGGCCTGAGGAAAGATATGATGGTTATATGACTTCTTGCTGACTTGGCTCAGTTTTGTCTCCATGACATAGGGTACTCTGACTTTGGCTCTTGAGTCAGCACAGGGCCATCTCCAATTCTTCTCTCAAGGAGAGCTACCTCCTCAAGGCTCTAGTTCCACTCGGGAGCTGCAGAAGCAGTCCCTCCCCTTAGGTCAGGCCTGGGATGTCCTGTCTCCGGAAGCTTGCTTGCCCTTTGTCAGCCTGAGCAGTCACCTTGCCCACTCATCTGGGATTGGCTAGGAGCTCCAGAGCAATGTCTGAACACAAAGTCATAAGAAGGAAGAACAAATACAACAGTCCAGGCCCTGACACTGTGGTCCTAGGAACCAGGTAGTACCGTGCAAAGCTGGGGATGCACCAAGAACAAGGTGCATCACACCTGCAGCTATGTTTCACGATGGTTAGTCCCTAACCTTTCCACTGTACCAGAGACCTAGTGAGACACTTTGAAAATTTTCTATCTGCCACCACAATAATTTAATGAACCAGAGATACCAGAATCAAGTCTATGTAACTCTCAAATACCAAAGCAAAAACCAAACTAGAATGGAGAATTCTGAGCAAAGCTGTATTTTCTTCTGAACTAAGCTATATTTCATTCTGTCCAAATCCTTGAAGGAAAAGTATTAGTCAAGAAATCAGCACATTCTTAAATACCCCTCTACTCCCTGTTATCAGTAACAAGCTTATGTAATCCTTCAAGAAACTCAAAGTTTCAAAGAAAATGGAGATGGACTAGTAGGCCAGAGAGCAAAAGGAAAGGAAGGAGGTAGGTCTGCTGGAGGTGGGAGGTTAGCCAGCACAGATGCCTTTCTTCCTGGAGGTGGCACACTACGTGGGCAGAGTGAGGGTCTGGAAATTGGGCAATTCTCTTCTGACTTTTGATAAGTCATGGTATACTTTCAGGGGAGTCACCTCTCTGAGACTTGGTGAAAACTTTCTGTGAGCAATGAGAATAAGCAATCTGCCCACTCAGTATCTGACCCAGAGAATCACATTCTTAAATAGCTGCAGAGGTTCAAGGCTCTGGGCCTTGACAGTTAGTTGAGGGATGCATACATTTAACACAGAGATTGCTCAGTAGGAAACAGGGGGGCTCTCACCTACGAAGTTGTCCTCCATTACTACCAGGCACAAGATGGCTAATGGTAGGAAGTTGCTGGGGTATACCAGGATAAAAGTGGAATTTTTATATTTACATTTTATATGTATGGGATTTTTGCCTGTGTGTATATCTGTGTATCCCATTCTTACAGTGCCCAAAGAAGTTAGAAGAGAATGCCCGGGAACTGGAGTTATAGGTGGCTATGACCTGTCGTGTGGGTACTGGGAAATGATCCTCAATCCCCTGCGAGAGTCAGCCGGTGCTCTTAACAGCGGTGTGGTGTCATCTCTCCAGTCCCCAAAGTGGGATTTTTAAAGCCAAGCAATTTGGTCTAGTCTGAGATGTTCCCACAAGTGATAGCTTTCTTTAGTATCATATTCAAACCAGGGCCAGGTTTGAATAAACCAAATGGCAGTGAAATAGACCACTTATCTAATCCAATCAGAGTAGACCACATAAGAAGTTCTTGTCATCCCCTCAGTGGGAAAGCTGAGATGGGAAAGAAGAGGACGGTAATGTGGAAAGGTATGCCAGACCATCTGAGCAGTATAATATCTCTCCTGAGACAGTTTGACCTTGATGGCCATGTAGATGTTACCAGGCTGTGTTGCCTTCTCAAGGCTCAGAAAGCATACAATTTAAGACTCAGTTCACTATGGTAAGAGACAAAATGTGCCTAAATTCATACAAGGACACTGAGGAGTGCTTCTGTAAGAACCCTTATTATAGGGAAACCTAACTGTAGATACCTCATAGGCCAAAGACCTTTTCAGGTTCTCAGTGCAGCTACTTTGTTTGCTTCAAATTTAGGTGTAACCCTGCCTGAAGGCAGGGCAACATACTTGGTGTATTTAAGATCGCTGTAGTTGACCTGATAGAGTTATTAATAGCTACCAGTTGTGTAGCTCTTAAAATGCGCTGGTTACTGTTAAAAACATAATACAAATAAAGTAACTAATCCTTACAGGTTTCTCTGTTGTCAGTCCTAGTTTAATTCCCATTTTATAGATGATAAATCTAAGGCTAGAAGAGTTGGGTGACCTCATGATCACACAGATAACGGGATTCATAGAGCTGGAGTGCTACCACAGGCCAGGGGTGGGAGGCTTCTCACATGAGAGGGTCAAGAGGACAAGAGTCGCTGAGCAAAGTAGATGGAAGACCTGGAGGCCAAGTGTCCCCTACTTTCTCATCTTTCAGGACTCCCCTAATCACAGTAGGACTATTACCTATTTTTCTAAGGGACAAAATAACTCAGCATCTAATTGGAGGGATTTACTTGGAGGCTAAAATTCAGTTTAATAGAGCTGGTTTTGGGGCAAGAGTGTGTTGGGTAGGGCCCAGAGGAAATTCAGTGTCTGTTCTTGAAGGGCAAGGGGCAGGGTAGAAAAGACTTTAACACTATTATTTCTTTCCTCTAAATCACAGCTGTATGTCTGGACAGAAATGAATGACAACCCCTTTCCCTGAACATCTCATTCAGATCAGCAGGCACAGCTGACTGGCTTACCTATGGTTTCTCAACTCCTGTGTATCAGTTTCTTTTCTAGTTAACTCTATTACAGAGCCTGTCCATGTCATTTAGCAGTCTGTTAGCAGAAACAGTGGTGATGATGACTTTCAAGAGCTATTGGTCAGCAATAGGACTAGGGATCATCTTGGGCATCTAGAGAGGAAAATAGATTTGAAGACATTGCTAGGACCTGAGGTTCTGGTGATGGCAAAGCCTAATTCCAACTTTTGCATTAACTGATGTGTGGCTTGCTTGCAGTAAGTCAATTTTATTTGTTCATGAAATAGTTATTATAGTTGCCAGATTAGAGTGGCTACTCTCCCTCTCAGCAGAAAAAAGGACATTGTAGAAATGAAAAGAGTTATTCACTAAGATTTTCAGTGCTATTCCATATTTATTTATTACATGCCTATTATGAGCCAGGCTGCACTAAGGGGCAAAGGAAACTAATAAATGATATTGCACCTCTTCAGAGAAGATGGGGACAGAATGGGAACAGGAAAGCCCAAGTCATCTTTACAAATTCAAAGGTTAACCTCAAGAGAGGTGGTTTCTACAAAAATGGCTGTATTTAGGATGGGGTGGGGTGGTCCATCTGCCCTGAGGGAAGCCATGAGGAGAGGCTTCCTGGAGGAGGTGAAGTCTAAGAAAAGATCTAGGATGGGAGCTATGCCTGAGGAAAATGTGAAGCGTACACCAAACCTGAAGTCAGCATCACTGGGGTTGAACCCAGATCTTTTGAAAATCTGTTTTCTAGGACTTTAGCACTTAGGAGAGGAAGGGAGTTCAGATGCAACATGATGAGGCACCATAGTAACTGAAGCAGATTTACAGTATCTTCTGTCCTAAGGCCATTACTGGCTGGCTCTGGCTCAGAACTCTGGACTTACATGGTACATGCATGTGTGTCATGTGTTGTGTATGGTATATGTGTGTGGGGGGTGGGGTGGGTGTGTGGTATATCTGTAACTGTATGTGAGTATGCACAAATAGCATATTAGATAGTTGATATGTAGAATAGTGCACATATGTATCTCTACGTGTGGCATGTGTCATATATTGCATGTGTGTCGTATGGTGGAATTGGTGTGATCTACATGTATTTGATGTATGTGTTTTTCTATCTCTGTATAATGTGTCTCTGAATGATGTATATATGTGTGTGCTATAAATGTGTTTGGTGTGTGATGTGTCTGTGCATATAATGTGTACATGATGTGATGTGTGTGGTATGTCATATGCATACTTTGTGATGTGTATGCCTCTCCATGTGTCTGTGTGTAGTGTTGTACATCTATTTGTCATGTTGTGTGTAATGTGTGGTATGTGTGTTTAGTATATAATGTGTGTTCTATGTGTATCTCACAGGTGGTGTTTATGTGTTTACGTGTGATACACATACACATTCTGATCTTTCAGAGGTGTGTGGGGCCTCTGGTGTTGCTTTCACTGAACTCTGGTGAATTAATGAGTGCACATCTGCAGCTGTGCATTTAGTGCTATGACAGAGAATTCAAGCTGAAGTTTATTTTTGTAGGACTCCATGACTCAAATTATTTATAGATTGAAGTTTTTTGTAATTCAGTCTCTGAGATCCTCTTCCTTCCCTCCTATACATACAGTTATATGCGCTCACCCGTGCACACACACGTGCACACGCACGAGCGCATGCGCGCGCACGCACACACACACACACACACACACACACACACACACTGGAGGCATCAACTCCCAGAGCTCCTTGCAGGTCTCAGCTCTCTCCTCAGAGCCCTAGAAAGGTAACAAAGTGTGCAAAGTCAGAGCTCAGTGGGTCGAGGCTCCTTGGAGGATGGTTAGGTGTCTGGCCCTAAATATTCTGATAATTGGTGGAGAATTAAGCAGCCTGTGGGTTACATACACTGAGTCAATGGAAAAGAGAAAAGGGGGAGATGGGGTCAAGAATCCTTCTCATCTAAGAAAAAGGAGACAACTAAGATGTGCTGAGCTAAGATGCCTGCTGTACTGTATGCACGCTTCCAGCACTGGTCCCTACAAAGTTGTCAGTCAATCACAAAGGCTTTTTATGGTGGAGACTGGCAGTTTCTGATATAATTACATCTATTTCTATGCCTGTTATAAACTTCCCTAGATGCTCAATGGAGAACAGGAGGTGTAGCAAAGGGGTTCACAAGGATAGAGGCATCTGGGTGTGTGTGTGTGGCGGGGTGGGGTTAGGCTATGATGGGCTTCTTCCTATATTCAGAGAAGAGTTTTTCGGAGTCTGGCATCTTGGAACAGTCTGAGTATTAACAGCCTGGCATGTAAGGTAGAAGACAATACATATTCACTGAGCACTACAATGAGTAAGGTAAAGATGCAGTCTAGACTGGAGAAAGTGGCTGGAGGGTGAGTGGAACACTGAAGGCCAGAGTTTTGGTCTAAACTGGTCTTCTCTGCTCCTCCTGGGCCAAGGGATAATGGCTACGCAGTCACTGGTACAGGCCACTTCCAGGATGAGATGTGGGCTCTGTTCTCACTGTTCTATGGTTAAACTCAGATCCTGCTTCCTAGCAACACTGTGGTTCCCATTCTGGGGCCTTTCCTTTGATTGCTCATGGGAGAGTGACCTTAAGACCTGAAAGCAGAAAGAATTTACATCCTTGGTTCTATCCTCTTAAATGGGTTTGAACTACAAAGATCAGAAAGAAACTGAAGTCCAGTTGAGGGGTTGCTCTAAGGGCTGAGTCCTGTACCTCATACAACAAGCTAGAACCCTGGGATTGGGCAGGTCTGAGGAGCCAGAAACAAGAGAGACTGTCAGGCAGAGGAAGCACTAGAGTGTTCTGGGAAACATTAAGATAAACACAGCAAGAATCAGCTCAAGCATTAAGCAGCCACCGATGAAATCACATTATGCAGAAGGAAAGCTATAATTCACACAGTGCACAGAATTGGGAGGGGTGAAAAGGGAGGGAGGGGGAATTAATAAAGAGTAACGAGGAACTTCTGCCAACCAAAGAGTCTTTGTTTACCCAAAGCTCATGCAAGAATCTTCATTCACAGTACCACACACAGGTTCTTTCCTGGGGATGCCCAGGCAGTTGGACCAAAGAGTGACTCTGGGGCCATGTTGAGGGTAAGGCAGCCTTCCTCAGCAGGTGTTGGGGTGTGTGGATATCATTGTTAAAAGTAGGCATATGGAAAAAGACTGGCTTCCTCTCCCAGAAGGAGGTAGAACAAGGAAGCCAGCACATCCATGTACATATGCTTTGGAATAGCTTTCTTGCCTTATTCATTAACTTAAACTTATTTATTTCTATCTATTCTATCTCATCTACAGTGTTAAATGTTGGGGCTGTGTGAACGTGAATAATAATGTTCAAAACTCTATGAGGTAGGTCCCCTCCCATTTTACAGAAATTTTAAAGAAATGTTGAATGTGTACAGCTGACCACAGCTGGAAAGTACAGAGCAGAACCTGGTTGGGTCTGGTTCTGAAACTTCCACTCTGCTCCTCTGTGGGGCCTTGATTTCCTTCAAGTCAAACATGAGAGGGCTGCCTTTACTTAGACTAGAAACCATATCTACACAGCATAGTACTGAGGACCTCTGGGAAGCTTCTTTAGGGAAGGATCACATAGATGTCTCCTGCACAGTGGCAAGAAGGCTATGTGCAGGTTTGAAAAAGAGCAAAGGGTAGGGAACTTAAAACAGGGTTATTGCCCTTTCGAATTAACTCATTCTTTTCAGAAGTCTGTGATGGCCCTGCCTTGCACAATCTGGAACGATAATCTGCTCTCTTTAACACTGAGGTTGGCTTTTGGGCTGCAGGAACTAAGTCTGGGGCTTTGAGCACTGTGACCACGGTCTGTGTCTGGATGCTGAGTGACCTGATATGTTAAAAGAAGTTTGAAAACAATATTCATGGAGTGTGTGTACCATGGTGCAGAAAATGGGAGGTGATCAAGAGAAATGGAGCCTATATTCACACACTGAATGTGATGTGTTTTCTCTTTGCTAACTACTGGGTCTGGATTTTTATTGCCTCTTATCTCTGCAGCTGCAACAACCTGAGAAGTCTCCTTGCCTCCAGCATATTCATTCTCTAATCTATTCTACCCAACACTGCCAGATTAATCTTCTTAAAACACGTATTTGATCCTGCCTTCTCTATATGCAAAAATCCTTAAATTTCAGATGTTTCGCAATTTTCTTTTTCTTGCTTGTCTCAGTCTCATAATTTTTAAAAAATGGTGAGTGTACATCATTTTGGGATATTGAAAGAAATCACACATACACTCCCCATACACACCCCACCCTTAATTGTCCCCATTGATAGAAGTTTTCCCAGTTTGTCATTCGAGTCTCCCTAACATGGTCTTCTACCCTTTTCCCATTATATCCTCAGGTTTTTTTTTGTATTTGTATCATTATTTTACAATTTTTTCTACATTCAGGATACTAATCTTCCTTGGTGAGCTAACCCAAATGCCACCTCCTCCTGCACTGACAGTCTTTCAGCCCCACAGCTGCTGGCATGTCTCCTAGTGAAGTTACGTATATAAATATAAGCACTTGTCTTTCCTCAGGTTAAGGACCTAGAGAAGATACTAGGCTGTACACATCTCTGGCCTTTCAAGGCTTGGTACTGCTGTGCACCCCACCAGCTCCTGTACTGCTTGCTAGTCGATGGTCTGGGTCCCTCTGCTGAGACTGGCGGGGGGAGCAAGTTCTGAGGGAGAAGGAACGGACTGCAAAGGCCTCTCTGGGATCTGTGCTGAGGACCAGAACATTGAGGCATCTGGACCCACCAAAGAATGGCAGTATTCTGACTCTGACTCTTTACTTCCTGAAAAGGAGTGAAATGAAGGGGTGACTCCAGTCCTTCACCCACAAAGAAAGCAGCTGAGCAGACCTGCCCACTTCTAATCTGTGCCTTAGAAAGAGCTGGTTTTTGTGCCAAGCACTAAAGCATCTCCCTCTGCCCCTCCCACGTTCCCATTCCCCCTACACTTGCTTCTCTTAAAAGAGCTTTGTACCTCTCCTGGGGCTGCGATCATTAACTGAACAGCACTTTGCCTCTTGGTGCTTTTGACAGTTTGACAGTGAGCTGGGAAGTACCAGAGAAGCTGCAAAGAAGCATAGGAGGGAGGCAGGGGTGTGTTCCATGCACCAGCCTTGTGTGTGCTGTCTCCTAGTTCTGTATCTGGCAACTCTGGTTCAGGGCATATTAGCTGAGAGTGTCTGAGAGAAGGGGGGTGGGTCATATGGATTCTCATTTTAGCCCCTTTGGCTGTCAGCTGGAAGCTCCAGGGTACTGACCTACAAGTGCTCCAGACAAGATTCCTGTAAGAGAAGTGGGAATAAACATTCCTTATTTTGTTTGATATCAGAACTTCCTAGGGACAAGCATGGAAGGAACCTGAAGGCTGAGGGCTGGGTAGCCTGTAAGGCTATCCAGCAAGGAAAGACCTAAACTGTGACTATTTGGGACCACCTAGGGCCCAGGAATTTTTCTAAGGGAAAGGAAATAGATGGATCAAAAGGAGGTGACAAATAGCCTATCAAGTTATAATAAACAGATCCAGTATCACGGGGGGAGGTGAGTTATGGCTCCTGAGAAACCATCTATGATAAAGTATCTCCAGAAATGGCCTTCATAAGTGCTAGCCATGAGAAAGGAGATAGGTCAGAAAAGGAAGCAGGTCCCCAGCTTCCCAGAGACCTCTGCACTTTCTTGTTTTTCTCATGACTCCTCCATTTATGCTAAAAGTTGTTATGGGTTGGGCTCTGCACCAGGCACCTTACACTAACCCTCAGTTTACAACCGAATCTCTCTCTCTCTCTCTCTCTCTCTCTCTCTCTCTCTCTCTCTCTCTCACACACACACACACACACACACACACACACACACACACACCTGGGGCTCAGACAGGGAAGGCAAATGGCCACAAGTCTGTAACCTAGCAAAGACCTGAACTGGAAGAAGTTTATTAGTCTTAAAAGATGCTCACCTTTGTCTTTTGTGTGATGTTAACATATTACTCTTCCATTTTAACATGATTCTGCTGCCATCTGAGTCTTAATCTAAGTGCCAACATAAATTATAAATTTCCAGAGGTAGAAGCTGAATCCATATAGTTCATTTTATTCAACTTTTAGCAGTGTGCCAAAGCTCAGCAGGGCACTTTAAAGATTGCATTCCATCCTTGATCAACTTAGAGCTCACAAGCTTGGATGACAAAAATCTCTTTTCTTTTTTTAAATTTTATTTATTTTTTCTTTTTAAATTTCTCCTTTTATTTTTTATGTGTACTGGTGTTTTGATTGCTGGATCCTAGAACTGGAGTTACCAACAATTATGAGCTGCCATATAGGAACTGGAAATTGAACCCAGGTCCAGTGCTCTTAAACATTGAGCCATCTCTCCAGTCCCAGACTATAAAATCTTAACAAATAAGTTTTCTTTTCTTTATGGTCTCATATGCTTTTATTGTCTATTACTCCATGAGAGTACCTTCTTAAATACAAGTTGTTGCACAGACTTCACAGCCTTGGCACTTGATTAGGGTTAATATTTTAAAAAATGATATTTAAAAGAAGACTCCGATTTGATGCTAAACCCATGGCCTTGATTCTATATAAGGTCTCATATGATCATAAGCTATACATAGAATATAAAATCTGGGAATAGTCTTCTCTGGAAAATGGAAATGAGTCCTTCTACCAGAGAGAAGAGTTTTTTGGTTGCTGGGAACCTAAACCAAATCTAATCTTAGTCCTGAGTTTCTTTAAGCTTAGTAGTGTAGTTCCCTCTCTGTCTGTGTGGAAGAAGGGACAAGGATGTTCTAGTTCTATGTAACTGTTATGTTGTCCAATATTTTTTTATAAATTACCTCAACTCCTTTGAAAAATGTGCAAATAATAATGCTCACAACTTCCCTTGGGCTGCATACCTACACTGTTGCTTTGGTTCAGTCTTGGTCTCTGCACTGGGCATGTGTGCACGGACCCTCTGTGCAGTATTCACCCACTGGGTATTTCTGAGTGAGTGCCTGGGATGGTTTAGGTACCAGCAGGTGTCTGTAAGATATAGGAGGAAATTCTAGCAACTGGCCTGGACTCCACACACTGACAAAAGCCTCAAGACTGACTATGGGTCCGCCTTTATTGAGTAATAAAGCTTCTAACAGTAAAAGTTCTGGATGCATTTGTAAAGCCAAAGAAGGATGAATGGATGGATGGATGGATGAATGAATGGATGAATTTATGAGCCTAGAGAGTCTTTTCATAGAGAAGATTAAGGCTGTAGTGCAGAAAACCGGTTTTTTGGGTCACAGAAGACACCCAACCTAGATCATTGAGGATTGGGCTATCACCTTGTTTTTGCCACAGCAAGGCCTCGAGCATTCAGCACCAGCACCTTGTATTGCAAAACAAGATCAGTCTGCTAGACATCTGAGGAGAGTATGTGGGGAGAAACAGAGTGGAAGACAAAAAGGAGGGAGGTGACAAGTAGGGTACAGCTTCTGCTGCTCTTGTTGACTTCCCTCCAGAAGGGAAAGTCACGAGAATGCTATCCTGCAAAGCTCTGAGTGTAATAGTGTCTACCAGTAAAACAGTCTTGTTTTACTGGTCGCCTCCTTCATGTCCTACTTGTTTCTTTTTCTCCTCTTCCCGATCTTTCCCTTCTCAGTCCTGGAGGCTCTGCTTGCTCCGTTTTTGCTTTTCTTTCTGTGTACCTCTATCTCTGTCTGTCTGTCTCTATCTCTCTGCCTCTCTGTCTGTCACCCCACCCCTACCCCATAAGCACATCTTTCTAGATCACCAAGGAAGATGATGCTCTTTTGAGTGCTCTACCCACGTTTGTCTGGAACCTCAGCATCAGTCGGGGCCAAGAGGAATCAGCCCCAGAGCTCAGGGCATTCCCACCGCCCACACTGACCTCTCCAGCCTAGACTTTACTTCTAATTCCATTGGCTTTGCTAACATCAGGTGGGCTAATTATTCTCTGTAATTAAAAGGGATAACCCCCCCCATTCCTAATCTCAGATAATTAGCTCTCTGATTGCCTGTGCTGGGCAGGAAACTTAGTGTTTGGAGAGGGATTTGAGGCAGACAGATTAGACAAACACTATTCAGGAAGCTGTATTCCAAAAACACACTGTTCCCAAAGAGTTTGTTGTTTAAGAGATTTGGGATGGGCTAAAGGGCCTGGCTTCCTCTAGGTGATCTGAGGTGCCTCTCACCTCATGGGGTTTTCTACCAAGAGGATAGTTTGGCTTTGTTTTTAGAATACTCCTCAAAATGACAGAGCTTGAGCTCAGTTTCCAGCAGTCCAGGCCAGTTTATGGTGTTCCCTAAGAGCAATTCCTGCCTGATCTCTGCTGGAAGAGGAACCAGCAGCCCTCCAGGCATGCCCGCTCCACATGCTGGATGGGTGTTCAAAAGTTAACAAAAATGTGACGATTAACAATAAAATGGCCATGATTGCTTACAGCCAAAGACATGGAATGATGCAAGGAAAGTGGGCAAACAACCTGCGTAGAAGTTTTAGAGATGATACCTGGAGCTAGCACAAGTCTCCAGGCAAAGCTGCTCTGGGCCCCTGAAACAGCCTTGTGTTTTGCCTGCCCTTGCTGAGGTGTCTTTTAGTCATGGCATGCTTTTTTTTTCTTTTCTTCATCATCTAATTTTCCTTCCAGGATCCTCATGCTTATCCAGAGAGGAAGGTGACTTCTCGCAAAGTAAAATAGTCCTGGAAGGCCAGAAAAGAAGCCATGGCTGGGCAAGTGCCAGGTTGGGAACAAATGATCCTCCCTGGCCTTCATGTCCTCTAGTTCTTGGTTCCCTCTGTCTCAAGAGTTTGGACGTTTAGACGTTGGGATGATAGGCAATGGTGGAAATTCAGATTGTCAACATCTAGGGGCTAATTGATTTCTGTGGACTGTGCAAATTTAATGCTAATATACTGGCTGGCTATCCAGGCTTCTTACTGCCACGGGGCTAGGATTCACAGGTTCTAAATAACCAGGAATGACTGGGACTCTGTTGCCGTTCCTCTCCCTCCTGTTCTATTCAAAGCCTTCAGATCAGATCCCAAAGGAAGGGGCAGGAACTGAAGCAGGGGCAGTGCTCTCAAAGCAAGGAGGGGGCAGCCGGGGCTGAGAGTTGGCACCTGGAGAGTTTATCCAGCCTGAAGGCTGAGGTTCCTGGCCCTGCTCCTCCAGTATGACTCCACCCATAGATTAGGGTATGGGGGAGGGAACCTGGTCGTGAATGGATTCCAGATGGGCTATCAAGTTTGCCCACAGTCGCCTGTAAGACTCCTCTGGTCTCAGGCATCTCCCTCAGCTCTGATTCGGCTGCCCAGCAAAGGCCTGCAGTGGAATGCCAGTGAAACCCAAGCCACCACTACCTAGTCTCCTGCTACCAGGAACATCACGTGCATTTCTTCTCTCCCTTCTCTTCTTCATTAACGCAAACCTCCCAGAAGTAGAAAGGGAAGGAGTTAAGATTTTGGCTGATAGTTGGGCCTCTTCTCTAGAGCTCTGACTCATATCTCCCTGGGATGAAGTAGCAGTATAAAGTTGTGGGTTCAAGTTCTGGACATTTGAGAACAAGATGCCTTCCTGGAAAGTCAGTGGGTAGTGGCAGAAACTCCTCGTGTTCCTTTGATTATATAACCCATCTGGTTCGGTGTAAGCCAGGCGTGGGACAGAAGACAGGAAGATACAGAAAGTGGTAGAACAAGGGACAGGTGACTCCTAGCACCCAACAACTCCATGTCCCATGGCGTCTTTTTCATTTACCATGTGGATGGCTATACTGAGGCTCGGGTGGTTTAAAGGAGACCTGGGTTTGGTCTGTTGTACCTTGCCTCAGACACGTGAAGACCTACTGTGTGTTGGGGGACAGTGTATGTGCTGGAGGGATGACAGCAAAGGCAACAGGTATCACACTGCATCAGCTGCTGCTGTGGACCTGTTCACCTGAGTAATACATTGACTCTCAAAGTAGGCCTTGAGATGTCATAGGTTTTGATATATCCTCACCCACTCAACACTGTTTAAATAAGATCACATTTATTTTTGCCTTATAGAGAAACTGATTAACTACTCCAAGCTGCATGGGTGGGGGGGGGTCACTACAAAATATCAAGATAGGTATAACATGCCTCAGTTTCCCCTATGCTGCCAAAGTGCTGCTCTTCAGTTGTTTGAATTAGGAGCTTCTAGATCCTTCCAATGTAGTTTCCTTTACCCAGAACTAGTGCTTCTAGGCTCTAGGGTGTGCCCTGGCAGGCTTGAGGTACCCTGTCGGGATTGATTAGCTGGGCTGAAAATTGCATTTTACTTCAGAACTTCAGTTTGGGATCTATGGCAAAGGGGAACAGGGCTTCTACTTCAATGGCAAAAGCCCCAGAGGCTAGGCATTTGAACTAACCCCAGAGGCCTTTCTCCTTTTCCCTCTCCTTCCTCACCTCTCTCTCACCAGCAGGCTGGCTAGCTGCAGCAAAGGGCTCTCTGAACAATCTTGCAGAAGAAAAGCTTTTTTCCCCCTTCTTCTTCAAAGAAGATGCAAAGTTCCCTCCAGCCTCTCTGGAGAATCAGTGAGGGAGCAGTCTGTCTCAAAATGCCATTAAAACATCTCTCAAATTAAAAACAGTCCTGGAATGTACAACTTCATGAGAGAGCAGCTCAAAGATATATGAAAGTGCTCTCTGAGTACCTACGGGTGTGGAGGGTGTGGGTAAGCATCAAACACTCTCCCAGGGCTGGGTCCCCAGTTCTGTCCAATGATGCATGGTGGGGTATGCATGGATTCAGTATCTATGAGCCTCAGTTTCACCCCATTAATTTTTTTAAAAAGTAAAAGATTGTTTTTCTCTCCTACCTTAATTTTGGTGTGCTTCAGCAAGAATCGAGTCCAAAATTCTCAGAGACACTGGCCTTGCCATCTTCTGACTTACCTCCCCTGCCCTTCCTCTTCCTACACTCATGGTGCTATTTTAAGTTGAGGCGTCCAGCCAAAATCTGTACTTTATTAATTACATGTCAACTACTCTGTGCAATGTTTAATGCGCTTCCCAGATTGCATCAAGTCTGCAGTGAAAGCAGGCGCCTGACTGCAGCCTGGGTGCCTGGCAGGTTGGGTGGTGGACCCACTGTCATGCACCGAAGCTTCTTGTCTCCCCTTCTTGCTCTGAACTCTGTGTCCAGGCCAAGCCCAGATCCTGCCTGCAGGTCATTTAAAGATCACACAGCACCTACCTCATGCTATGCACAGCACTCTGATGGGCAGGTAGGGAAATTTGCCTTTTAGGAAATGTCAAAGGGCTAAGGACAGCTGAGCCTAACAATGCAGAGGGTACAAGGTGAGACTAATTGGGAAATGACCCAGAGACACTCTAAGGAAGGCTGGAGACATGACACTGATCATTTTGTTCTGCAAAGAGGAGATGGAAATAGCCTCCGTGTTGAGGAGGAAAGGTGGGTGGGGAGCACCTCAAGGTACATTCCTGACAACTTGGTTTCTACCTTTGTGACTTGGACACATTGTTCAGCTTCTTCTTGACCTCAAGTTTATCATCAATAAAATACGCACTGACTCTTCACGAGCTCCTCGAAACTTCCTCATCTTATCTTCTCTCTTGGAAGGCTCTCTTGGAAGATACAAAGATGGATTTCCCTGGCTTCCTGGCCTGAAGGAAACTAGGACCCAGGAGGAAAGGCAGAAAGAAAAAGGAATAATGAACAGCAAGTATGCACCATCCCACATACTTGACCTGGTGGAAAACATTAATACCCCTAGCATCCCTGTGACGTAAGTGGCTACTGCCGTTGTGATGTAGAGAGACAGGTCAATCACAGAGAAGTTGATTTACTTGTTCAAAGTCATACTCCAAGAACATGGACAGAGTAAAATTTAGTAGAGCCTTTGATGTTCCTCCAAAGTCTAGAGCACTCAATACTACATACTGCAGTAAAGAAAGAAATAAAGAACATATAGGACTCTGATATACAAGGGTAGCTCTTCTCAGTACTGTAACTAGAAAAAAAGCAGGATTCTGTAAGTGGACCAATCTGCAAAGGCTCCTTGGGGATGTGGGATCTGAGTTAACCCTGATAGAGACTTTCTTAGGTAGAGGTCAGGAGACTGGCATTATCCAGGACTTAGGGGTGGGCTGAAGGGCAGACTATGGATGGGGAAGAGAAACCAACAAAGAAAAGAGAGACCAGAAAAGCCAGCAAGGTATTGAGCATGGCAGAAGTAGTATGGAAAAGGCCTGTAGGAGCAAGGGAAGGTTTCCAGCAGATACTAGCACCTTGCTCAGGAGTTGCTATAGCCTACAAGCTGCAGGGAGCCAGCCTTTTTAGGGTTTAACTTGAAGGAGGCAGAACAGGAGAGCCAGGACCAGATCAAGAAAACCTCAGCTTGAGGTGGGCAGAGGTAGTAGTAGGAGGTGGGGTGGGGGTGACTAGAAGTGATTTGCAGAAGACAGACAGGTTATGAGCTGACTGTAGGCAATGAGAGTGGGGCACAAGGGAGGAGTCACAGGAATGAAGTCTGCTCCTCTTGATAAGGGCAGAAAGCCCAAGAGGCCTGAGGTGGAGGTTTTCAACCATGCATATTAGAGTCAGAGAGCTGGACCAGCATGCACAACCTAGCTGAGATGTCACCTCTCCAGGAAGCCTTCTCTAGTGCTGGCTCCCTAGTTTGACTTTGTAACTCTTTCCAATGCTGCTACTGTAACAGCATTCTTTCTCCTACTATCCCTTGAGCATTTCACCCACTGTCACAAGTGTCTAGCACATTTATACATCTATACCCAATAAATGCTGCTTAGATAAATAGCTGCACTCATCCACTGCTGTGTCCTTCTGACACCCTTGGCTGTTGGTGTTCTGACTTCTCATCACTACCTCCCAGAGGGACTGCACCTCCCCACAGAATACAGGAAGGCAGATGCATTCATATGTTCACCTGTCCACTCTCCCAAAGCTTATGGGTTCTGACACTTTTGTACATCGCTGCTGGATGCAAAAATGAACAGTTTAGTATGGAAATTGGCCTTATCAGGAGGAGGCTGATTATATGTGTATTAGAGAGTACTGGGGAAAGGGATAGTCAGCCTCAAAAGCTCTAAGGGGAGAGCGCTCTGACTTCCATTTACAGCAAATCTACCACATACCTCCCTTACTCCCCATACTCTTCTCTGCTTGATTACTAACAGCATCCACCCTCAGAGAAGAGGAAAAAGAGCCCTGCCCTTGCCCCAGACTTCTTTCAGGATTGGGAGGCGTTCCTTTCCCCACCCCAAACCAAAAGAGAAGGGAGACAGCTGTGATTCCTCCTCTAATTGGGGATTCGCCACCAGTGGCATCCTGGGGTGTCTTCTTTTGACAGCCAGTTTCTGACATCATGTAAGAAATATTCTTCTCAAATCCCAGGGGATCATGTGGGATAAGAAAATTTGGGAACATCTGATACTCTAAGAAACAGGATGATTTGATTTTTTAAAACACAAGAGCAAACACTGTGTTTTTAACCCCAAGAAGGAGCATGAAAAGCCTTTCAGAGTGAAGTGGACAGACTGCATATGTCCAGGCAGCCTACCTGCCTGGTCCCTGATCTCTGGACATCACATGTAGTGAACTCCAGGAGGAGGGAGCTCCTAAGGACACATTTAGCAGTCACCACCTAACTCTAGCTGCACTAATGGGTTCTGTTATCTCACAGGGATCCTTGTCTGCAGATCAGCAAAGCGGAAGGAGATAGCAGGTTAAAAAATACTGTTAGCAGCGGCTTAGGTAGGGGCTGTGTTATGGGCTGTCAGAAAGAGAGAGAGACAGAGAGACAGAAAGAGACACAGAGAGAACGTAACCTCTGGAGCAGGAACCGAGAACACTGTATCCTCAGCTTCTCTTTCACCTATAATTTGGATTTCAGTAACTGGCAAAGGACTGGGGGCAAGAGATTAATTCTGACTAGGCAGTGATGAACTAGGTCATGCAGCCTCCCCTCCACAGCTTGTTGTCTGGTCATTCGTGTGGTGGTATGTCACAGACATCTATGGGAAGACAATTTCTTTTCTCAAACCTCGTACTCAGGAAAGGCAGTGGGGTCTAGTAGGAGGAGACATTTATACACTCTCTTCAGTAAATATTTGTGTTGAAGTGTGCTGGGGCGGGGGAGATGCTCTGTGTAAGGACTTACTGCAGCCTTGAAGCAAGATCATGCAGTGATAATTACCACCCAGGTTGTATTTAGGAGAACAAGGCTTTGAGAGTTTGAGACTGCTCACAGAAGAGACAGTGGGGACCTCCTAGGGAATCCTGGAACTTCCCATTACAGGTCATTTTCTTTGTCTCTCAACCTCGTTCTCTTAACCCTTAAATCAGGGAGAACCAATAGGGCTGGCTCCCCCTACTAGTCCAGGGTAAGGTCTCTTTCAACTTCATTTGTTTTCATATCCCACAAACACCCAGCTGCCATTCTTTAGGGCTGGCCTAGGGCTGGTCCAGCACTAAGTTAACTATAGGACCATCGTCTCCATTACCCGTTACCACGGTAAGGACCAGAGAAAGGAGGGAAAGTTCACAGCGTTCATGTCCTTGCCTCAGGCCAGGCTCAGGACTGAGGCCAGAGGAACTGAAGGTTTGAAATGGGATTTTGTACTCTCACACGTGGGCCAGGTTATCTGGGTCTCATTGGTCAAATGGAGAAAGAAATGTTCTTCAAGTCCTAACGACAAACCTACCAGGGCCAACAGTTCTCCATATTGCTGGGAAAGGTTCCCTCAGACTGGCTTCTTGTCACAGCTGAGGGTCAAGAGCCCTGAGTGCTGCTTCTTCTATGGTGGGCCAAGAAGAGACTCTGAGAAGGAAACCCCTTTACACCCCCCACCCACCCAGCACACAAGAAAGATGGCAAGGGTATGTTATATTTTTCATTTTGAACAGAGACCGTGGAAAGGAACCAACCAGAAATAGTGAGATTTTGAAAGAGAAACACAACCCAGAGTGACACAGGAGACCAGAAATTAGACTCTGGAGTTTCATTTCCATTCATTTCTCTAAGGGCTCATGGTCCAGGTGGCTGCCTAGAAAAGGGACATTGGCTGGGGGACTCACTGAGCGTGAGCAGGCTTCCAAAAGATGGAAAGGCATGGCAATGGGCCTGCTGGAACTTCCGGGGCCTGGAAAGGCCAACCTCACTCGTCACTTCAGATGGCCTGAATCCCTCCTGTACAAACTATGGTGGAGGGAGAGCTGACCGGGATGGCCCCTGCTACAGCACCTTCTATTGAGACTGTATGACACAGATGCTCATGAAGCTCGGTGACAAAGGCACATGAAACCTGCTGGAGACATTTTTGACGGCTTCTGTCAGTCAAAAATGAAAGACAAAGAACAAGAATCTGGCGTTAAGGAGAGAAAAACCAACCAATGCATATAGTCATATAAGGAGGTTTGTAGAGAACACAAAATAAGGGCTTATGCAGAGAATTAATAATTAACAAAGGCACAGGCCTTGGATGGAGTTGGAGGAAGGTGGGGGATGCAGTTGGCATGGACTTAGGAGAGGATCCTTTTCACTTTGAACTCTGTAGATGCTGACCTCTGGTTTTAGTTCCTCCCCTTATGTGGCCTACTCAGACACTCGGCTCCCCACACCCCCAGTCCTCAACAGAATAGGATTCTCTATGGTGTTCCTTCAACTCTGCAAAGCACCAGAGTCTGCACCTGGGGCACTGAGTGAGAGAGAGTTCCCAAAATAGAGAGGGAGCTTGGGGCTATGGCGGAATGTGTGTGCCGACTCCATGTGTTTCTAGGTCACCGGGGAGCATCAGTTAAACAAAAGAAATCCACATATAACTTCCAAGCTTCGCATCTCCTGATGCTGATTTTAACTTCTCTCACTACATCTTGTCCCAGAATTACTCATGCAGACTGTCCCAACTATTAGTTTGGTGGAGCTTCTTGAATGAAAAGAGCTTGGAGGGAGAGGAAATCAAGTAGGGAGAGGGAACTGTGCCCTTTCTCTACACCCACTCCTAGCAAAGTAAGCGCCAATACATTAATTACCTAAGTAGTTTTGAATGGACTCCATCACACCTCATTGTCTGTAGCTGCCATTCCCTGGAGGAGCTGTAATAGACTCAGTGTACACTATATAATTAAATAGCAACACATGTGTCCCCTGCCCAGTGCTGGGATGCTTGTTTACTTGTGCTAATGAGAACTGGCATGACCTTGCTGATGAAAAGCCTATCAAGGCAGGAGAAGGCTAGCCATGAATCCCCTAGAGGGGAGGGGCCCACACCCCGGCCCTTCCTTTCCTCATGGTGCCTCCCCACTTCCCCACCTGCTGCTCCAGGTGCATCTCACAACCCCCAGTAGGAGTTTTCATACAGGACAGGGTACCATGGCTCCACCTCCCTTGTCTCTAGGGATGAAGCTGCCATTAGCAGCGTGCAAAGCATGATTTTGTTTCTGTTTCATACAAGGTTTGGTTACTTAGCAGACTCAAATACCAATTCCCTACTGAAATTACTGTTGTTTAGCCTCCCTCCAGGGACTCAGCAGATGCAAATGCAAGCGCTTGGCCACTCCCATGCCCCCCCCCCCCCCCCCCCCCCCGTCCTCCATTGTGCTCTGGCTTTTGTGAGCCCAGGTTACAGCCATCGGGACTGTGAACAATGCAGGTGTTCTGTGTCAGAAGATTTCAGTGCAAGCCCTAATGTTGCTGTTCATTGGCTGGGAAAACTCGGTTATATCCTCTCAACCTAGAGCTCCCATTAACTTTTCTATTGCTATGATAAAATACCACAACAAGGGCATCTTTTAAGAGAAAATAACTAATTGGGCTTGTGGTTTCAGAGCAAAAGCATGGTGGCAGGAATTTCTGAGAGCTCACATCTTAAAACCCCAAGCAAGAGGCAGAGAGAGCATACTGGAAATGATGTAAGTTTTCTGAAACCTCAAAGCCTACTCTGTGACACACCTCCTCCAACAAGGCCACACTACTTCTAATCCTTCCCAAGTAGTTCTATCAACTAGGAACCAAATATTCAAACATATGAGCCTATGGGACCCATTCTCATTCAAATCACCATAACTTGTAAGGAATGTAGGAGCAACAATACCTAGGGCATGTAAGGACCAGCACATTAACTGTGGAGATATGGTATTTCTGAGTGTTTGTACATCAGTCCCTTTTCCCCCTCTGCAGACGGGGTCATGGACTCTGCTCAGAAGAGTGGATTCTAGGCTTTTGGTTAGCAAGTAGACTGTTCTAAAGTAAGACAGATCTGTGTTGAGGTTTGTTCTCTGATTCTGCCTGAACTTTTAGGAGAATGGTCATCACACAATAAATGCCCAGTAAATACTGAATAACCAAATGCCCTGTTCCTCTCTTTTAATGCTGTCATAAGCCCTTATTCTGAGTACATGGGTCCTGTTTTGTGGATGTGTACATCAGTTCAGAGAGGTAAATGCCTTGCCAGGTGTCTTAGTTTGCTTTCTGTTGCTATGATAAAATGATGACCAAAATCAACCTGGGGAGAAAAGGGTTTATTTTAGCTTACAAGTTACAATACATCACTGAGGGAAGCCAGAGCAGGTGCTCAAGGCAGGAACTGAAGCAGAGACCCTGAAGTAATGCTCCTTATTGGCTTGTTTTGCCTGGCTTGCACAGCTACTTTTCTTATACAACCAAGGACGACCTGCCTAGGGGTGACACCACCCACAGTGGGCTATGCCTTCTTTCTTCAATTAGTAAATAAGAAAATGTCCCCAGGCCAGTCAAGAAGAATCAATTCCTTGACTGGAATTTCTTCTTCTCAGCTGATTCTAGTTTGTGTCAAATAGACAAAAGCTAACCAGCACTCTAGGGCACATGACTGTCCTGGGATAAAAGCTCAAACATTGGAATCAGATTTGTGTTTGTTTGTTTGTTTCATTTCTTTTCTGTTGCTTTTAAGAGTTCAAGAACTGGAGGCATCTTGATTTATTAAAAAAAAAAGAGGGGAAATAAAGACAGAAAGAAGATGAACAGTGGGTTTTAAAGAATGCCAGGCCATGTTATGAACAGGCTAATGAGTTTGAACAGATCTTAATTGAACAGATAAGGGTTCCCCAGTGAGTCTAATTTCAACACACAGCCATGAAAGCTAGACTTTGAATTTCTCAGTAGATACAAGAAGAAAGACCTCTGGGAGTCAGGCCAGGCTCCCCCAGGACCATGGACTTCACCTCATGGTCATTTAAAAGCTGTCCATCTTTTCATTGGTTTGCTAGGTTAGCTTGCTAGCTTGCTCTGTAGAGAGCGAACTCCCTAGAGAGGATCTGAGTTGTCCTCCCTCAGGCCTATTAGGTTCCTAGATGGAGTCATCCATCTTAGAACAGCTGGGTTGGGGGATAGATGGCCCTTCCTTACATGAACTCCCACTCTGACCTTTGGAAAGGGGTCAAATTGGAATGACAAGCCACACGTTGCACACCCAGACACATGACACATACTCAAACACTGATAAACATGTACAGATTAATGGCATGGCTATAGAGCCTGGAAGAATTTAGACTCCAGATAGATTATATATGGTCTCAGGAGTCTGGACCATTCACCTTCTGGGTAGAAAGTTAAACTCATTATGTTTCTTGGACCTCACAGTGAACTGGGTATGGCAGAGATATGTCCCAGACTAGATTAGTGTTGGAAGTAAACGTTTATTTTGGGTGCACACAGATGTGTTTCGGGGAAGAGGTTAGGGTCATTGTCCTAGAACACAGTCTGGCTGGGGCATGGAAGCCAAAGAAGACTGGGCCTGAGGTTCAGGGTGGGTCTCACAGGGGCAGAGAGAGAGTGGGATGGGATTCATCAGGGAGGGAAAGGAGACATAGTAGGCACATGGTACAGGAGAGCAGAGGGACCTGGGTGAGCAGAGGAAGAGGAAAACGGAGCCTCCTTCAGTGCTGCTCTGGCACAAAGCAAGTCACTTTCCTTTTAAGGCCTTGGGTGTCAGAGGGTGGGGGAGGAGAGGGGAGAAGAAAGAGAAAAGCAGTTAAGCAAGGGCGCAGAGGGATTCAGATTGAATGAATTCAACTATCTTTATGACTCTTAGAAAAAATCCTGAATTCCGGGCTGACCACTGCCTCCCCAATATCTGAACTGTGCTGGTCACTAATCATAGTAACTAGAAGCTGTGTAAACTTTTCCAGCTATGTGTGGGGCACGTGTGACTTCTCATCAGATATTTCCCGACTCCTCTCATTCACAGTCCTTCATTTCCTCAAATGCAGATGGCTTTGTTTTCCAAACTTGATAGATGCTGACAGGTATATTGTTCCCTGCATCTCCAGACTGCCAGAGGCTGCTTCAGTCAAATGGTTTTCTTTCTGCTAATAACTCAGAGGATCTTTCCCCTCCCCCTCTCTAAAAAAAGAAATCTTTTTAAAAGATGCTTCTTTTTTTTTACCTTAAAGAGACAGAGTGTCATTTATCTTCCTCTTTGCTCAAAGTCAAATGAACATTAAACAAAGCTCAACCTGCCTTGAAGCAGTCGTTTGTGACTAGAGGTTGGGGAGTGGGAGAAGTCTTGTAGACCTGGGAGACCATATTCTGGGACTGGTGACTGACAGAACAAGGTGAAGCAGGCATGTGTGATGCCCGAGGATGCACACAGTAGTCAAGAGGAGAAGCACAGTCACCCACAGAGCAGGAGGAATGAGCCCAGTGAGACTGGACAGTAGACAGGCATAGGTGGTGGGACTAGCCATTGGGTGAAAGGGTTGGTTTGACCAAGCACAAGGAAAAGGGACAAATCTGGCATTATAGCCACAGCCCAATAAACCTCACAATGTGATTCTGACATCATAAGGTCCCTTGAGCCTTTAGGATTGTCCTCAGTGCTGACAAAGCCACCCTTTACTTTGTTAATATACTGTTTTTTAATGAGCAACAAACCATTATTGGCTGATACACCACTCAGTTCCTAAAGCCCCATTTGAGAGATAAATATCCTCGCATAAAAATAGTCCTTGTTCTCAAGAGTTCCACAGTCTAACCAAGAGGAGACGGGAAAAACACCTAGCAAGGCATAATGTCAGTAAGCTGATGCCTGGTAGAGATGTGGGTGTCGGGGCTCTGAGACAACAGTGTACCCGGGGAAGCATGGCTCCTGAGTACTGTCAGGGGTGGCACTGTATCAGGCCACAGTATGATCTCAAGATGGGCCGCAGTATGGACCATCTCAGACTATGTGGCAATGTGGATTATGTCTTCAGGATATATTGCCATCAGGACTGCCATCTGAAGATGGTTGTAAGATGGACCTAGGACACATGGATTAAACAAAAATAAGAAAGTTCAGCTAGTCCATACTAGAGAGCCATAAAAGATGCTGATGAGCAGTTACCATGCATTGCTAGATCACTGCCACTGATGGAACTTCCAAACCAGTAAGATCTGAATGTGTGTGGTAGGACTCTCTTTATCAGAGGTGAAGGTGTGAGGCAATTTTACTGAGACCTAGCTTTTATTGAATGCATACTCTGGAAAACTATGACTCTATGTATTTCCTGCATATCCCATCACGTTCTTAAAATAAATGTAATCCTTAAAATATGAGTTACCTTCTCATTTTAGAACTGTAAAAACAGAGGAACTGCAAGTTTTAGGAACTTAGCTAAATTATATTGCAGACTGTTCTCTTTAACTATAAAATGGTAACAACTTTTAGAATCCTAAAGATGAGGATTAAGTATGCAAATTTGTGTGAAGTGGGCAGCACATTGTCCAAAATATAGATGATGATTCATAAATCCTGGCCACTGGCATTGCGACCTGCGCCTGAGGAAAGGATGCCCAGTACATGACAGCCCTAAGAGTCCTGGGTCTTTGTTAACTCAGTTACTGTAATTGGCTGGGGACAAGCACTGGAATCCTACTGCAAACAGCCAGGAATAGCTATTTGGGCTTTGTGAAACTGTGTTCTGCTCCTTTCTCTTTTTTACCTCTATACTTTGATACTGCCTTCAGATAAACAAAAACAAAAACAAACAAACAGAAACCCAACTCCTTCCAGTAACTGCTGTTATCTCTCCCTATTTCCCCTGCAGTGCCTACTGGACATGCCTCCAGCACTGCCCAGCGATGACTGGCATCTAGGGCTCACAAAGGTCTGAACTCAGCCCAGGCAGCTGAGCTAAGCACATGTCCTGACACTTATCTCACTATGTGGAGCCTGGCTTCTGAGTTCACTGGTTGCGGACTGCTCCGTTTGCCACCACCTTCCCTAACAAATCCTAGATGTCTGAGGGGCTGATTACAGCATTCCTTTGGACAACACAAAGCTTGCTGTTTATTCTCATTCACAGATGTGGGACTGGGATGTGAGTCTCAGGCTTCACCCTGGGGTGAGGTGGGGATCCTTTGGGAGATTACACGGAGTTACTGTTGACATTCAGTGGAACTTTATAGAGGTATAGGGGATAAGTTATTCAAGCTTACTAGCTGTAAAAGAGCCCTGTAGGACCTCAGGGGAGACCAACTTGCCTAGAGCTGTGGACAAAGTCTGGTGTCTTAGGGTTTCTATTGCTGTGAAGAAACACCAAGACCACAGTAACTCCTAAAAAGGAAAACATTTCGTACAGTTCAGAGGTTTAGTCCATTATTGTCTTGGTGGGAAGCATGGTGGCATACAGGCAGACACGGTGCTGGAAAAGTAGCTGAGAGTTAGTTCTACATCTAGATCAGCAGGCAGCAGGAAGAGAGAGTGACACTGGGCCTGGCTTGAGCTTCTGAGCCTCAAATCACCCTCCCGCCCTGTGACACACTTCCTCCAACAAGGTCACACTTCTAATAGTGTCACTCCCTATGAGTCTGTGAGGGCCATTTTCATTCAAACCACCACACCTGGTGAAGATTTTATCAGTTAATAGAGGACTTTAGCCAGTCCTGCCCTCTTTGGGTGTAGCTGCCTTACTGGCTCATGCCAGAGGTGGTGCTACAAACAGCGAAGAGTAGAACCTAGAGCCAAGCTCTCCGTGCTAGATTCAGATTGCTGGGGCTAATGGAAACTTCTAAAGAGATATATCTAAAGTACTCAGAATATGAGCTGGGGCAGGAAGCATTAGTTGTGGCTCCTAGCATTATTTCTGTGACACCAGGGACATGGGTTTGGTGAGGCTTCTGAAGATCGTATGAAAATCCTATGGTTTGAGTTTCCTGCACTACGAGTCCTGGCTAGATTTCAGACTTATCTAGGATTTGCTGACTGCTTACCACATGTGAATTCATGATCTTAATCATCTTATTTAATTATCTTGAAACAAATCCTGTAAGCCCCATGTTATATTCATCAAGAGTCAAGACAAAGAAGGCTCAGAGAATCCCAGTGAAGTTTTCAATATCACACAGCAGATAGGAGGGACAGTGGGATTCTCCTATGACTTAGCCTAGTATCTCTCTGCACTGGGACAAAAGATCTTTGATACAGAGTTGTCTCATCTACTGAAGATGCGGGGAAAACTCTTTGCCTCGCACTAGTCAGGCATATCAAAGGCTGGGGCGAAGTGTGTGTGCTGAGCCCATCTCAAGGGTAAGTGGAAAGCTTGCCAGTAAAAATGTTACCAGCTGAACCAGCATTAGCTAGCCATATTGGGGATGAGATGAGGGGAACTAACTTTAATCCTCTCATTACCAGCCTGACCTGCAAGAGGGCAGTCAGTTAGAACTCAGGTAACATCTGCTACTGCAGCCTGCTCAACTCTCATTCTTGGAAAGTATCGCCTGACCACCAGTATTCCACAATGCAGGATGTGATGGTGTGCATAGAGACACTGTTAGACCGTTTGCATCCATGCAGATACTGTGTGCAGACACTACAGATATGCAGACACAATTTTTGCAACTAGAGACACATGCATACACATGGAGAGACAGTGTGGCTGCATGCATACACTGTGTGCATATCTGTAGACATTACATACATTTCATATGTGCAGACATTGTATATGCACATGATGATACAGTGTGCCCATGTTCAGATACTATATGCATATATGAAAACACTGAACATGCATGTGTAGTTATACATGTGAATGCAGACATTTTGTGCATACATTCAGGCACCGTGTGTGGTACAGTTGTAGATAAATGTACATACATTGAAACACATACATCAGAAAAAAGTAGAGAACAAAAGGTTCAGCTTTTTGAGAGGAAGTTAGCAGAGTGCATGTGCCATGTCCCTCGGGTCAGGTATCTCCTGAGAAGAGTCCTTGGATCAGATGCCAATCTTACAGCTACAATATAACTATATTTTGCAAATGTGTCTATGGTTTGCCTAGTACGGCAAGGGCTGTCCCTACCAACTTGTCCTAGCTACTTTTAGCAAGAAGCTTGAAATGTGGGAAAGAAGGCGGAGGTGGGGACTTGAGAAGGCCTGGCAACTATTTGCATGGGGTGTTGGGGAGAGGGAAAACTCTCTGCAGTGCTGGTGCTGTTCTATTCTTGCAGAGGTGCAGGGGGAGAAAGAGGAGGAACACAGAAGGTAGAGCCATAAGGAGCCTCAGTGGGTGGAGGTAGGAGGAAGTAAGCTATTAGAGAGGCGTAGGGAGGCACAGTCTAGCTCCTAGATGGCCATCAGTCAGATGTGAAGAGCACATGGAGGACTTGGATAGAGCAGAGCACAGAACGGAGGTTGACAGCATCTGCATACCTAAGCCACCAGTGGCAAGTGAGAGGACTCTCCATGTCCTTGTTAGGAAGATGCCAAGACTCCAGGGGTTGACAGGCATTAAGCTAACTGGCCAGGCAGTAAGCCCCAGGGACCACTATGCTTGGATCTTTTATCTACGGGTGTTGGTGACCAAACTCAGGTCCTCCTGCTTGTAAGGCATGCTGACAACTGGGCCATCTCCCCACTCCTTTGAGCTCCTCCCTGGCCTATACCCAGTGGGATATCCTACTCCTTAATCACCTTCGGCTTCCTCTTTCCAGGTAAAAAAGCTGGTGTCTCCTCAGTGTCTTTGAGATGCAAGGGAAATTGGTTTCAGCTCCCACTAATCTGAAACCTACCTGGTGCTGGAAATTCTCTGGCCTTGTTTGGTTTGTTACTGTTTTGCTAAAACTGGGGCAGCTGGGAATCAGCTGTCGTTAGTTCTTTGAACACTAACAGCTTTGTGGAAGCTCCTGCATGGCTTAGAAACAGATCTAGAAGGCTGTCCACCATCTCTCCATAGGGGAGATGAATGATTCAGCAGAATCTGGGAGGTGAAGGTGTGAGACAGAAGCAGGAAACCTGGAGATCATTTCCTGAAGAAGACATGTAGTGCTGCATTGGGAGAAGGCTGAGGGGACAATGGAGAAAACACACTATGTTCTTACTGTAGGAGCCACATGTTCAAGCCTGGCCCCCTAATTTTAGATGAGCATCGAACAGTGAGACAGCCTCAAGCACTGAACATAGTCGTCCACTCCATTCTGAGGAGGCACCTCCCTCTCCCTCTGCTGCATTTCTCTGGCACTGGTAAGTCTTATAATGGGGGACACTGGGCTGTATAACCCCTAGGAAAGGATAGAAGCTACTGACTTGAAGGAAGGACCTATAATGTGACCTCAGAAAGATCCTATCATGGTAAAGAAGGCCATGAACAACCCAGACAACTAAGGAAATCTCTTGTCTCCTTGGTTCTGCCCTTGGTCTAGATGACTGAAATGAAGACCTAGAGCAACAAGATCTTCAACAATAACAAGCATTCTCCTGGCAAATGGGCTGGAGGCCTGAGTAGGCTGTTCATAGACTCACTGGGGGATAAGGCCCTTGGGACCAGAGCTCAGCTTTTAAACAGAATTAAGAAAAGTAGTCCTGAGTCCCAGCTCCATCATGTACTCTATTGAACCTATCTATGAACTTTTAGGAGCCTGTGTTTGCTCATCAGCAAGATGGGACCGAGAGCAAAAAAGAGATGTTACAAGAACTGAAGGTCACAGTGGTGAGCGCCTGACACATAGCTCGTCAGCTCTCAAAGTTAACTGGCTGTTGTTATCGTGAGGTATTTCCAAACATAGTTGAGAATATGCGGATAGTCAAAGAACACCTGAACAACCAAATAGAGCCACAATGCCTGAGCCTTAAAGTCTGGACATTTTATTCATAGTCATAATTTATTGGGTGACTTTATACCTAAATCTAAGAGTTATGGTAGATCCTTGTCTAACACTAAGTGCCAGGCACTTCCTAAATTCTTAATTCTCGCTGTTACACAGAAAAACCCTGTCTCAAAAAATCAAATGCTTCTTCACCCATACTTCCTGCTGAGCATGAACCCACCAACTTCTAACTCCCCTCTCCCCTCATGGTGCCTTGTCAGCAGTAAGAAGTCACACTTGAACCCGCGTCCATATATACCCAAAAAGGTTGGGATGTTGGGAAGCTCCACCCAGCCCCACTCCTCCCATTCCATATTCTACCCCTGAGAAAGCCTTCCAGGCACCACTCCTGGAGGACATTTAAAGCCCCCTCCTCATGGCTTCCCCTAGGACTACCTGGGAATGCTTTGCTCATATTAAACCTGGATTTATTGAAAGAAAGAAAGAAAGGAAGGAAGGAAGGAAGGAAGGAAGGAAGGAAGGAAGAAAGAAAGAAAGAAAGAAAGAAAGAAAGAAAGAAAGAAAGAAAGAAAGAAAGACTTCCTGAGAACATGTAATAAATCCTGGCAACTAGAGAGATACCTAGAGGTTTTGGTGGGGTTACAGGGTGGACCCAGGTTGACTTACTACTCATTGTAATGTTGTCTCTGTCTGAAGCAACAGTGCATACCTTTTCCCCACTCCTGTTGGCACGTTTTAGTTTACAATGGCTTTAGTTTGATCTAAGGTCATAATGACTGCTAAATATATGAGGGAGAAAGGAGTTTGCCATTTCACAAGTGAAGTGATGGCAGTCAGAGCAGGGTACCTCCAGCATTAGCTTCTATATGTTTGATCAGAGGTCAGGGCCGGATGATTACGATTGATACTGAAGAAGAATCCTAGTGCCTGAGACTAACTCTGGGACTATCCATAGATGGTGTCTATGACCATGCTTGCACATACCAAAATCTGTCTTATTTTCTGTTTTGTTTTTCGAGACAGGGTTTCTCTGTGTAGCTTTGGAGCCTATCCTACAACTTGCTCTGTTGTCCAGGCTGGCCTCAAACTCACATAATCCTCCTGCCTCTGCCTCCTGAGTGCTGGGATTAAAGGCATGCATCACCACTGTCCGGCCTGTCTTACCTTCTGAAGCAAGGAACTTAGACATCCTGAGTTTGGGTTCGGAGACTGTATTGTAGCATGGCTACAGTTGTGATGGGGTCAGAGACATAGATAGGCTCCAAAGAGGATAGAGTGTCACTGTAAGAGTGTTGTTGGAGGCAGCAAGGCTTTGAGAAGAATAATGTCTCCAGTTGGGTAAGACTATGAAGGGACTCTCTGGGCAAATAGAATGTGCTAGGGAGAGTCCCTATACTTCCCTAAGAAAATGTGAGTGTGTGCAGCCCTGATGAATTAAAGAATAAACTCTGGAGTTATCTTTCATAATTTTACATCTGCGCATGCCCCTACTTATTCCAAGAGCTCAGTGTTTCCCCTTTGTTATCATAAATCAGACCTTCTAGCATGACTTTCAAAACTGCTAACAGCAGGGCCCTCAACCAGCCTTTGCAGCCAGCTCTGTCCTCCAGGTCTGGACTACCCTGGTTCCAAAATCCATGGTTTATTGGACCAGCTAGGTTTGAATTCACATACAGCGCCTTTGCACAGATCAGTTGCTGCCAAAGAGTGAACTTGAGTCTATTCTCCATATCTTAACTCCTTGGATTGATGAATACCACTCAAATGCCCGATTTTCTTTAATGTGTCTCTTACTCTCACAGGCTGTTACTCATTTCTTGTGCTTCCAGCCCTCAGCACTGGTAGAGATATCTGTCTCAATGCTATCCTATGGTGTTCCTATTTTTAATACATGGTAGGACTATGTGTCAGTCACCTTTCCATTTTTGCCAACTAGCCTAGGCAGAATCGGAAACAGGGCCTCTGTGTTCACTGGGTGAGAACCAGATGGAAATGAAGATTTTAGAACAAGACTGCCTGGATTGCAGGCTTGCCCCACCTCCTGCCAGCTTACTACCTTAGCATCTCCCTGCTTTTATTGTCTCATTTGGAAAATGGGGTAACACCCTCAGGGTGATTATGAGGATAAGAAAGGAATATATGCTGAGCTGTAGGGGAAGTGGCCATGAGTAAGCCTCACAAGAATGTTTACTGCAATAACCACCGTCTTCTGAATGTAGGTAACATGGAAGTTGCAAACTAGTCACATTTTTCCTAAGTGAACTCAAGAACTCAGAATAAGTGTTGTCTGGTCCAAGGATGCAGTTCTGACATGTAACACTTTAGAACCAGCTAGCAGTTAGCCAATGGGCTGCAGAATTAGGGTCTCTAATCCTGCAGCAGGGCTTCATCTAGGAACTTGCTAGAAATGTCATTTCTCAGTTCCCAGCTCAGTATACTACATTGGAAACCCTGGGGTGAGAACAGTTAAACTGTAAAGTGATTCTGAGGATCTCTCAAGTTTCAGGACCACTAGGCTAGATGCTGCCCATCTCTTGTTACCCATGTATAGGGTGTGCCTTGAGATTTCTAGTCTGTTATTGAAAAATAATCATGGATTTCTCCTGATACTTAAATACATCCCAAGTAGAACATGTTCCTGCTTCTGGAATATAACATGGAAGCATATGGCTGCCTCTACATTACAGTGTGGACTTGTATACCTGTGTTATTTTTTTTCTTCAAAGGGGAAGGCAGGGAGACCCGAGACACTGTTTTTGTAAAACAATCCCTACGATTTCTAGAGCAGAGGGAAAAGGAAGACATTGTAAAGAGCCTTGGAAAGCCTGGCTTCAAGGTGCATACAATGTGTGTGTGAGTGTCTGTTAGGTGGAGGGACAGTGGGCATGGAGATAGTGCTACTCTACTATGCTTGAAGCTCATCTAGAGAGAGGAACAGGTGGGGACTCATGAGAGTAGGCCTGACTGTGGGTGGAGAGTTTGGCTGGGATCCAGTGTACCCACAAAGGCTTAGGTGGTGAGTCAGGCTGGCCAGCCCCCACCTTCTGGAGAGGCCTAAAATGCCAATTGAGGGAGTAAAACTTTAGAGTGCTTTGTGCCTCCACCTTCTCTACAGGGGGTTATGCATATAGGGCTAGTAACACCCTCCACGCACCTCACACTGCACATTGGCCCTTGGCCCTCTTGCTAAGAACTCAATTTTGAGTGTATTGACAGGGTATAATGAAACTCTGTATCTATGAGGGTGGGGGATTAGAAGAGTTCCTGTGACTCTCTTTAAATATAGCCAATTTAGGATGATGTAGGGAGGGCAGTGTCCAGACACCTGACTGACACCACCCATGTTAGCATTACCTGGAAGCTTGTAAGATTAGCATCAGGAGGTAAAACACCTAGATCCCATCTCAGACTTGGTCAAGGAGAAACTCAGGGGTAAAACCCAGCATCTGTGTTGATGAGCCATTCATCAGGAGACTGATGAATGCCCACACTGGAGAACCACTGGCTTAGGGCATAAATTGAAATCTTTTCCTTGCTTTCAAGTAGAGGGACAAATGCTCCCTATCACAAAGATTCCTCCTCTCCGTACCCTAGCATTGACCCCTACCACCCAGTATCCACACATTGTGATGGAAGGTCAGGCTTGGGCAAGAGAGTCTCTGGTGACATAGAAAGGACAGCAATACTGAGGGTAGTGATGGGGAGCGAGAAGTGGGGAGGCTGCCACAGCTCATTTTCTCTTAACATGAAAGCCCAGGGGAGGCCTAAGCCTCCTTGCCATTGAAACAAGTAAATTACAGGATGATGACTGTGATATTACCAATAATGATGATAATAGCACCAATCAGGCAGGGTCAGACAGGCACTTTTCTGTCTTGGGTCATGGGGAAGGTACTTGCTTTGGGGTGCTTGCTTCTGAGTTAGAGAAATCCTGGATTCTAGCCAACCCCACTTCTGTGCTAGGTGTGCAGATGGGGCTCCTTGTTCTCTATCCCCCCACAACAGCTCTATCCTGTAGTTCTTCCTGAGCTAGGTGATGACTGGGGAGGCAGCTGAAGCAACAGCAACTTGCTTTCTCCTCTGCCTGACTATTCCAGGGTCACAGACCAGAAGTCTGCCCTGAAGAGTGGAAGGTAGCCCCAGCAGCTGAGAAAGATCTTCATTACAGGCAGATGAGGGGCCTGGAGCCCTGTTAGCCTTCACCAGTGGGGCATGAGGATTCAGCAATCCTTTAATGACTTGGGTTAGACTTTCCCTTAATGCCCTCTCTTCCTCCTCTACCCTGATGAGTATAATAGAGGTAGTCAGAATAGAGAGCCCTGATGTCCAGAGAAGGAGATCTGATAGTGCCTTCCACCCTAGTCCTCAGCTGTCCACACTGGTGCAGGGATATTGCTCTTATCCTTCGAGATTGCCCTGCTTGAAACACTTCCCCAAATGTTGCAGCTACCAGAGGAGCAAAGGGAACTGGTCTCCTGGCCTCCTCCCTCCGGCTGCCTCAGCCCAGCCCCCACTGTAGGGCTTCAAACGGGAGGAAATTAGCACAAGGCCCCCCTGTCATCACAGGCAGTAACTTGTGAACATGTGCTGAGGTTGTTTCTTCTGGACAACAGAGCTTTAGAGAAGCTCACTGGGGCTTGTACTTTTTTTTTTTAAATAACTGTGTATATGTTAAAGTCATTAAGGTTGGAAAGGGGATGGAATGGGGAGTAAAGGCCATTATATGGGAGGAAAAGAAAAATGACCTGTCTTCAGGCTGTCAGCAGAGGAAACGCCTCTGCATCAGGAAGAAAGGGGCCAGGCAGAGGCAGGTGCTGGCGTCTCTTGAGTTCAGGGAGGTCAGAGTGAAGCTCTTCACAGCGACCATCACTCAGTTTATCTGGAACCCACCCAGTAGTGGCCACGGCCCACTGTGAATGGACAGTCTCTATTCATGTACTAAAGAACCACCAACAGAGAAGACATCTGAGCAAAAACAAAAGAGAGATGATGTTTACAGCCCTTTTGAGTGTTGGAGCCTTGCAACATCTCTGTAGTCACTTTTGCAATGAACCTCATACACAGGAAGGTGTGATTATCACCCCTATCTCACAGAGGTGGAAACTGAGTCACTGTTTAGATATCCTTTCCAAACCATACAATTTGTAGGTGTTAGGGTAAGGATGGAGACAGGTTCCTGTCATTACATCTGAGTCTTTGGAGACTCTGCTGCAGTTAAGACAAGCTATGGGTTAGTGCCCAGACCCCACTTCACTGCATGTGTGAGGAGTTAGTACAGGTACCTGGGTGTAGGTATAAGGAAGCCTATACTAAGGGGAGCAGGGAGTCATAGATAAAAAGAGAACGTGGCTTTTGTATAAGTCAGCTTGTGTTATGGTGTCTCCTTCTATGAGTGGTGAAGGGTGATAGGGCTGGTCCCACCGGAGCTCCAAACTCTCAGCCATGTGAGCATTAGCACATAGGAAATGCCAGCTTCTGGGCCTGAGTCTTTCAACTCTTCCCCTTAGGAGAAGAAGATGGAGGTATTGAGGGTCACCAGAGACAGCAGAGCAGTACCCGTACTGAACCCCAAGGACCACCATCTACCCCATGTGTCAGCTTCCTCACTCCAACTAGCCAGGCCAAACAGAACACTCTGAGGACAGACAGGCTGTCCCTGGGTCCCTTCCTGCTGCTGAGGAGAAAGGGACAGGAAGTAGGTAAGGAAAGGTGGCATTGTCTGCCCATCTTTCTTTAGGTACATATTCTAGAGTGATATGTCTTTATTCCCAATCACAGCTCAAATGACAACTCTCTTTTGAGTGTTAAAGAAACTTGGGAGGATAAAAGTCCAGACCGGGGCAGTTCCCTAACCTTCCCCCACCCCCAGCTCCTCTGCCAAAACATACTGTGAAACAACCCTTGACCTCGATCTCATACTTTTTCTGCTTCAGCTCCTGTCAGTCCCGTTCCCGACCCACCTCCCCGAGGGGTAGACAGCTCAGTAATTTAAGGATCACCAGCAAGAAAGTTGCAAAGGTCAGAAGTCAGGGAGGGATAGGAGGAGAGTTCTCTCCTGTGTGTGCAAGAAGCATTCCTCTTAGAGCCCACATCTTTCATTTCTGCAGACCAGGCTCCAATGGGCCTAAGACCTCTGCTAGGACAGCAAAATGGTCTGTGGATGAAGGCTATGCATATCCTGAAAAAACAACTTTCAGAGCACAAATGCACATTTTAAAGTTTATTCTGGTTTGGAGTCTTGGTAGAAAGGCAACGCTGCTGTTGAATGCCTTCAGTTCTTCAACTAAGGGAGTTCCTGATAGGTTATTCAATCCCAACCCTAACAACATATACATACAAGCAAAACTAAATGGACTCAATGGTGTGTGTGTGTGTGTGTGTGTGTGTGTGTGTGTGTGTACACAAAAATAAAGAAGAGGTCATTAGTTTGGGAGAGAGTGTTAAGGATTTGGGAGAAGTCGAAGTGCAAAGGAAATTGTGAAAATAATGTAAATATAGTATTCATGTATAAAATTCTCAAAACATTAAAAATAAAATGAAAGGAAATACTATGTTCCTGGGAGATCTCCAATTTAGGAAGTCCTTTCTATTATCTCATTTCCTTTCTATTATAGCGGCCATAGAAACTAAAGCAGTTCATTCTTTGCCTCATCTTTTGCCCCACATTAACGTATAGTTTAGTTTAGCTCAGCTCAGCCCTAGAGCTTAGAACCTGGAAAGGAACAATATAAACCAGCAGAGAGAGACATGGCTATCAGCCATCTATCTATCTATCTATCTATCTATCTATCTATCTATCTATCTATCTATCTATCTCTTCTTGAGCTCAGAACCACCAAAATACTGCAGAGGGTGCACAGCGACTCTCTAGATCCTATAAATGTTACCTTCTCCATGACAGTAGAAAGCCCAGCAAAGGACTCCTATGACCTATGACATTTAATTCTGTAAAAACCTTGCTGTACAATCTCATCATGGTACACATAGGGAAACTGAGGCATAGCTGCTATTCCTTTACGAGTTAGTAGCTAAACAGGGTCTCTGTGCTCTCTTCTGCTGGAGGAAAAAGGAAGCAAAGGAACCGAGTAGAGAGTTTTTGCATACAATACGCTTGACTCCCAGACTATTCCTGAGGTGGGCAGTTCAGTCAGAGGGACTCAAGTAGGAGGGCTGGCCAGTGAATATACATTCAAAGGGTGGTCATGTTCTTGGCTTGGGGAGAAAATAACGGCCAGGGGGCTGGCATCAGAATAAACAACAGCTTCTTTCCCACCAGACTTTTTCCACATGTGGAGCCCGAACAGCTGCCAACCTCCTGGCCTGAAATAGTTATTTTCTCTTCCCCATTTGCCCAGAGGGACCCAGAAGAGTTGCAGTCTCTGGGGAAAGAAAGACTGTACCATCCAGTCAGACGGAGTTAGGGAGAGATTTGCTATCACTCCTTCCCCCCACCCACCAAACTAAGGGTGAGGTCAGAAGAACAAAGGTCACAGATGGATCTGCCTCAGTTGGGGAGGAGACACATGTGTTTTTATGTGAACGGGAGGGAGGCAGCTTGTGGACGGGCATATCAGACAGAGGGAAGTCACCACTGGCTAAAAACCAGACAAGGTTCAGCTTGAATCTGAAGAAGGGCAGAAAGCACTATGGAGACACTTTCTTGCACGTCACCAACATTTCATTTCACCCTCACTTTGTCTTCTCTCCTCTTTGACCTTCCTCCACATGGAACGGGGGAGGGAGAAGGAGCAGCGGGAGCTGGAAACAGGTCTGCAGAATCTCTGGACTCTGCTGACCATCAGCAGCTGAGAGTTGATGTTGACAGAAAAGAAATGAGGAGCAGAGGTGGGAGGCAAGCAGATGCAGGCAGCTGTAGCCCTACTCCACTAGGCTCCTGTCTGGTCCCATGCTGTGGACCTGGAGCAGGAGCCAGGTGCAGGAATGGCATGGGGCATCCTGTGGGGAGCAGGGGCCTCACTCTTGAATACTGTGCCCCTTAGAGTCTTCTGTCTGCGAAAGAGATCACAAAAAGGGCCTGTGTGATGCTTGGGACTGGGAAATTGGCCATCCTTCGAGGCAAATGGGGAAACAGTTCTGTGAGAGTTTAGAAAACTGTCCTTTCTGCCTGGGCAGTTGAGGTGTGGAGAGTATGCTACCAGACTAGACTGGAGTCCAAGCTTTCTAGGTTGTTTCTACATTACACTCTGGGATGGTACCAGTGCCCTAAGCCACTAGTCACACAGAGCACTGTACCTTTAAGATAAATGAAAGTAAAGAAACTAGGAATTTAGAGCCTCGGGTGCGTGGACACATTCCAGTCTCCCCGTAGCCACTCATTTGAAACAGAGTTCAGCACTTTTTTTCTTCATTATAGAAAGTTATTTAGGACTGTCTTTTAAGAAAGTTCGTATTGAATGATTAAGAAAAAAGATAGTTTACAGAATAGGAGACCATCTTTACCAACTATACATCTGACAAAGGACTCATATTTATGATATACAAGGAACTTAAAAAAGCTAAACAGGAAGAAATCAAACAACACAATTAGTAAATAGACTAATGAAATGAATGCACAGTTTGTAAAATAACTATGGAATACCACCATCAGAGGAACGCAAATCAAACTACATTGAGAACCCATCTCAACTTAGTCAGAATTCCAATCATAATTAAGAAACAAAAAACAAGAAATGCTGGCAAGAATGTGGATAAAAGAAAACCCGTATGCACTGCTGGTCAGAAAAATTAGTATAGCTACTATGGAAATTCATACGGAGGTTTCTCGAAAACTAAAAATAAGTCTTCTATATAAACCAGCTTGCCATACTTCTGAGTATTTACTCAAAAGACACCAAGTCAACACATCACAGATACCTGCACATTACTGTTTACTGTAGCACTATTCACAGCAGCTAAGTTACAGAACCAAACTAAGTGTTTAGCAACAGAGGAATGCTTAAGAAAAATGTGGTATATACACAAAGGGATTTTTTTCAGCCTTAAACAACAACAACAACAAAGTTAAGTAATCTGTAGGAAAATGGGTACACCTGCGGATAATCGTAGTAAATGAATTAAGCCTGTCTTGGAAAAAAAAAAAATCAGACGTTTTCTCCGTTTGTGATTCCTAGATTTCATACAGTCATACATGATCATGCATGTATATATGACATGAAAGTAAAAGTGAACTGTCTATGGCACAAAGAGACTATCTGGAGAGAAAGAAAAAGGAGAGCAGAAGAATAGGGAAATATGCTCAACACACAATATATACTTGCATGAAAACTTCAAAAATATTTTTTTTTTAAAAAAAGTTCTTACTGGAGTCTAGCTTCTAGTTTTCATTTCCCATAGACATTCACTCCTGAGGAATGAAGCACAGGAACCCTGAGGATGGGTGTAGGTGGACTGAGACAGAAGGTGGGAAGAGGGTATAAGAACTTTCTTTCTGCCAGCCTGCAGGCTTTCTTTAGCCCACGAGTCTCTTTCCAATACTAAACTTTTCAACCCGCCTGGGAGGAGCTGGGCTGTGCACAGCAGAGGAGAAATCCAGCAAGATGCTACAGCCAAACAGGTTTTGCAATAACATTTTGCCTTCCATCTACACCCCTGCTTAGAAAAAGTCAAAGAAAGTATAGCAAGCCCAGCCCTAGATAAGGTGGGTGTGGTGTCATTAGCAAGCTTACTCATTTTGCCCCCGGCCTCCATTGAGACAGTGTAAGCAGGAATGGGCTGGGGGACTCAGGTTGGGATGAGGCTGTGATGCTTCACTTGGTTTTGAAAATTGTTGACATGACGGAGATGGAATGAGAGATGTCAAAGTCAGGTACGGGGCACACCCAGCTAAGCTGCCTACAGGCAGAACTGCTTACCCACCCCAGAAGTCCCTTGGTGGAGAGGAAGCTAGGGGAGTTGCTTACACAAGTGTGCACACATATGCACCATGGTGTTCCAGGGAGATTTCTGGGAAGATTATTTCATCCAATTTCTCAATAAGCCTCAGCTGTTCCTACAGGCTCCAAGAGACCAACAGATGGTCCCAGCAGAACAGGCTCCAGAGTCTCTAAAATCCGGGTCTGTGTTCCTCCAAGGCCACAACTGAGCCTTTTTCCCATGGGTGGGGGAGGAACAAAAATGAATTTGAGGCTATGCCTTTCCTTATTTCAGGCACCCCCACATTTTCAAAAATAGAATGCTTTGCTCTGAAGAGGGGGTTACTCAGGGACCCCAAATTCCAGGCAATTCTCTCTAGGTTCAAAGAACCCAACTGAATAGTTAAAGGGAACCTGGTGGCACAAAGCATGGATTTCAGTAAGGAGGTTTTGTCCAGGAGGGGTGCTAGGTTTACTAGGTAGTCAAGGGCATGGCCACCTCTCCTGGTGCTCCCATTTCTTTCTCCCAGGGGCCAGAGAAGCCATAGGGAAATCCCAGGTCAGGTTCCTATTCCAGAGTCTCCTTTTTCTCCTCACTGCACAGCTAACTGACATGCCTGGTACAAACATATCCATAGATCTCTCTATAAATATACAAATCTTTAGCTATATATATCTTTCCTTCTAAAGGCTTGGCAAGGATTCCCCAGAAACCTTTTCCATGATACAATGGAAAACCAGTGGAGTTTTGGTTTGATGGGTTGGTTTGACGGGTCCTATAAACCCAGCTTGAGTTGACCTTTGCAGAATTACCATCAGGAGCCCGACCTCTACAGCCTTCCGCCCTTGGCAAACACAACTTGGTTTCTTAAAGCTGTTCCTTTATTCCTGTTGGTCTCTGAAGAATTTCTAAAGATCTATTGCTTTTGACCCAAAACCTCAAAAAGTAACAAGCCTTGTCTCTGAGCTCCAGATGAAACCAAGAGGAAATGAGCAGGGCAATGGAACCTCATGCTGAGGGACTGATGAAGGCAAGGGTGGGATCCTTTGCGGCTTTATAGAGGGTGCCGTGTCTTGTGGGTGGATGGATGGCAGAGCAGATACAGAAAGCAGCTATCAAGTTTAATCACCATTAGGATCATAATCAAGGATTCGGTAGGTCTCCTGATGAGAACACTGTTGATAAATTAGGAGAGGTACTAGAAATACAGCTTAGGGTTGGGAAAGTGACCTTGGCAATGGCTTTCAGAGCGAGTTATCTATTTTCTTTCAGTGAATATTTTCTCTATCTTCATTGCCCTGCATCAGCATTTGTTGGAATGAGGCCCAGGAAGGGAGGGAGTAAAGGCTGGGCTGACTTTTCCATTTTCTTTTTCTTTACTCTCTCCACTGTTAAAGCTTTGGGTGGGTGGACACAGCCCCTGTGATTTTTCTTGGAGGTATTTGGATCCTAGTTACATACTGACACAATATTTAATCCTAAAACAGGTTTTTCCCCCCCTTGGTTTTCAAAGTGGGAGTCCAGAGAAGGCAGTTCATAAAAAGAGGGTAGAAATATATATATCCAAGAGAGACACAGACAATGTAATAGAGGGAAAACCAATCAGAAAATAATAAAAATCAAAGCCTATTCCACCTCTGTGGCCTTCCTCATTTCATACCTTCTCCTGTAAACTTGGGCTGTTATCCTTGCTATAGAGAAGGCAGCAGGTGCCACATCAGCTGTTTAATGACAGTGCTGGAAATGTCTTCCAGGAGGGTGTCTTGGAGGCAGGAGGTGAGGGAGGAAGCAGGATGGGAGGAGGTGGCCCTACACCTGCAGAGAAGTGACTAGAGAGTGGAATACAGCCAAGGAACTGTGCTGTGAGAACGTAGGAGCACAACAGGACAGTTTTCAGTGATTTTTGCTTGATGTTTGTTTGTTTCTAATTAAAGTGAAATTATAAGCAGTTTGCTGTTCTTGAATAAGTCCCTGTACTCTTTAGCTTGGCATCTCCGTGCTTTCTTTATTGCTGATGACCACCATGTCAATTAGATAAAAGGACCTAGAGATCCTGGAGAGGGATCCCAGCAGAACTCAGGAGTGATTAGTCCTGCAATTATCTGGAAAAGGTAATGGCTCTCACACTGGAAGGGGTGTCCACCAACCAAGAAGAGAAAAATGGTTTTTTGTTACCTAGCTCAGAGAGGTTAAATTCCATTCTTTAGTCTGAGAGAGATAGTAAGAAACTAGACTCCCAGTTCCAGAGATAACAGAGACAGGGCATGAATGCCTGTCAAAGAAAATGCTATGATCACACGACATCAGAATATCTGTCCTGCTCTCCTTCCATGCTCTAAAACTGACCTCATGAAGACTAGCCTGGAGAGCTTCCAGCCAAGTCTTTCTAAGAGAGATTGCAACCAGAGCTATGGAAAAATGTCAGCAAGGCACTCGGCTCTCCTTCCGGCTCAGACAATGACCACGATATGAGGAAGCCTCTTGACATATCTGTTCTCCATTTATAGGTCACTATCAAGTCGTGCACTCTTTGTACATAATCTGCTGATGGCTGATCTTCTCTCTAAGGCTCTGATCAGCCAATATCCTTTCTTTATTTCCCTTGTGAGTCAGGGTTGGGATCTTTTCCCACTATCACATACTTGCCACATGTCATTGATGGGGAGAAGGACAAGGATGCTGAGCAGCAATCAAAGTACATATAATTGAAACTTCCTTAACAATAGGACACAGGGACAAGATACAACAGTGGTTAGAAAAAGAGTCTACTGGGTATATAAGGCTGCTATTAAGAATGCTAGGGAAGAAAAAGAGCAAGAATACTGAGCCCTTACTCCCATTCAATGGTGTGTGTGTGTGTGTGTGTGTGTGTGTGTGTTTATCAGGCTGCCAACCAGAGGACTGAGGAAAGAGTGGGCAAGGCCATTAATCCCTTACTTTAATTCAGTGATACATGGGCCATTCCCTTCTACACCTAATCTCATTACCTCCACCCCAGGGCACTGCACAGAATGAAGAGTCATCAACATCTCCATTTCAGAGATAAGACAGTGACTTCCCCAATATCAGATTCTGTCTATTTGGAGTCTTTGGCATTTGATCTCCATGTTTCTTCCTGCTGCATATGGTATCACTGCCCCAGCACCAGAATGCTCCCTCAAAGGGTGCACCCATGCCCTGTCTCTTAGGAAGTGAGAATAAGGCAAGAGGGTCTCATGCCTTCAAGGAGATTGTCAGTGCTGGAGGAACATGCCTGCTGGACTATGCTCACTTTCACCAATGCTAGGGACTTACAAGTTTACACAAAACAGGTACTAAGAGAACTGTCTGGAAAATGTATCAGAGAGCTGTCAGGAAAAACAACAGAAGTACTGACAGACATTGCGGGCCTATTGAACTTTGAGGCTTTGTTCTAGGCTGCATTGCTAACTTACCATATAATCCACTTGACTTTGTGGTCCACTGTCAAACCGGACATGAGATGCTCAGTACAGGTGATATGATAACTGAGTAAAAGGAGAACTATGAAGCTGTGTGCTCACTGTAGTATGTGGATTTGGGACCTGATTCTGAGTGAGGTTCCAGAGGTTACCAAAGATGAGGTAATGGGGAAATGGGAGATCCTTTACGAGGGTAGAGTACAGCATGTTCTCCTGTACTGGGGTGATGGGTGAAGTGTGCTGGGAGAAGGTGAATGGTAAAGATCTCCTGCACTGCAGGCTCTCAATAATAAGCTCCTTTCTAGAAAATTTTCCATGAGGTGTTTGTAGAAATAGAAAAAGTGGAGTGGTGAGGGTAGCTGTTAGGGGAAGGTATCTGCAGGAACTGTACCAGCCTTGTGATTCCAAGTGATCTCAGGAGAAGCCTATAAGTCAACCAACACTGCAACTCAGTTTTTCCATACCATTCCTCAACTCTACAAGTTTACTATGAAGAGTTGGGCTGTGTTGACTCACAGGCACATGGTCATCCTTGAGAAGGTAGGGGGAGGTAAGGTCCGAATCACTGAATCATCACAAATGCAAGGTGTATTGTGTGGCTTTGAGGTTGACCCATTGTCTAGGCTGGCCTGTATGCAATGTCCTTACAGAAGGCCCAAAGTAGGGAGAGAAATTTACTGGCCATGTTTACCAAGCCTGCCATAAGAGTCCACTGGCTCCTTCTCACACCTCTAGGGCTGTGAAAAAGAGGCAACCTGATACAAAATGATCAGCAAACTGGTGTGTGCTCTCTCTCTCTCTCTCTCTCTCTCTCTCTCTCTCTCTCTCTCTCTCTCTCTCTCTCTTTCTCCACTATGTGCATGTGTATGTTCCTGCATGCTTGGTTACACATGTGTGTAATGCATGTATGTATGCATGGATGCAGAGAACAGAAGACAATTTTGAATATTGTTCTTTAGGATGCTCTTTACCCTGTTTTTTGAGACAGGGTATCTCATTGCTTTGGTGCTTGCTAGTTTGGCTAGGATGGTTAATGAGCCCCAGGAATCTTTTGGTTTCTGCCTCCCCATAACTGGGATTAAAGTGTACCACCATGCCTGGCTTTTTCATATGGGTTCTGGAGATCAAAGTCAAATCTTCAAGCTTGCATAGCAAACACTTTACTGACTAAGCTCTTTCCCTAGCCTTGTAAACAGCTCTAATTTCTGCAGCTCTCTCTGCCCAGCATCACTTTCCAAGAGAACATACGTGACCTTGTTAAATTTTGTGGGGTAACTCTACAAGGTAGGTGTACTCATTCTGACAGACAAAGAAGCTCAAACTTTGTAAGATCACCTGATTTGTTTGATAGTGTCTACTAAGCAGGTAATAAGAATGGGGACTATACCAAAAATTCTGCCTCTAGCATCAACCCTCTTTTCCCTAGCACATTCTGCCTTTGTCCTACCTCCCACCAATCAAGAGCTTCAGAAAGAGGCCATGACTACTTCAGTAAGCCTGGAATCAGTATTAGCACAAGAAAAAGCCTGAGGCTGCCAGGGAACAGATTTTTATCAAACATTTAGGATCAGAACACATATCTCTAACTGATCCCCAGCCAGGTAAAAAAGTTTGCTCTGTGTGTTTGTCTATCTCTATCTCTGTCTGTCTCTTTCTCTCTCTTTTTGTATACAGTGTGTATACATATATGTGTATAAACTGTGTGTGTGAGAGAGAGGGGGGAAGGGAGGGAGGGAGGGAGGGAGAGAGAGAGAGAGAGAGAGAGAGAGAGAGAGAGAGATAAATAAAGAGAGGGAGATAAACATTTGGTGGAAGGATAATCTCAAGCTAAAAATCATCGCTGATAACAAAGCCAACCAGAAGCCAAACCCAAACCTCGAGGATTCTGTTCACTGCAGTGCATGTATAGGGAGATGGGGAATGAGGGGGAAGAAGGTGGGAAAGGAGTATCTTTTTCATAGAGAGGAGCATTTATGAGCTATGTGCACCTCCCCAGGTAGGCACTCCCCTTTCACTTATTACCTGATCTTTTCTGGCCTGGTGTGGAGATCTAGATGCCTAGATGACTATTGGATAAATAGACAGCAGACACATGATTGAGCATCTTTTCAAACATAGGACCTACTCAATTGTCCAGGAAGCTTATATTAAATGAATGAATGGGAAAACAATTTCACCTGGAGTCTTAGCTTTCTTCTTTGGAAAATTAAATCATCTTGGTACCTATCCTGTGGGTAGGAAGATTTATGAGCAGTGCTTGGGACCATGGTTGGCACACGGCTGATACACAGAAGATGCTGTTTCTTTGACAGGGCTTCTAGTCTTAGTGTTGTGGATACTGGACCAGATCATTCTTTACTGTGGGTGCTGCCTGTGTCATAGGAAGATGATCAGTACCCTGGCCTCTATCCACTGTAGGTCAGTGGAATCTTCTGTAGGCCATAACATACAACACTGCAGATTTTGCAGATTTCTACAAAACCAGCCCTTGGTAAATTGATACATGTGAAAAAGTGCTATTGAAAGCACATGGCAGATTCATGGTTGGATTCCCCAGCCCCCCCTTTTTTTGTACAAGTGAGTGTAAATGAATATGTCAAAGAACATACTAAGCAGAAGAGAGCACTCAAAGGCACATCCCCCGCTTTCTCAGGATTCCATCTACTTTTATAAGGTCCAGAATTTCAATCTATGTTTTTACAGCTCACAGCCACCAAAGATTTGAGGGTGCCCTCCACTTGCACATGGCTGACTTAAGTCAGTCCAGGTGGTATAACTAACTTTCTGACCTGATCTGGTTCCTGGGACCCAGGTTTGGACAACATATTAGTCTCTCTTCCTACTTGTAAAACCTCTAATTTGGCTTTACAGACAAAACCCTGACCCAGCCTCTGTCTCTGGAAGGTGTAGTCATCAGCACTCAACTTGGTCCACAGCTCTTGGCGGGGACCTGGACTTTGGGCCCTGCCTCTGGCTTCTTGTAGGTTTGCCTTTTTCTCCTGAAACTGATACCAGTTTTGAGATAGGGAATGTTTGTATATGTATATAGATATATGAGCAAATGTACATACATATGTTTATGTGTATAAGCATAAGCATGTGCATACATGTATATGTGTGTGTATACATAGTGAGTAGTAAATTGTTCCTGTTACCTGGGACACCACCACGTGATGATGATCAAGCAGACCCAACTTCTCATCATCTGGCATTTGAAACTTTTTAAAAATTTTATTTATTTTGTTATTAACAAAACCACTCAGTCATGAACCTTGAAAGTTACATCCATGACCTTCTTGGTGAGATATGTCGATTGGTGCAATAGAGACATAAATGTTATGGGAGTAACCAACCACTTTCTGATTGGATTTAAGGCCCACTTCAAAGGTGAAACTCATACCTGATACTGCCATTGAAGCTAAGGTGTGGCTATATAGGTCACAGGCCCTAGGGGAGAATCAATTACTAAGATTCTGCTGAATGGAGATAGCATTAAGACAACTCCTGATGACTTATTGTTATACCCATAAAGCCGTGCATCTCTTAATCCGCAACAGAAAAGCTTCTAGGAGTAGATGGCAATTAATATAGAGACCTACAACTAACTGGTCAGTATGTAAGAGCTAGAGGAGGTGGATAACTTAAAAAAAAAACAATGTTTTCCAAAGACACAACAGGGAAGCTGCACATATGAATTCATAGTGATTGTGACAGCCTACACAAGACATGCACAGGCTCAAGCTAGATAAAATCTCAGAATGTGGGAACAAAGTTCCACCCTTGACTGAGGTGCTATTTGTCATTTGATAGCTGTTAGAGAAGGAGAGTCAATTTTCTTTAAAGGTATGAACCCTGGTATATTGTCATACTCCAGGACAGGCCCCTCACTCAAGAGTACTTGGCCGACACAAACTGGACTCTATGGGAATAAGGGAAAGAGAGAACCAAGTTGGATTGGAAGGGTGGGAGTAGATCTAGAAGGAGCTGGAGGAGAAGGATAAACATGAACAAAATACACTGTGAAATTATCAGAATTAATAAAAACATTTTAAAAATTATATTCTTTTCCTTGATATTTAAAACAGATAAAGACAAGATACTTTGACTGAAAGATGTAACTGAGGTGAGAATATATCTTTGCTAGCTTTCTATTGCTGTAATAAAACACCATGACCAAAAGAAATTTTGGATAGGAAGGGGTTACGACCCACAGTCCATCATCTAGAGAATTCAGGGCAAGAACTCAAGACAGGAGCCTGGAGGCAAGAACTGATACAGAGGCCATGGAAGAGTGCTTCTTATTGATTTGTTCCCCATGGACAGTTCATCTTTCTGTCTTAAAGCACATAGGACCACAAGCCAGGTATGGAACCACCCTGAGTGATCTGGGCCTTCCCACACCAATCATCTATCAAGAAATATACCACAGGCTCACTGGCCAATCTGCTGAGGACATTTTCTCAATTATGGTTTCCTCTACCCAGAAGACTCTAGACTTTTGTATCAGGTTGCCAATAAAACCAGCAACACAGGGTGATCACTTCAAAGAAACAGTGTCCAATAACTACTGACACTTTTTAAGTTTTAAGATTTTGGGGCCATAGACAGCTTTGAATCTGATTAAATTAACAAGGCCTTTACCCTAAACGTTTTATATACAAATATTTGCAAACCTTTTCTTTTCTTTTCTTTTCTTTCTTTCTTTTTTGGTTATATCATTGCCACATGAATTCTGGAATAAAAGTTAAAAGTAATGGGTGTTGTTCTACTATGCTATGCTCTGCTTGGGTCTTCCCTGAAGGTTCCAGCTAATCAGTAAGTTAGTGATGAGACCCTGACAGTACTGGCCTTGTCTCTTCCCCTTAAAAAGAATGGAAGCTCAGACATGAAAGCACAACCACCATCCCTGTCAAATTTCTACTTCAGGAGCTGTGGTGTTGATCTTAGTTTTGCGCTGCCCAGGGGACCTAGACATGAGAGAATATCTATGTCTCGGTTTCCATATGGTCCTACGCTCATGAACTGAAACATCTAGGTGATGACCGTAGTGAAGAGAGTTCTGGTACCTGCCAACACTGGTTGTGTCACCTGACTACCCTGGACTGTTTCTTTTTACATAAGGTCACAGCCCACGGGGTTATTAATATTGCAAGCTGAGTTCAAAACAAGGACTTGAAAGATCTCTGCATAGCTTGAAAGGGTAAGAGAACTGCCATTATCTGCCCTTAGACCATGACCAGGAGACTCATGTCCAGTTTGTGCTCTCAGGCCTGGAAGCCAGGGAGAGAAAGAAGAGTCATTTTTTATTTAAAAATGGCAAATCTTAAGACTAAAAAGGGATGGGGCTAAGGAGATGGTTCAGCAGCTAAGAGCACTGGCTGTTCTTCTAGAGGACCTGGGTTCAATTCCCAGCATCCACACGGCAGCTTACAACTGTCGGTAACTCCGGTTTCCAGAGATCCAACACCCCCACACAGACATGCATGCAGGCAAAACATTGATGCACATAAAACAAATAAAGTTTTAAAGATATTTTAAAAGAACGGAGTGGCATGTCACCACTTATGAAACATAGCTTTGGTCTTGGAGTCATTTGCTTTGACTACTGGGATTTCCTTCCCTCAACTTAGGAAGAACTGAAACCTTTTGACATGGTCTAAGATTGTGTGTGAAGGTTTGGACCCTGGTCGGCTACAACACGCAAATCAATTTCCAAGCTGCAGTGAGGGCAGACTAGAAGGGCCTTCCTTGGGTCTGTAGACTGCTAATAAGCTTATCTGAGGGAAGGCCCAGTGAGAACAACAGCTAGCCAGAGTGGCCCAGGCAGCAGCCTACTGAGGGCTTTGTGCAGTGCTCAGGCTGCCAATGCTGGGGACCTGCAGGCAGGTTTATGAGATTAAAGCTCAGAGCCCAATAAATAATTTAGCAGTTTACTACAAAAACATACACAAAGTATAATAGCTACTATCTTCGGCAGTCTGATGTGTACACACGTTTTAAATGCACATCAGTTTCCTCCACATATTTCATTTGATGTGGAGTCTAAAACCAAACAAGAAGAGAAAGAACACTATCTCCTCCTCTCCCTCTGAAGCTTTGTCATCAATATGGGACAATGGGAAAGGATTCATCCTATACACCAATTATCCAGGGCTTTGGTCTGGTCTCCCTCACCCCACATTTCTCTTCCCCACTCATTTTTTGTTTTCTATGTATTTTGAGAGAATCTAAAATCTCTCATTATTCATTCAGAAATTGGCTTTCTTCTTTTAAGGGTGTCTTTTATGGAACAAAGCTGGCCCTAGGTGCTATCTCTCACAATGTCACAAGTGACTTACTTTTGGGTGCCACTCCAGAGCTGAGATAAATAAATATCATTGCCACAACACCAGACTCCAAGGTGAGCTTTAATGGTCCAAAAGAGGTAGTGATGGACTGGTAAGATTTGGTCTTGGCTGTGAGAAAGAGAGGAGTACTGTGAGCAATGGAAGAAGATGGAAGGGGGAAGGAGTCGGTGTGGGTGCTGCAAAGAGAGTGGGTGAGAAAGAGCAGAGAAACTCGGAAGAAGTTGCTCCAGCATGTAGAAGCATGGGCAAGAGGTGAGAGGCATGCCTGGATAGAGAGTGTGTCTGCATAGATACTTGAATGAGTAGATAATTCCAACGGAAGCTCTCCTTTCCTAACCGCAAGCTGCACCAGTCTTGATTACAATCACAGGACAGGAGGCTTCAGGACACCAGGATGAACAAAGTGGAAGACGTTTCCTCCCGCCTTTGGGAAGACCTGGAGGGCGATATCACGCAACACTGTTACAGTGGTCCCGAATCTCTTGTGAAAGGCATGGACCCCCGGTTTACCTGGTCCACACATCACCAAACTCCTCCCTCACCACATTCTGAACCTTCTGGTACTTGGCTTTGGCTGGCAGTGGCTATGGTTTATCTCCTGCTGTTTATGGCCTGGGACAGGCTGCCATGAATAGCTCCCCAAAGAGTAGGGGAAATGCAGGCATCTGCCATTCTGCAGAGTTCTTTCTAGAAATGAAAAGGACAGTCATAAATGTTCCGGGTGAGGCAGGGGAGGTGGGTAACATGCATCATAAAAAGTGTAATGGACTAATGCTGAAACAGACTGGCTGTAACCCAGGGGTGTCTGCTGAGCTCAGACATAAATATCAGGGAGGCACCAAGGAGACAGCCTTTTTATTTCTATGATTTGATGGTTGTGGGAGGCTGGGCAAGTTTTTCCTCTATTTCTCTGTCTATAGTCATTCCTCTGGGGATACCACCAATCTGCCTAAGACTGAAGTTGCCCACAGTTTACGACTTCTGCAGTGGCCACAATTAGATTACTGGAAAGATTGGAGGAAAGGGGGGATGTTAGGGTTCCTTATACAATCATTTAGAATAATTCAGATTTGGGGGTTCTGGCTTACTATCCAAGACCTTGCAAGAGGTAAGATAAAAAAAATTACAGTGAGTAGAGCTATGTGAGACATAGGATGAAACACATTTGATAGGAACTGTGGACTTGTCCTACACCAGGACAACTTCCCGCATTAAAGGGACCAACCAACAGCTAGTCCTACAATTATCTGACAGAAATTTCACCTCTGCTCAACATCCTGCATAAAGGGAAAATCACTTGTGTGGTAAATGATAAAAATGTAGGTATTAAGGCTTCAACCACACAGACTGTTCTGAGACTTTATGTGGAGGACTGACCAAGTTCTGTGCTAACGTTGGCTACTCACCCTTTGCTGTCTTAGCAGACACTTGCTTTTAAGTGTGTATTTACACAGAATGGCAGACTCATAGGGTATGAATGGCAGACAGGGAAAGTGCTTAAAATCCTGCAGGTTAGGGGACACTGGAAGTAATGTCCAATTTTTGTTGATGCTCACAGACTTTTACCCATGTTCTCAAGTCCTTGAAGACTTGTCTACCGCCAAGTCAACTTTCAGTAGTAAAGGGATTGATTAACGGTCCATGTTTAGTGGGGAACATGACAATACCAATTTTAACAATGAGTTTCAAGGATGCCAACTCTTATCAATAAAAGGATGCTTCTGAACTTGGAGTTGGCTTTAGTTCATCCAAGACTCTGACCCTACTGAGCAGAAAAACAGCAGAAACAACAGTATTGGCACAGGAAGCCCCTGTTCAGTTCAGCATTTTAGTGTGTGGAAAGAAGGCGCTGAAGGTTTCAGTCTGAAGTTTTCATCTGGGAAATTGTTCCTTTTGCTCATCATTCCCAAAGGGATGGAAAGCAAAGGAAAGAGGAGGGAGGCCAAGACCTGTGCTAAGCAGTTTTGGTGTTCATTTAACTTCACAGATAGCCTGTGAAGATCTAGCAATCTCTCTAAGGAGGCGAACCCCCAACTCTGTGTTTCCCAAAGGTTAACTAACTCAGCCAAGGCCACATTCTCAGCAAATAGAATAAGAACTTGAACTCAATCCATAGTCTTCTCACAGTGACTGAAAAATACAAAAGGAAAAAAAAATCAATATGGTTGGAAAGAAAAAAATTTCCAGTTTGAAGGTCAAAAGAGCAAAGCCAATGCAGCCCTTATGTCACTGGGGCACATAAACATTGTAAGTGATACAGGGTCATCACACAGATGCTATCAGAAAAAGTTAGATAATCCTGTGCATGACAGCTACATGGGTACGTAGGTGGAGGGCAAGTGAGGCTTGTAGTGTCTCTAGGGTAGAACTGTGCAACCCTTAGTAAAAGCCCAGTCTCTCCAGTGACTCAACATGTCACATATCTACCTAGAACAGGGCTTCAAGCACCCTCCTCAAACCCACCATTATGTCCAATGGTTCTGTTTGATGTATGAGAAAGCTAAGTTCTCTGTGTTCATGGAGCTCTCTGGATGGGGGTGTTGGTGTTACCAGCTGTGAGTGGAGGAGTCTGTCCCAGTCATCCACTTGGATGTGATCCCAGATGGGACTGTCAGTAAGGTATAGCTAATGATTTTCCAGCTAAGCACACCTCTGATGAAACTAAACATTCCTCTTCTCTCAGCCATGTTCAAGTCTGAGAAGGAAATGACCACTGTAGCATCTAGTCTATGGGTGATATCAGGTTAGACTGAGGAGAAGACCCTCCTGGGAGCTGAAGTTTGATCATTGGAGTGTTGTAAGACTCCAACAGAAGACACCTGGATGCTACTGAGCACTGTGTGGTATCGCTCCCCTCCAGGTTCACCTTTGCTCACTGGCATTTCAGTAAAGGCCTAATACAAATATAGAATGTATAATTTTCACATCATTCCTGGCAAATCCCAGGTGCGCCCTATTTGTATAGTTCCAAGGATGCCATTTCCAACCATGAGAAAGATACAGGACACAGTGGTACTAGCTTAGGGCCCTATTAATAGCAATCCTAATTATAGGGCTACAAATTTAATTCATAGCAATGATTAGTGTCAGAATCAAAGGCATCAGGCATCAATATTGATGGAATTGTGTAAGTTCCATAAACAGAGACTGAACATTCGGGTCCATCCCCTCCGCAGTGGTCTGCTGTTAACTATTGCATTAATATCTCTTCCAATTTGCTAAATCAAAATGACTTCATTTCTCAGTGTCCTCTTCACCCATGCTGAAACCTCCACCCAGCCATCTCTGAATGGGTATGAGTGGCAAATAAAGGATCCTAAACAATGTCTTCGAAGAAGAATCCGGGGGCTCTGAGGGATGCATGGGTAAGAGGCCAGGCCCCTTGCTCTACCCAGCAGCACTCTTTTGTGTCCCCTTCAGAAAGCTCAGAGCAAATAGTGATGCTTGGAGAAAGGGGAGTCAGCTAGAGATTGTGTGTGGCACAAAAGGCTGCCACCCCACCCACTGTGAGTCCAAGGAGGAGGCCTGAAGAGAGTGAAACAAGACAGCGTGTGCTGAGCTGACAGCTGCCATGTTCCTGGTTTCCTGGGCACTTCTGCTTTACAGAATGCAAAGTGTTAGCCTGCCCCCTCCACTTCCTGCAACTCCATGGAAAGTAAGGGGGCGGGGCTTGGGTAATAGTTTCCTCTGAGCTTGAAACATCCTATCCTGCAGGGAAGCTTCTTAAGTAAAAGGGCAAATAACTCAAAATGGCTTTAGCAAGTCCCTGAAACTTATGAGATTCACCAGCAAAGCTGCCTGGAAGAGGTTTAAACCAGAGTAACTTAGAAAGCACACTCTTCAACTTGTTGAGCTGCCTGCAGGCTGTGCAGTGTGCTCCGGGTTTCCCAGTTTTTGTGGACTGTCGCCCATGCTAGGGTGGGCCTTGGTAATGCAGTTCTTTGAGTTACTTATGTTCTTGTAAGTGACTCCTTACCCATACTTCTATAACTAAGCCCTGAAAACTCATTGGTTTGTCAAGTTGGACTTTAGTGGTATCTATACGTTAGATCCATTTTCTGAGGTGAGAAATGCATGGAGTGTCTCCCCGGGAAAAGGGAAAACTCTTGTCACACAACAGAACTGCAGCTGGAATAACAGATTCTTAGAGTAGGTCAATAAAGTCTTAAATCCAGTGGTTAAAAGTCCACATTTGGATTAATGGAGATCTGGATACAAACCCAAGCTCCTACTCTGTAGAAAAGAAACTCTGTCATTAACTCTGTGGGACCTCACTCCGTTTGTCCATATGTACCTGATAGGAGTTGCTGAAGCACAGCTGAAAAGACACTCAGTTCCGGGCTTAGTGTACAGGAAGGGCCTAGTTTACAGCAGATAGACAGAGTTGCTGGTCTACCATGTATGAATGGAGAGTCCCACTACAGTAACCTGTCAGAACCTCTCAGCTCTAGGGCAAACATTTGGTGATTAAGTAGCCTTCCTGCTAGACAGGCTTTGATAAGAATCCCAGACACCTGGAATAAAGGGTCAGCCCATCAGCTCACTCTAGGGCAGGCTATATGGTCAGGCCTGGCAAAGGCTAGGTGAATCCTGCTCCGAGAGATTAATCCCCAGACCAAAGCTGGGTTCTGCTCAGAAAAAATAAAAAATAAAAAAAAATGCATCCTAGGGAGAAGCAGCAGTTAAATGTAAGGGAAGTGATTCTTTCACTCAGAGAAGGGCCCAAAGATGAGATATCCAAACCCGGACTCCAGAATTTCTTTGATACTAAGAGATTGTGTGAGTTTGAGTAGACCACCCAAATCTTCAAGGCCTGGCTAGCTTTTCAGAAAATGGAATGATTTATATATCACTGTCCAAGGTCTCTAGATTGGACCTGGTTTTAGAATCCTCTGTAGCTATAAGATCGATGTACAGTTACAATAATGCTCCTGATATAGCCTTATAATGTCAGCCTTCTCCTTGAGGGCCCTGACCCCTCCACAGGTCCCAATTCTGTAGTCTCACCCTGTCTCTGTTGCCCGATCACAAACCCCGGAACACTCAAACAGGGAACAACCTGGTTTGTTACAAAGCCCACTGATGCTATGTCTCCTTCCAGGAACAGTGACAATGCTCAGCTAGTGGCACTAGCTCTGAGATGGAATCCAGACGGAGAGACACATCAGCATTAGTTCCTCAACTTCTTTTCTACCTTGAAGCCTAAAGGACTTTCTGAAGGCTGAGACAGGACTGGGATAGGCTAGGAGGTTCAGAACTCCAGGGTCATCCTCTCTGCCTTGCATCTCACTGCACAGAAGGAATGCTAACAGGAAAGAAAGAGAAAGCTAGCTACTCCAGGAGTCAGGAGTTTTTCATTTGATCATCTTTAATTATGCAAATTACTTAAATATGTGTGGGGCTCGTCTCAACCCTGAAATGTCTGTCACCAATGACCACATCGTTGTTTGATTATCTGTACGACCGGAAGTGTATGGAGTATCACCACATGCAACAGAGCACAACCCCAATTCTTGAGCATCTAAAAATGATGATAGAAACAAAGAGAACTCAGATCTCTGAAAGAAAAACAGTAACACTATAGGTGTGACTAAAGCCACACTAGCAGTGAGGATGCCAGCGGCAGCAGCTGCCATTCAGTAAGCTCCTTTAAGCTGCACACAGGGCTCTGCATCTGATAGTCTACATCCTTCACTTCAGACGCCCACAGCAATCTGGCAAGACAATGGTGTTCCAGTTGAAGAAACTGCTCGCTATGGGGCAGAGCTGTGTGGCACCACAATATTGTGGTTGGCTTGGGTGCATGCATCGAGACAGAACAGTGCTGGTTTGGCTAATTCTGCAAAGCAACAGGCATAGAACTTCACTTCCTGCAGCACCGCCCTAGGGAGGGCCAGCACATATTGTTTGCTCTCGCTAGTGACTAATGTAGCTGGATGCCAGAGTCCAGGGGGATTAGATCAGATGGGCTCAGCTGGGCCAGTCTTCCAAATAGTTTTTCCCATGACTCAGGACTGGGGGTAGGGGACAGGGGTGTCTTCCTCTATCTGACCTTGCAAACATGTCACTAAAAGAAATCCTGATCTGAAAGTGTCAGTACCCCAGGGAAGCAGGGAAGAAATAGAATTTGAGGGAAGTGCCTACAGTCACAGAAGACTCTGCTGTAACAATCACTATTAAGAAATTTTCATATTCTATCTTTTTAATCCTTATGACAAATATCCAAAGTGTTGTTGCTACCTTATTCTACAAAACAAAAGAAAAAGGCCACGCTTTGTGAGTTTGCCAAGTTCTGCCCTCCTTGTTCATGTGAATCATTTCCTTGACTTTATTTTTCCATTAGCACTTACCATCCACAGAAGCTAGGGATCATGCTCATCTCTGGCTTCTGTCTGTCTTCCCACAGTAAGATGAAATCTCCATTAGGATGAATACTTTTGGCAGTTTTGGTCACTACTATGTTACCAAGCTTCTGACACATTCATTGATGTGATGGGGCACCATGGCCAAGGCAACATAGGAAAGAATTTATTGGGGCTTACAGTTCCAGAGGGTTAGAGATCATGATCATCATGGTAGGGAACACGGAAACAAGCAGGCAGGCATGGTGCTGGAGCAGTGAACTGAGAGCTGGCATCTTAAACACAAGCACAAGGCAGAGAGAGAAAATAAAGAGACAGACAGAGGAGAGAGACAGAGGCAGAAAGAGAGAGTCAGAGATAAAGATAAAGATAAAGATAAAGTCTCTTTCTGAGACAGAGGCAGAGACTTGGCCCGACATGAACTTTTAAAACCTCAAAGCCTGTGACACACCTCCTCCAACAAGGCCAATTCTCCTAGTTCTTCTCAAATGGTTTCACAAACTAGGAACCAAGCATTTAAATATATGAACCTATGGGCAGCAGGCAGGGGGCATTCAAACCACAACATTCAATAAATGCTATTCCAGTAACATCGTTTCATGGAGCAGGGGTAAGAATCACCTTCGCTTTACAGGAGAGGCCATTGCAGAGATCAAGTTGCTGCCAGGTCGTATTCAGAACCAGGTCACATGAAACGACAGAATTTCCATTATGTACATTAATCCTACCACAAAGGGAAGGGACTGGAGCAGCTGGTCTTTGGAAAGGCTCTTCTGACAGAGACACTTGTCCATGTCCCTGTCATTGCCTAAGGGACATGTATGTATGTGGTGGGGACTTTCCTGAGGATGTGGCTTCTACACATTAGCACCTTGGCCTGTAGCAAATTCTACAGAACATATTTGGATCACCTGAGTGCTATGAGCTTGAATCATTACCTCCAATCTCCTGCCTCAAGGCACAGTGCCCTGGTTTTTAACCTTTCTATAATAAGTCCCAAATTGCAAGGACTCACTCTTGTACCCTGAACAGCCATGAACACGCTGCTTTATGCCTCAAACAGGAATCACTAGGATTGAAGTGTACAAGCTGCACAAAAGATACAAAAAATAAATAAGTTCCTAACTTCCAGTTCTCAGAAGGGTTCTGGGAGACTGGCAGTCCTTTACCTGGGGCCTGTTAGGACTCTGGATAGAGCTGAAACCCTGTCTACATCTGTCATGGCTGAATAGGATATACATATCAGGGAGGGTATCTGTAACTATGACTTATTCTTTGTGCCAACCAAATGTCTCTTTTCCCAGCTTTGGGAAGACCAGTCCTCTGGACCCAAGGGGTCCATAAAACAACAAAACAAACAGTGAGCTTGGTGGCAGGAGTCTGGGCAAGGAGCCAGTTTCATTCACTTATGTGGCAATGAGCGCCCTAGCCAGTACCCCACCTCTGTGTTGTAGGCTCTGGGGAGGTCAGAGAGCATCCACTGGCTCACCAGCACTCCAGATCACAACATTGTTGGGATGCCTGGGGAAGCCAGGGAACCACGTTAGTCTCTAGGCTCAGGATAACCACTAGGGCTTCTGGAACTGCCTCCCCAGCTCTTATTCCTGGTTGTTTACAGGATCAAGGATTCATGCAGAGAGAGAAGTGAATCATTTCCACTTTGAGGAACCAGTGGCTATTGTTCTTGTTTGCTGGGATTGGCAAGGAAGAAAGTCATGTTTCCCAGCTTTTCATTCAACCCCACACCACAAGGGGAGCCAAGTAATAGGCTAGGAACTCCGGTGTTAGGGAGGAAGTCTGTGTGAATGGCAGTATGGCCATGTGGGAAGAAGGGCGTATAAATTTGGACATATTACTTTTATCAATCCTCTGTGTACTAACCCTGGGCTCTGGAAAGGAATCCTGATCAGCTCTTCAAGGCCCAAAATGCTAATACAAGAAGTTCACATTGTATCTGGCTTTGCTTAAGCAATCAATTTTGAGATTACAAGATAAGATAGGAATGTCAGGGCTTCTGGTAGGCTGGAGACTAGAAACCTTACCTTGGTCTATTCTTTGGGAAAATGCAGAAACAGTTTACCTTTTAAAATCTTGGGAATTTTAGTGGCTACTGTTAGCTAATACCAAAACGTGACTTTAAAATGGCCAGGATCCTCCCTAGAGCTTGAACAGTCTTGGTGAATTTGCAAAAATGTCCCAAGAATTAAGAAACAAAGGACTTCTAGAGGAGCAGTGGTTGCCTGAGCCTCTGCACCTGTCTACTGCAAAGCTTCCAACCGATGAGGTGAGGCAGATGGCTGGGTGTGTTATTCCAGGGTCTCTAGGCAACACTGGAAGTGCTGTCCCCTCCTGCCTTTCCGGCTAAGGTCTCAGAACACCACTACTCCCTCTTCCAGATACTATCCAGAAAGTATTCTCTTCCTGCAATCCAGTAGGAGCTTTTCTGTTTCCATGACTCCTCATCCACTGCCAGCCAATGACTCTACCCACCCATCATGAAAATTGTCCTCTGCAATAGCCCCATCCATAAGAGTCACTCTTGGCACCCAATTCTTCTCCAATTATTGAAATAGGAACTGGCAGAGTATAACCCAGGACATTTGAGGTCAGCCTACAGAGTACCTAATATGAGGTATTTTCTCTGGGAGTTGGGTCAGATGCTTGGGGTATGTAGCAGGCATTGCTCTCAATGGCTGAGGTGACTGGGTAGAGCACATGTCAAAGGTATTAGGCAATAGGCAAGTTTTCTAAGATGCCAGGGGCAGAGAAACAGCAGATTTTGCTCCTGGTTACATTTCCAAAGACTAGAGGCTGAAGCAGAGTGTCACCTTAGAAAGGGCATGTGGTGGTGCGTGAGACACTAGAGTGGGCAGGTGGGTAGAATTCCAGTCACTGTGAATGGTGGGAAGGAACTAGAGCAGCATCACCCTGAAACTTGAGCTAGTTCCTCCCACACACACACTCTGTCTTCCCTGGTTCAGCATGGCCCCTGGTTCTGTGCCCCATTATCTTGTGCTTGGACTACATACTCCACTCTTCCCTGGAATGAGAAAGACATCTGAGATGAGTTTCCAGGTCCTGCCACCCTTCTTGAACTGTTTGGGCATTGTCTCTTTTCTCTGGGTTCCTACATTATGCTCTAAGAGGAGGGTGCCATCACACGGGACAGTGTTCAGACTCTAGGACACCATACATCCCATTCCCTGTGTCTTGCCTCAGGCATCCCATGGCTTGTCCCAGGCACCCTCACCACCTAGGTCCTGCCATGCTCATATCCAGCACCTCTTCCTGACCCTGAGAAACATTCAGCCATGCTTAGGGCAGGCTCAACCAGCTTCAACTGCAAAGTCCATATCTAAGGTGCCCTGACCTTCTTGTCTTTGTTTCCTTCTCTCCTGTGGCCGCTTTTTCTTTATCATGTTGCCTTAGTTACTGTTGTATTGCTGTGAGGAGACACCATGGGCAAGGCAACTTATTGGTATTTTGCCTACAATTTTAAAGGGTTAGTCCATGATCATGTCAGGAGGCAGGGCAGCAGATAGGCAGGCAGGATGATGGAAGAGTAGCTGAGAGCTTACATCTTATCCATAAGGTGGGGGGGGGGCTGGCTGATCCTGGCATGAGCTTTCGAAACCTCAAAGCCCACCCCCGTTGATATACCTCCAACAATGTCACACCTCCTAATCCTTCCTAAACAGTCTACAAACTAGGGAACAAACATTCAAGTGAATAAGTCATAAGCCTATAGGGGTCATTCAAACTGCCATATAGATACATGTTCCACTGAAGGAGTCACTGAAGGAGTCTCCCATAGCAGTGGTTACCATGGGAGAGATTCTGTAGTTGATCACAGGGCTAAAATTAGGATTAGATTATAGTTAGTCGTTCTACAGCACGCCTTGCTGGATGCATCTACTGGTATTCATTCCCTAAAGTAAGACAGTGTGGTTATAAAAAGTCCTTCCCTGTGTTATGGAAAAATTTGGTTCTGCAGCAACAACTCCTCCATATCAACCTCTGGGGCCACAATGACTAAGCCTAACTCATCTTCTACAGGTTGATGGCTAAGCAAGCAAGTGAGAATCAAGTCTGGGTTCAGCCATGAGCTGGAAAAACTTCTTTACCTTACTTTGCCTTTGTGTCCCATCTGCAAAGCAAAGTTGATAAGAGCATTCACTGCAGAGTGGCTACAGAGTTCAGTGAGTTAGTAGATGCAAAGGGCTTAACATGGCATCTAGAACATAAAAAGTGTTCAGTCCATTGCATTATCTGGAGAAGCGTCTTTATCTACTTGATTTGCTCTTTTTTCTTGGGGTTTCAGTCTTGTAGAACTCTGTTTAACATATCATGATTCCCATATCCTTGCTGCCCTTGTTTATTTCATACTTGGTTTCTTAACGCTCTGTTATGATATTATCTCTCTCATAAAGTGGAGTCAATGCTGCTCATGATCTGGAAGCTGTTCTTCTGCTTCTATGGTGATGACTAATTGATTTTGCTGAAGCATGCACCACCACACAATTGACTGGGCTCTAATCCTGAGTTCTTTTCTTGCATTCCTCTTTGGCTCAGAGCCATATTAGGCTCTAACTCACCTTTTAAAAGTGTAACTCAGTACTCTTCCTCCTTTAGGAGACCTTGCAGACTGACCCCACATCCCTTGATTGAGCTGTTGTACCCTGTGGGGAGGCTTTGCCTACCTTTCCACATCCTATAAAGCACAACTCTTAGTCCTACATGTACTGTATCCTGGCTTTGAGGTCTCAGTCCTATTCTCCCCATCCTTTCCACCTGTTGGGGCCTCAGAAGACAAGGGGCCTGGGCTTTGGGTTCTCTAAGTGCATGAACACCCAAGATCACACTGTGGTTATGCCACTTTTGGTGAGTTCACTTCCCCACTCAGGGACATCCTGTTCCTACCAGCCTCTGTAGATGAGGGCTGGACCGTCAGAGAGACGCCTGGCCAGGCAGGGAAGAAGTGAGTAGCTCTGACGCACCCAGATTCCCTCCCCTTGCCTGACTCCTAGCTATTTTTTCTTTATTTTCCTTCCTGTGTTGAAAGAGATACGGGGCCTGGTCCATGCTAGAATTTCCTGGGGACATTCCATAAATTCTTCTCTGGAGAGGGTGGGATGAGTGGCTTGGTAAGCAGGAGGCCACCAGAAGCCAGGTATGGATACCAGTGCCTAAAAGGAGTGTGGGTGGAAGGGAAGGGTGAGCTGCTCAGAGGAAAAAAAAGAGGGGTATGATGAGCCAAAGAAACAGCACCTCACAGTAAGAAGACAGACAACTTGCAAGTTAGGACAGGAAGTGGGCAGCCCTTGAACTTGCTACCTCCACAGTGACTGGTCTACTAGGCTTTTACAAGACCCAGAGAAGTTGGACCGTGTGTGTGTGTGTGTGTGTGTGTGTGTGTGTGTGAGAGAGAGAGAGAGAGAGAGAGAGAGAGAGAGAGAGAGAGAGAGAGAGAGAGATGAAAAGATGCATGAATATTAAAAGGTCAGCAGATACAGGTGTTCCTCTGAAGCCTGGCTGGACCATTCTCCTTCTCTAGCAATACTGATTTCTTAATTTAGGTCTAAGGCTAGAGTAAGCAGAGACACTAGCCCTTGATTGAACTCTAACAAGTCTGAACCTGAAAAATCACTCTCAGCCTACACCCCCCCCCCCCCAGGTCCACTACTACGTCTCAAAGTAAAAAGAGTGCCAAGTATGGGGGTCAAGGCAAGAAACAACTAGCCTTATATTTTTTGTCTGGATCTCTAAGTTTCATTTTACCTGTGGAATAATGAGGGCAGTAGCTAGGTGATCTCAAGGCTTTTCAGAAGACAGTTCTATCTTGCAAGGATGGTTCTACTTTGTTAGGCTTACCCTATATGTAAAGCTTTGGTGACGGGCTTAAAGAGAATTAGTATGAATAGATCAACCTTTAATAGAACTTCCAAGATAGTAAAGGAGACAGAGTCTGGACCAGCAACTGGAGATGAAAGAAAGATGGATAAAGTGCCAGACACCAGCCCAGATGCTGCTCTTGCTGCACCTTAGATAACCTCTGTACAACTTTAGAGAAAAGTACTTCCTTTGGCAGGCAGATTAGTAATAGAAGCCTCATGGGGAGATGTGTAAGAATGGCATACACAGCCTGCTGAGGATTGTTTAGGTGGTTTTCCAACTCTCCCCCTTGCCCAAATCCCATGTTTCACGCAAATGTGCCCAATCTGATGAGGTGAGCCTTGCTGAGCAAGGAGGTAGACAGCCTCAGGCATCCATGTCAAGATGTGACCAGCAGAATACACCACTTCCCAACTTCAAGGAATAACACCTCTCTTGGGGAACAATTTTCTTATAGGGAATGACTCCTGCCTTCCCCAGCTTTATGCAAGCAAATGCTATGACCACAATCATCCTCTCTTCCACATGCTGAAGCCAAGTCAGGCCCATAGCTGTGGGGTAGAGTGATGGTGCAAGACAGGAACAAGCAGAACCATTTCCCAAGAGCCAAGAAATGGTCAAGGGGATTTGGCATTACAACGACCAGAGAAATCTGCAAATGTCTCTATCTTCTCATAACTCCTGCCACCTCCTCTCCAACAACTCAGAACAAGAAGAATCTGGGAATTCTTCCTCAGACTCCCTTCTGCTCCTTTTCCACATTCCTCAACAACAACCTCCCAGGGCTCTAAATGGATTAGGAGGAAGAAGCTTGGTAATGTCAACATCAAAGGAAGAGGTGCAGCAAAGTCTTGTCTGTGCCTTGATCCACAGGTGCTAGGACTAGTGAGGGGTGGCAGGAGAGGAAGCTTGGGAAAAGGGGATTAGCTGGGACCGGAAAGAATGTAGCTGTTATAATCCCACATAATGAACCAGACTGTGCTCCCTATCCACACCCTAAACACTCAACAAGTAGGTACAAGCTATTGGCTTCAGCCTCCCTTGCAAGAGGCCCCCTTGTTGCCAGTCCCAGACAGCCTTTTCCCTCCAGCTTGCAGGGGTACCCAAGGAGGCCTGGATACCTCTTTCCTCCTGGCTGCTGAGATTTGGGTAAGAAAGTGGGGGATATCTACAACTGCTTGAAGGATGGGTAACGAGCCTTGTACCTAAGCACCAATCATGTAACTTGAGGCCAGCATCCAGCACTACAGCTCTTAAGACTCAAAACCTGTCCTAACCAACTTCTTTCAGTTTATAGCCAACAGCTGGGTTCCAGATAGGAGTTGCAATACATATAATTCACAATGTGGATAGCAATAACAGCAATAAAAAAAAGTTCTACTTGATTTGGGAATTAAAAGTGGTTTTTCTCTTGAGGCAAAGTATCTTCCCAATACCTCAATATTAGACAACAATGAAATACATTTGTATATTTTAGGTACTCAGTAACTGATGTCTGGAGGAAACAATTTAAGGCTAAATCACAAAATCCCTATCTTCCTCCCCATTCTATTCCCTTCCCTTAAAAAAATCAAGAATTTACCTATAGTTAAATCTCTACTGACCTCTGCCTTCTAGAAGGGTCCCTCAACTGAGAACTCAATGTGTCAGAAGAGTCAGGCCACTGATTCTTACCTTCTTCAGCTTGCCACTCTTAGTCCCCACAAAAACCACACTGTAGCCATTGTAAACATAGGAAGCCACAGAAGTTAAGCGGTCCCTGCTGGTGGTGTACAGGGTCAGTCCCTCCACAGGAGTGGAGCCTCCCAGAGGTTGGTTGATGTCCAGGCCACAGAAGTTATCATCAATGGGGACTGGCTGAAAGGACAGGAGAGAACTGGAATGAGTCACAGTGAAAGAATGGCAGGGTCACTTCAAACCACCCAACCATTGCTGTCAGCCTGAGGATACCAGACCTCACAGAGGATCAGGGCTGGGATCAAAGGTCTGACGTGTTGGAGACAAAGCTCATTGCCAACTGGCCCACAATGACATCTTGGCTCCCATGGGACCAGATTGTGAGTGACTAGCCATCTCCACTCTCCCAGAATTTTACCTTTCTGCCAGGAAAGTCAGATTGTAAAGCTGACTGAACTTACCGTCTGGTTCTTTTCATGTCCCCTCAGCCCTTGTCAGTCTGTGAAGATCTGTCTATTTTAGACAGGGCTCTCTCAAAGGATATCCAGCCTAGAGGCAACATTGTAAGATTCCACAGGCCTAGAGGTTTCCTGTTTGTTCTTTGAGCAAGCTACTGAGTGTTTCTTGGGCTGAAGAGAGGCATGAAAAATTTTAAGCCACTAAACTATCACTACTGCCTGCCATTCTGGGGACTCATTGTAAGAATCATGATAATATTGAATACTGTCTTTTGCTTTGGGATTTCTTCTTTATTTATCTTTGGAGTTCTTGGGGGGGTGAATCTGGGGCCTCTTGCATGCTAGGCAAATGCTCTATCTCTAAGCTACTTCCTCCTTCCTCTTTTCATTTTTTATTTTGAGACAAAATTTCACTAAATTGCTCAGGCAGGGCTTGAACTTGTGACCCTCCTGAGTTAGCCTCCCCAGTAACTGAGATTACAGGCCTGTACCACCAGGCTGTGATGGAAAATTTAATCTACATTAGAGTCTTCATTTGGTATGATACGCCCCCCACCTTTGGAAAGAATTATAGAGGATTAAATGAAACGATATATGTAAAAGACTTTTATCATTGTACGCCACTATCTCTGGTACATTATAGGTGTTCAAAGAGATGTCTTCTTATATCAGTCTTTTGAAGGGATTAACGGTAGGCCAGGAGGAACTGTGTCACTTTGAAAGAAGGCTCCCTTACATGAGTGAGAAAACTTGCCATACAGAGAATGAGAAGACTCATTCCCACCCTGTGTTCAGGCTAAGTCCACTGGGGACCACAGCATCCTCTTCTGGAACTGTCAAATGGGGAATCAGATGGATAGCGTTGTGCTTTGAATGGGAATGTCCCCAGACAGGCTCGTATATTTAAATGTTTGGTTCCCAGTTGGTAGACGGTTCAGGAAGAATTAGGAAGTGTGCCATTGTTGGAGGAGGTATGTCACTGAGTGTGGGCTTTCTAGCTTCAAAAGACCACAGCATGCCCAGCCAGATGTCTCTCTGGGGAGAGAGGGGGAAACAAGGAAGGGAACCACATGACTCTTAAGGATAGAGGATGCGTAGTGCCTGGCACGAGGCTGAATCTTGATGGGTGCTCCAAGACACCCCAGCTAACTGCCCAGCATGAAATCTCGCAGTAAAGGCTGCAGATTCTGGGCCAAAAAAGACCTTGAGTGCTGGAGGAGCTGGTCCCACCTGGTCTAGAATAGGCTTCTCAGAAAACAGAAGCCATAGCAGTGACCAGCACAGAAGCCGCCTCAGCCTTGCTTTTTCACCCTCACCAGGGAGGAGTAACTGATGCTTCATTTCCTCTGAATAATCGGTTAATAAGTTAGAGCACATTATTTTTTCTCAAGCTTGTGTTCCCACCTCGGCTCTGAGGGGAACTAGGACATGTCTCTGGGACCTTGGTACCTGTGGACAGCTGCCGTTCTTACTACTGGCGGGACTGATGGTGCTAAAAATACATAAGCCCTCCGTAAGAAAGAGCATCACGTTTTAGAGTAAGAATGGCCTTGAGCTCTGGGTGGCAGAGTCTACAGAACAGCTTGGAAGGGAAAAAGCCATTGTATAGTAGTGCTAGGTCATTGAGAGATGTCTATGTATACCTCTACATCCGGTGATGTCACTCCTGCTTGAAGCCAGCCTGTCTGGCAGTGTTTACAGCACAGGAATTGCCAAATACTGAAGACCAGGGCTGTCCTGCTTCCTCTGTTTTATTTTCCAACATGTTACTAGACAGTGCCAAGCAGGGAGTTACCAGCCACTGCTCTCTACCCTTGCTGCCTCTCTTACTCATCCTTGTTCTGTAAGCAGTAGCTGCTCAGTACGAGTTAGGTAATCTAGATTTTAGCCCTGTCCTTACTGCACCAGCCCTTACTACATGCCCTCTCTGGGCCTCAGTTTTCTCATCTGTAAAATAACAGAGTAGAGTCGGCTCATTGTCAAAATTCTTTATAGATTGTTTTCATGGCTTCAGTTTTTCTCTATCACTTTGTCCAGGGACTGGTAGAGCTACAGTGTTGCAACCTAAGCCAACTAAGCCAGTTTCTGAGATACAATGATAGAAGCAAAAAGCCCTGGCTGGCAACTGTGGGTTTCTCTAGATTCTTCCTGATGCTAGCGTCTCCAGAACAGCAAAGAAAATGATCTGTTCTGAGCCTACACCCTAGGATTGAATGACAATTTCTTCCTCAATATCTTGTTAGGTATTCCCAAAGCCTAATGTCCCTTTAAGTTTTCATGGACAGACAGTGACTGAAGTATGATTTTTCTCAGAGGTAGTGGTCCCAGGGAGCCTGCATCAGGTATCTGTGAGCTGCCCTGAATTCAGACCCTGCTTCCTGGTTCACAGTTATATAGATTTAAGCAGTTTATTTACACTTTCTAAGCCTTCGTCTTTCTATTTGCAAAAGGCCATGACAATTAGTGCTTTACCTGTGAAGATCAGGTGAGGTACGAACTGCTCAAAATAGTCCTTCGTGTGTAACTGATATTCTGTGAATGATGGGTCCCTTCCTCATACTTTTTTTCTAGGAGCAATATTCAAATCTTTGACTGGAGAGTTACATGTTGGTTCACAGACTATGTTAAAGTCAAGCTCAGGGCCATTGCTTCTCTTTGATCTTCAAATTTCTTAAAGGCCACTAAAGCATCACCAGTTCCTAATTCAGATCCTTTGGTCTCTGTTAGGATCCCGAGGACACCACCAGTTTACACACCCAACTCTTTTGCTGCTTGAAATGATATTGCGCCAGGGGATGACAGAAGAGGAAGTTTTTTCCTATAAGGCAGTGGTTCTCCGGGGGTCACATATCAGATATTTTTTATTGCAATTCATAACAGTAAAAAAAATTGCTATTATGAAGTAGCAACAAAATAATTTTATGGTTGGGGGTCACCACAACATGAAGCGCTGCACTCAAAGGTCGCAGCATTAGGATGGTTGAGAACCACTGTGAATAGCCTCTTGTCTTCTAGCTATCACCAGTGTCTCTGACGTCCCATGGTCACTGCTCAGGCCTGGTCTCTCTGAGGCACCAGTGGAGCAGCGCACAGTGGCCTCTTCCTTTCAGCTTTGGCTGAGAGGCAAGCAGGAATCAGCAGTTTCCTCCTGACAAGGCCGTGGGAACCAGGGTGGAAGCTGCAAGGGTTTAACCCTTACATTTCCTCTCCACTTCTCCTATTTGAAGGGGGTCTTTGTTCAGAAAACTTTAGTGCTAAAAGGCAAACTGGAGAATACCTAAATCCAGATTTCTTATTTTATGAAAGTAAAATAACTGGCAAATAACTGGTCCTTCATTACTGTGATCAGCAGTGGGAATCCTAGTTGTTTCCTTCATTACTGTGATTAGCAGGGGTAATCCTAGTTGCTCGTTTACTGAAAAAATAGTGTGTGCCAAGCATGTTATTTTCATAAATAATTGATCCTCATAATAAAATGATAATATTATTTCTATTTTAAATAAGAAAAACTTGTAGCTCAGATACCACACATCACTTGCTCAAGGACACACAGGATATAGCTGGAAGAACTGATTTTTTAATCTAATTGATTAGATTTAAAGCTCAGATTCTTAACAAGTATGCTGTGGTGCCCTCTGTCATATGCTTGGATCAAGCTGTGATTCCTTGATGTTCATATTATGCTTAGGCATGACCCAAGGTTTTTACACTTGCTACCTCTCTCTGGAATGCCTTTTTCTCTGTCTTAGCCGCTGCTCCAAATACTACTCTCTCAATGGTAGATATTCTCTAGAATTGCTCTGTGCTGTTTTATTTTCCTCTATAGAAAATTTACCATTTGGCAGGCAGTATCATTTTATTTTCTTGAGAGTCTCATGTAGCCAGGCTAGCATTGAACTCACTATGTAGGCAAGGATGACTTTAAACACCTAATCCTCCTACCTCCAAGCCTTCCAAGTGTTGAGATTACAAATGTGCACCACCACATTGGGCTAGGCTGTTTTATGTGTTTGCTTGTCTTGCCTCACTAGTAGGTAAGCTCTCTAAGAGCATGCAACTTAGTCATGCAGCTTAGCAACACCAAAAGCAATTCCTGGTGCACTCTAAGCATACAGAGCCATGTGTTAGTATTGATTTAATGAATCAGCAAACTCATCTCAAGACTCTAATGTAGGCAAGACTCTGCAATTAGTAGTCTTCACCTAGTTGCCTAATGCCCTTTCTTATCCCAGGTCTTTACTGGCCTAGAAGCTGAGGGTACAGGGTTACAAAGGAATCAGGAGCAAATAAAGCATAGGAAGGCTCCTTACCGCCTTGGTGCACTGCACATCCTTTCCCAGCAGCCAGTTGAGCTCCAAGTTGCCTTCTCCTTGGTAGCAGGACTGCAACCGCTCCTTGATCTGCAAGTTGATGGCCCGAATGGGGAAGGCACAGAGGGCAGAGTCGTCGGGTGGGTGGTGGTACTGCTTCTGCCCTTTGGAGAAGATGGCAAATAGCACATCCTCATCACTGCTGATGTTGAAAGCCTGAGCTAGAGCTTCCCCAGGCTTTGCGAGATAAGCTGCCTGCAGGAGGCGGTATTCTACCCCGGCACGTGTGCAGCCAAAGGGCAGGGACACATAGGAGTGGAACTTGGGGTCATCCTTGCAGAGACGCACGATTCTTGAGGTATAGAAGAGGTCTCCAGCTGAGTTGATGGCCACACCCTCAGGGGTCTCTGGCTGGACGGTGAGAAAGTAGACAAAACCCCCGCTGGCAAAGCCATAGATGTAGAAGATGTCAAAGTGGGAGACCAAGGCTAGGGTGTCAGAGGGGATCTTGATGAGGGAGGAGACAAAATCACTGTGGAGCTCGTAGTCCAGCATGGCTGAAGACTCAGGATCACGGGGTAGCTTGCGGCTGGACAAGGTAGGGAAGTAATCCTGCTTGCCATCCACAGCAGTGCCAATGAAAAGCTTGCCATCTTCCCCCTCGGAGCGCACAATCACCCCATACATGGTGCCTGTCTTATTGACGCTGGACAAGTAGTGCTCCTTCTTGTGGGATGGCTCCACCAGGATGAAGAGGTCGTCCAGCCGCAGGAGCTTGCAAACACCCTGGTAGAGACTGCCACAGGCAAGCAGGCGATTCTCGGAGTAGTCAATGATCAGTAGTTTGTTAACATTGTTGGTGAGCGTGAGCACCTCACTGCAGGGCTGTACAATAAGGGGCGGGTAGCAGGCCTTGTTGTCTTCTTCTGGCCCTGTCTTGTGGGCCACCTGGATTGTGAGGTTTCCTGTCAACTTGTAGACCCGGTTGATGGCCCCCACATACACGGCCCCTGTTCTTCTGTGTACAGTCAAATGGTTGAAAGTCCAGTCACGGTTCTCGGAGTGGAAGGTGCTGAATTGAGGCATACCTGTGGTTTCACGAGCTAGCAGCAGCCAGGCTACTGAGAGCAGTACCACAGACAAGTTCTCAGTCTGCATGGTCCACAGCTGGGACCTCCTCTGCTCCATCCCGAGAGGGGCAAGGCTGGAGGGATATCTCCTCTGTATACTACTCCACTTCTCTGGATCAGCTCTCACATGGTTCTGAAAAACACAAGGCAAGGGGTCAGACTAAAGGTAAGTTCTACATGAGCTGTATTGCTTGACCAGAATTCCCAAATCCAGCTGGCCCTATGAGTCTCTTTTGCTACATTTTAGTTTTTCTATTTTTAACATAGTTTCCTCTCTGAGGGATGCTGAGGGAATCCCATTATCATCGGTCTTTAGTCATTATGCTGTAAAATATGCTTTTGTTTGTATGTTTTATTTACATTGTATAAAGCATCCCATTTCAAGACATTGGTTTTATCTCTCAGAAAGTTTAAGAGACTGGAGTTCACTCAACCAGTCAACGCTGATGCCAGGACTGAGATGTCTTCCCCACATACTCACTTTAGGAGCCCCCACTCCAGTACGATCCGTCAATAACGTTTCTCCTTATCTCAGACTCCCTTGACTCCTGGGATCACATGTCTTCTCATGCTCTGATATCCATAGGGAAAGAGAAGTGCTGGTCACCTCTAATGGTGCCCCACATTGTCCCCGAGGAAAGGGGGTTTATAGAAAGCATGCTATTCGAAAAAGACTGGATTCCTAAGCCTGCCATCCCAGAACCTGAAAAGCCCCCTGAAATGGCAGAGTCTATTCCTCTGTAGACAGACATAGCCACTGCCTCATGGGAGAGGAATACATGGCTTCTAGGAACCCCTTAGCCCTTTTCTCCGTAGGCAGGGCCACAGTGCCTGTCTTCTCTCTAAAGGCCTGGATAGATGGTGGAGCCCAGCAGCATCACCTGAGGCAGGAGCTCTAGCGAGGCATACTTGGGCAGCAGTAGAGGAAGAGGAGTTGGAGGGTCAGTTTTACCTGGTCAATGCTGGAGAATTCTGACCATTCAATCATTTGTGAGTTTAGCCCTGGGCCTTGATCACAGAGCTTCAAGTTCAGCCTTCACTCCTGCATGCTTTGATCTCGTCATCATTACAAGAAGCTGTCCAGTAAGCAGAAAGAACCTCTGAGGGCACTCACAAAGACCAGCAAGGGGAGATCCCGGGCAAGGAGACAGAAGTCAGGAAGCCCAGCCATCCCTGGACTTGCTTGACCAAGGATGAACAGTAGTCACTTGAAAGCTGCACCAGAAGAGGCAGCAGTCATCTGGCTAAGAGAGCCTTTCTCAAGTTGAATAGAGTGCCTGAACAACCTTGTTGACAAGTACTGACAGAACTCTGGGTGCACTGACGACAAGAATGGAAACACTCCAGCTAGGAAGAGAATTTGCTCCCAGGTAGCTCAGCAAAGGCCTGCCTGCCTGTTTCCTCAACTACCCAGGCTGGCTGGACTGGGTTATAATGAGCCTGACACCACTCCCACCCAGTTTTTTCTTGTATATTTAGAGATGCTCCTTCTTGCTCCTCCACTTTGCAGCATAGGTCTGCAGCCAGCATGGTGCCAGAGTGTTCCAACCTGATTCTGTTTCTCCAAGGGGGTTCTGATGGGTGTCTTGGAGGTGATTCATGAGGTCCCAGGCTTCCTTGGAAAGAGGAAGGGCAGCGCGAGGCTGGGGCTGACCTTAACTACTCTAACACAGCCCTTCCGGCCTCACAAGCAAGGCTCCCAACTCACCCAGATTGCAGTTTGAAAAGCAGGTTATTTTTAGCTATGTCCTAAGGCCGGTAGCAGGACGTGAATTCCTCAAGAGGAGCTGCAGAAAGGAAATAACAGAATCCTCAAACTCTCCAGCTAAATGGGGAATTGCAGGAGGTTACACTGCATGCATGCTCTTCTCTAGAAGACAGGGCCACAGGTGGGCTCCCTGGTTACAAGTGGCTTCAGATAGAGGGTGTAACATGAGAACAGATCGTCCATTCAAGACAAGCTTTGAAGATGAAGCAACCTGTCACTATGCAGGGTTTTGGTGCTTGCAGCATAGAAATTCTCTATGAAGCGCAGTGGCACTGAGTTTATGGACTGCATGCTCCTGCTTCCCACCTCACACATCCACATACATGCCTAACTCATGCACACAAGGAGGAGTCCAGAGAGCAGAGACCAGCATCGGAAGACACAGTCAACCATTTAGCTTCCCTCCTCGCTGACATAGTTCAGGAGTTGAGAGGCTTTTGGAACAAATCTGGGACATTAGACTGATAAAGTCCCATTTCCATCTTTGTTAGAATGAGGTAATGGCAGTACCTAGCTCTCTGGTTGTCCTGAAAGTTAGTGTGGTTCTGTAGGGAAACTCCTTAGCCACACCACTGGTACCCGCTACATTATCATAAAGGGCTCTAATGGGAAATGGAACTGGAATTCCTGACTTCTTGCTTATGGTTTCCTTTTCCATGGATGGACAGTATGTGGGGAGCTTTGACCTGCTGGCCCCGTGGCAGAGCTTATTTGGAAGGTAAGTGTCAGGGGAAAAGAACAGACCCAGGCTCGTTTTCTCTGTTATATTATAGCACAAGTCCTAACACAGCCTCTCTGAAGACATCAGGGAGGCAGCTGAAAGCTGGGTTCTGAGTGGAGAAACTGGACTGATGATGAGAGGGACTGTGGCCACAGCGTAGATAGAAGTGCAGTGAGTTCATGAACACAGGTCTAATGTCTGTCACTCACAAGTTGTCTAGTGGGTGTACTGTTCTAGCATTTCCCTGAGTTTGTTTCCTAAGCTGTCAAAACTAGCCAGTCTGCAAGACTCCTCCTTCCAGATGAAATGATGCCTTGAGGCCCATCTCCTTCATTCCTTGAGTCTGGGTTAAATAGCCACTGAGTTCCTTCTGTACTGCCTGTGTAGCTGACCAGACAGGCTTTTCCAGCACATCTCTGAAGCAGGCCTGTTTTCTTTGTACCCCTGTAACTGCATGATCCTGGTGACTAGTCAGGAAATTCATCCTCAGGACCAGGGGATACCCACCCCAGCAGCTACTACTGGACACTCTCTCCTGTGGTGAGGGATGGAAAGGTTTGATATCTTGACTCTCACAGATTTATGTGTCAAGATGGATGGAACCAAGATAGAGCTCTAAAGCAGGGTTCGGTGGTCAAAGGTCAGGGCACCCAGGGGAGCTCAGGGTAAGAAAGGCAGCCACCTTGTGCCTGTGAAAAGCAGCAGTGTGGTATGGTTAAACTCTGGGATGAAGGACTCAGATATGTGGCTTTAAGCAGAACTTCATCTCTGTGCACCTGGTCAGGGCACAAGGCCACTCTGGGAATGCTGTCTCCCCATCTATCTGAAATGGACTTAGATCTGGGTCCTGCCATGCAGGATCGACATCACAGTTACAAGTCCTCAGTGAAGCGTCAACCATGCCATGTGCTCAGGAGGACTTAACCTTTATCACAAACTGATATTTGCAGCTCCTTGTTTTCTTTTGCCATATGATCAGTCTTAGAACAGATATCCCATTCTCAGACTGGCTGAAGCCTGTGACACTGAACAGTTAGGACTTTCCCTTACGCCTGATTTTCTGTTAATGCCAAACAGGGGTTCTCTTTTAATAAAACGTCCCACTTTCCACCACATCCTCTCTCTGTGTCTGTTCAGAAAGTCAGCTGTCATATTCTGGGCCTTGTCTCTTCTATCAGTTTTCTTCTCCCTTCCCAAGTTCTCAGTCAGGGGAACCTACTGTCCTAGACTTCTGAGTCACCCTCAGAGCCTCCTCAACATCTTCCCCATGGAGATTGTGACACCAAGTAGAGTTCACACTTGCTTCTGGGGAAAGCAGGTGCCACTAAATATTTTATTTGCAGGTCTGATGACACCATCTTCCTGATTAGGAACCAAGAGAGAGGCAGGTGCTGATGACAGCCACCTAAGGCATCTGATACCTTTCTGACCAGCTGGCATAAACGTCAGTGACAATCCAGGAAGGAAGTGAAAGTGAGGCATTTCCAGCTCAGCTCTATGCAGGATTCCCATCTCCCACCATTGTTGCCCTTCCTGTGAGGTCTAGGTGCATGTTGTGACTAACCTCCCTCACCTCAGAGGAAGTGGTGGCAGTAAGAATTAGAACTGCATAGAGCTTTGTGATAGAGTCAGAGTGCATGCTAGATCTCATGCCATAGTACCCATGAGGAGCTATGGGTACTAGCACCATCTCCACCCTCCCCATCATCACTGTTGGAGCTTCCAGCATTACTCCAGTACTGATAGGACTTAACGATTCCCACTCTCTTCATCATCCTGTCACCCCAGTACCACTGCAGCACAGACAGAGCTCCATTATCCACCTGCCCTTGCTATCACAGCCACTGTTACCCCTCGTTACCTCCAGCACCACTGCAGCATTAATAAAGCATAACTGTCCCTGCCATTGTCATCACTGTTACCTCCAGTACCACGTGGTAATAAAGGAGCTCAGCCTTCCATACCCTATCACCCACCACTGTTATTGTCATGTCATCTCCAGTGCCATCTCGGTGTCAACAGAGTTCCGCCATCCCAGATAGAGTCTGCCATCCCAGTTTGGTCACTATATTCCTCACTGTAACCTCCAGCACCATCACGGTGCTGATAGAGCTCTACCATCTTCACCTTACCCAGCACCAGCACCACTGTAATCCCCTGCACCATCACAGTGTTAATAGAGCTCTACCATCTTCACCTTACCCATTACCATTACCACTGTAATCCCCTGTACCATCACGGTGCTGATAGAGCTCTACCATCTTCACCCAGCACCACTCTAATCCCCAGCACCATCATGGTGCTGACAGGGTTCACCCTTTACATCACTGTCATCATTATCACTTCCAGAACCATTGCGGTGTTTCCTGTCACCACAGCAGTAGTGGTGAGTAGTGATGACCATGTTGACCAATTCTCTACAGCATGGTATACACAGCAAGACACAGGGGGTCAGACGGGAGATGGGGCAGGACACATCTGGCAGCCCAAGGACGACTCATCCTCCTTCTTCCAAGGCTAATTTGTCCACTCTCTAGGTCACTTTTATAGTCAGCAGGACTTTGAGAGCTTTGCTTCAGGGTGGGCATTAAAGGACATTTTAAAGTTACTCTAATCTGCCACTTACCACTGTTTTCAAATGAAAAAAAAAAATAACCCAAACCCCCAAATCCTACGAAAAGGAATTTACTTCCCCATAAGATGTAAAATCAGTCAGGGGCAGACTACCTTGTAACACAAAGCTAATATTTCTTCCCTCGATGTAGAAAGTGGCTCTTGGGAGATGGTTCTGTTCACCTGGAGGCTGTCCAGGGGACAGGGTTATCTTCCAGTGTTGAATCCAGCACATACCAGAAGGGAGTGTGGTGCTGGCTTGGACCAAGAGTTGGTCCTGGGGACAGATCCCAAGAAACCCAAGATGTAGGTCAGAAGATGTGATTAGAATGATCCTTGTCCAGTCCTGGATAATGGCCTCCTCTGCTCTCCTCTAGCCTAGTCAGGCCCTGGCAAAAGTCATCCCCAGGAATGGCATCTAGTTTCTGTCTTGGGAGTTCTGATGTCCTCAGTGTACCTCCTCTTTAGGTCATAGACAATTTCACAGCTGGGTCATAGTTATTCTCAGCACTGAAAATTCATTCTTCCAACAGAGTTAGTGCTGTAGCAGAAGAGATGGAAGATTTTTTTTTTTTTGAGACAGAGTCTTTCTATATATCTCTGGTTATTTTGGAACTTACTACATAGATCAGACCAGACTAGCCTTGAACTCACAGAGTTCTGCCTGCCTCTGGGATCAAAGGAGTGTGCCATCACATCCAGCTGAGGTGGGATATTAAGGGAGACAGCTCTTCTCTAAGATAGACTGCAGAAGAGATTGTGGAGGTTTTTGAAGTAGAGCATCATAGAGGGCTGGAAAGGGATACCCAGAGGCAGGGGTTTAGTTGGACCTGTGATGTCAGAAGGCCTCACTGGATTTCAAGTTTCAATGAATTAAAATCCAGGAGGCAGAAATGTCTAAAGCAGAGATTCTGATATACATCCTACCTAGTCTTCCCTTGGCTCAATGGGGTTAGTGCAATGGAAGAATAGAAGGATGACCTCCCTCATAGTGGGCCAAGCTCACGTTCCAGCACCAACCTCAGAGCTGGTCCAGACACATTGGTAGCACAAGGTGAGCAAGAGGGTGATCGCAAAGGCCCTGGGGACACGGATGGCTGAAAGGCCGCAATTAGACTGAAAGAAGTTATCTGGTATTTAAATAATTATTAGATTGAAGGAATAATCATGGGTTTGAGCCGATTTTTTTCCCCTACTGTCACCCTGATGGAGCCTATAATATTATTATTCAAATGGCCATGATTCTCATTGAGAAGAGACCATGGAGAAAGGGAGAATGGGGGAGGGGGAGAGGGAATGTGATGGGGTGGGGAGAAGGCTCAATGAATCTCCTAGGGACAGGGCTGCGGGAGGTACGATTAGTCTTTTTCTTATTTCAGCTGTCACTCACATGGAGACACCAAGATTGTTATTAGCGTATTTTATGCACAAGATTTAAAGGCAGAGGGGGAGGGAGGAGGGAAGAGGGAGAATTTCCTATAGAAAATAACAGGACCAAAGGAACAATTTAGATGTCACTGCTGTACCAGCTGCATGTGCTTCATTACAGGAATGTCATTTTCCTCAGAGACTCCAGTGTTATTCGAAGCTAAGTGGCTAGCTCTGGCCCAGAGCAGGGAGGAGAGGGAAGGGGAGGGGAGGGGAGGGAAGAGGAGACGAGGGGAGGGGAGGGGAGGGAAGGAGAAGAGAGGAGAGGAGAAGAGAAGGCTCTGATTCCTTTATATCCCCTAAGAAGGTAGTCTGTATTGTATCCCCTCTTGCATATTTCTAGACAATTTGGGGGTAACAGTAACTCAGACTTTCCCTTTCTCTATAGTAAGATGAACCCTCAGCATTACTTTCAAAGGTGGAGTTGGGATTAAACTAAATCTACTCTCTATACTTAAACAGCCAGAAGTGAGGCAGGAAGTAACAATGGGCTGTCTGCCTAGCATGGTGTCCTCTGCTCTGGTCTTTCAAAGGCCCCTGAATTCCATCAAGCTATGTGCTTCCCTGACCCTGGAGAGAGACTGAATAACCAGGCACCATCATGGGGACTCAGTTCCAAGCCAGAAGGATGGGATAACGGGTTAACGCCCAATTGTGTCTTTTTAGTCAATATTCCCAGGTTGAGGTCCTAACCTCGAAAAACTTCAGAATGTATCAAAGACTTCTAAATGTATTTGAATAAAGGGTCTCTACTTCACTAACTAGGCCAATAGAAGGATATTAGGATGGGCTTCAATAAATACACCCATTATGTCCACTAAAAGGGGAATGTAAGGGGCTGATGAGATGACTCAGCAGTGAAGAGCCCTCTCTGATATTTTAGAGGTCAGGGTTCAATTTCTAGTACCTACATGGCACCTCACAACTGCCTGCAACTGCAGTTCCAGGGGATCCAACACCCTCACACAAACATGCATGCAAGCAAAATACCAATGCAAATAAAATAAAAATAAATAAATTATAAAAGGGAGATGTAGACGCAGAGAGAGGCATGCATGGAAAGATAACTCAGAGATAGGTAAGGAGAAGACATTGTCTCCGCATTGACGACAGAGGCCTGGAACAGTATCTTCCCTCACGGTCCTTGAGAGCAACACCTCTGAAAGCTGGATTTCCCCAACCTTCAGAATGCCTTGAAATATGTCATTGATTCTACCAACCTGAAAATGTTTGCTATAGCAGATAGAACCAACCAATAGCAGGGAAAAGTCATAGGTTTGAACTTCTTGACTTAGGAATTCTCTTTACTTTCTGAGGTGTGTGTGTGTGTGTGTGTGTGTGTGTGTGTGTGTGTGTGTGTGTGTGTAAGATATATATAGAGAGAGACAGAGAGAGAATGAGACTCATGTTCACCATTGGGGCAGAAGGAAATGCAGAAATACAGTGCTGAACAGGTGTTCTGGAGATCTGAGGGCAGTAAGCTATGCCCTGCTTCCTACCTACCCTAAGCAATGCACAAAAGATCCACCACTCTCTGCAACAGAGCTTGGGATGAACCCCAGGATTTGCTAATCTGTGCTCTTTTGCTGGAGTAGGTTTTCCTTTTTGGACTTCTCCTGTTCCTATCTTCTACTCCTTCCTAGACAGCGCTACTGTTACTAGCCCTCAGATCATGGAACATGGTAACTCCCAGGGATGGTTGCTGTACATTCCCACTCCAGTTCCTTCTCAATGTGGATCCTGTCCCAGGACCACTGGTCTTCACACCAGGGAGGGTTTTCTGATGTTTTCTTTCCCAGCTCTCTCTGAGGGTTCTGGCTGAGCCCTGGAAACCACACCAGCTCTCCTGGGGCCTTAGCAAAACATCCACTGTTTGTCCTTTCCTCACTCAGACTATAAAAGTTTGAAGTTATCTCTCTGACTTATGAAGGGTCCCAAGATGTGCACTTATTTGAGGGGCTGGTGTGGATTGGAAGGTAAGGGTTCTGTTTTTTTCTGGGGTACTGGCTGGGCTAGTTTTGCAAAGTCAAAACAAGATTCATTACCCAGGGCCAGGAGCAGGGAGATACACTGCCTGACCTTGCAAACCTGCTCCATATGTCATGAGCCTGTCAGAAATCTCCCAGAATTCCCTTTATTATCTAAAGGTCGCCACCAGGGCAAAGCTGAGAGAGCTACATGGTATTAACTAAACTACAAGAGCAATCAATTTCAAGCAGCTGCCTTCCCTGCCACGCCACCTACCACCCCCCTTCATGGGGTTCTGCCCTCTTCAACCCCCTTTGGGGAAAGGACAGGGAGAAGCCTGTCTTGCTCTGGCTATCTCTTGTCTGGATGAAAAGAATCAGGATACATTAGCAGGTTCTGAGGCTATGGTAGCTGATCCTGAGGGTACATCTATCTATCCTCTGGAGTAAGGGGGACCAGAAAAGGTGGTTTGCTGCCCCCTTGATCCTAAGTAGCCCCCCATTGAAGCCACCTTAGCAGTGAGTTGATGCTCTGGTTAAACTAGTTGATGCTCTGGTTGATACTAGGTTAAAGCACAGGGAGAGAAATTCCCAGAGTTTGTCCAAAGGGAATAACGTATAAGCATGGGATGATGGTGTTGCTAGGACAAATTCATGTTAGCAGATATCCAATCCAAAGGGTCATGACTAGGGTGATCATAGAAATAAGACCAACGAAGACTGGCCACTGCTGCCACTCTTTCTTAGCGACCATGGTCACCAGCTATGTTTCCTGCACTACTGGGAATCCTCTCATCTTTAGTTTGTGGATGCTCCACAGTTAGCAGGTGAAGAAGCATAGTTGAGCACCTTGATGGCGTCCTCAGCTGGAAGACAGAGCTTCACGGGGCCAAGGTGTTTCCCCCAGTATTCCACAGGGGCCACATTTCTAAAATTTACTTTCCAGCCAAATTCTCTTTTCATTAAGTTTTGGGATAACTCACCAGAACATTAAATTAAATTTGGTGAATATTTTATCTGAGACTACACAGTCTCCTTTAAATTTGCCCTAAGTGGTCATTTATTGTAGGAAGGGGACAGGGTTGGAGTGGGGCTAACCTCACTTAGGTAGAGTCTGGAGTGTTCTGTGGTGAAAGACTTGAGAACAGGGAGTCACCGTTCAGAGCATCCCCGTATGCTTTAGTGGGGAGTGAAAGAGTTTTCCTCTTGCCCCTCTTTATTGTATAGGGAAAGCCTGCACCTCTTGCAGGAATGAAATGGGGGCAGGAAAGCAGGGTTAAAAATTTCCCATTTCAGTGATGAAACAAATTGCAGTTATTCTACTTAATACTATATTATGCTGCCATTAAACATAATGTTTTCAGAGAATGAGTGACATAATTTCAGTCCACAGCAGCAGGAGAAGAGAAAAACAAAAGGTCAGGAAAGAAAAAGTCAGAGAGAGTCCCAGGCTATCCTTCATTCTCCACCCCATTCTCGGCTGACTAGAAGATCCATGGATATGCCCCCAGAGTTCACCACAGCTTTCCTTCTAGGAGGATAATGTTGCTACTTTCCCACCTGCCCCCACCTCTTCCCACCAGAGGACCAGGTGAGGCACTTTCTGCCCTTGATGGCCTCAGGCTGGATGAGCTCCAGGGAAAGGAGCTTGTTCCATCCCTAAAGCCTCTGTCTTCATGTTACGAACAGTGGCCCTCATCACTGCTGTCCATGGTATCCACATCCAGAAGCTAGGGCTCCCCAAAGTCCAGAAGGGTGGCCTCAACCCCCGGGAAACCAGCACTGCCTTCCCCTGGGTACTATTTATATAATAGTTCTATCACTACCATTCAGACCGTCCTTTGTGCCAAACTCTGTTGAAAGCCACCTGCAGCTAAGACCCAGGTTCACACATCCTACAAGGGGTCCTGTCTCTTAGAGTCCTTGACCCATGCTGCCAGGCACGTGGGCAAAGTGAGGGACTCACTATGGAAATACCTGGCACAGCTCCCCTTTGCTGCCCAGAAAGCATCCCCATGGATGCCCAGGTTCCTGCCCTTCCTGCTGGCTGCTCGCTCTTCTCTCTCTCTCTCTCTCTCTCTCTCTCTCTCTCTCTCTCTCTCTCTCTCTCTCTCTCGCCTTTACTGCCCACCTCTCTGAGAGTAACTTCACTCCTATCAGCATCCCTATGACCCTTGGCTCAGTTTCCCCTCTCTCTGCATTCTGCACCACCTCTCCAAACCCTATTCACCTTTCTCAGCTCTTCAGCAATAGGAAACTCTGGTTTCAGCAACTACTACACCCACCAAAGTGCAGTACTGACTCCTTTGTGTGTGACAACATCCTGGGCTAGACATTCTTCGAGGGCAGAACTCCTTCGTACTTATTGGACTGCTGTGCAGCACGGCCAGGCACAGTGTCTTTCACTCAGAAATGCTCTCAGTGTGATCCTGAACAGTGGAGAGAAGGAAAATGAGCATTTGTTCGGGTGTTTCCCAGCTGACACTATCCCTGATAACTCCATGGAGAAATGGTTTGATCTATTTGTCATGCTTGGTTCAAAGATTTGCCACAACTGATCATTTAGAGAAGTAAGTGAGCAGTTTAGAAAGATTCCAGCTGTTGCTCACCTTTAACTTACAGGTGAGAATTACTAGTTAAGAGAGAAACATGGAGAGGAGAAAGAAGGGATACTGCCAGCTTGTACACAATGTCTTGGCAAAAGAACTCTAAAACTATAGACCATAGAATAATACGAGAAGCATATATTGATAAAAATATGGCAAGTTGGTTACATAAAGTGATCAGAAGCAGAACAGTCCAGGGAAAGCCCTCTAGGAAGGCTCAGAACAAAATATGTCTGTGAGGAAGTTACAGCAACCCACTGTGATACTTGCTACAGAGAAAAACACATGGTCTTTGGAGACAGATGTGCTCAAATCTTATTCTGTCTAGCTGGGTCACCTTGAACATTTATTGAACCTTTGGAGGAAGAGAACCTTACTTTCCTCTCTGTAAAAAGATACCTAAGAGGGGCTGGAGAGAAGGCTCAGTGGTTAAGAGCACTGACTGCTCTTCCAAAGGACCCAGGTTCAATTCCCAGCACCCACATGGCAGCTCACAACAGTCTGAAGATCCAGTTATAGGGGAACTGACACCTTCATTCCAATGCACATAAAATAAAGTTAACTAAACCATAAAAATATTTTTTTTTAAAAAAGATACCTAAGAGGGTTATGGTGAGAATCAAGGAGACAAGGCTATGAAATGTTTTGTAAACTCTACAACTCCAAGTTATTACTGTTTCTATTTTTGAAGAAACACTGCTCACCATCCCATGGGCATCAGTGGTTGCTCAAAGATCAAGATGCCGTGTTCTAGACTGGGTGAAAGGTTATCACCTAGCTCTTTGATTTGGAGACCCAGCCCTCTTGGACTGAGTCAGTGTGCAGGTCCTATCCTGTGTGTTCTGCTGACAGTCTTCTACTTGTACCATGTCTGGGTCATCCTTTTATGTCCTCATGGCCTTTGGATGAGTCAAGATGGAAAGGAGGTGCTGAGAAGACAGTCCACCAGGCAGCAGCTCACATTCCCTGACCTCTTCCACACAGGGTTTACTCATTACATAAAAGAAATTTCTCTTTCATCCTATCTCCCTAGTCTCTCTCCCCAACTGTTTTTTTTTTCTTTTTTTCTGAACCAAGAGCCAGTCTTAGAATAGGAACCAACTCTTTCTCAAGGAAGCTGATTGAACAGCTTGCTCCTTCCCACCTTCAGCTCCCATTACTTTTTCCTTTGAGACTCTGGCTCTTGCAGAACAGATACTGTCAAGCAGCCTGTCTTAGATAGCAGACAGGTTCACATTCACTCACTCAGCAGAGGAAGTAACATGAAGCCAGTAAAAGTGATTAGTGGCAATGCAGGGGTGGGTGAAATTCCTGGCAGAAGTCTCTCTATTTTAGGCACTCATCTGTGCCAAAACACACAGGTACCCAACCTGGAGGAACCTTCACTACCTGCAGCGGCATCAGTGAGGGAACAGAGAAACATACTCCGAATACCTTTGAGGTCTTATCATTTCCAGACAGACATATCAAAGTCTAGGGCCTGGGAGGACTAAGGCTTGCTGGGGATGAAAAGAACTCCCCAGTGAGGACTAAGAGAATCAGGCCCAGGATGATGAATGGGGTGTGAGAGAGAAGTCTGGAAAAGGGTAAACAGCCAGGAGGTAGTTGGAGGGATGGGGAGCCAAGGGTGAAGAGAAAGAATGTACCGGGGTCAAATAGCAAAGAAAATGCCCCTGCAGTGACAGACTCAAGATCCCGTGTATTATTCCCAGGCAATGCATGTGCATGGATGTTGCTTCCCTCCCTCCATGCATGTGTGCAAGTCATCCCTCACCCAGACATATTCAAACCCTTTCAGGAAACCTTTCTTCTTATGTGTTGTTCCATGTCTCCTTGGAACTCTACTTTGCAAAGCGATTGGTATTCCTTAAGGCATATCACCCCACTTATATGTTCTTCATGCAATTCTGTGAGGGCCAAAGGCCTTAGCATCACCACTTCACAGGTAATAAGACGTGGGAATAATCCAGGTTAACTATTTTGGTTAAGGTTCTAGGTGTGCAAGGAAGACTTGGACTCTGGGCTTTGAGAATTACATGTACCATCCTGTTTGCCTGATACCTGGAGTTCCTTGTGAGTGCCAGCAACTAGCATTTCTAAGAAGAGATTACCTTCTTTAGCGGTTGTCCTTCAGTTCTGGGTGGGCAATATTGTTTCCAGAGTTGGGGTATCATCTTGTTACCATCCTTTGTTATGAGGATTGGGTTTAAAAGCTATCACTGAGGTGAACTCTTGGGAACCTCTGAGAACTTCTGACCAGCCACCAAATGCCACTTGGCTTCTACCCAAGTCCAACTGATGAGAAGGGGGGCTGGAGTTGCCGGGGTTGCTGGGGCCTATAGACAACCCCAGCAGCTGCATGGGTATTGGTGGATGAAAAGAGTCCAGATGCTCTAATGCATGCACTCTGAGACAAGTGTGTCAAATTCCCCTCCACAGCCTGACCTTCCCTGTGGACAGAAAACCTGCACCCAGCTCCTTTCTGAAGGCCAAGTCTCTGCAGCCAGGCCAGACTGTAACAGCTCCTTCCTACTGCCTTGGGGCTTCTCTCCCCACTCACCTCTCCTGGCTCTCCACCCCATCTCCTGGTCTTCAATCCCCAGACGTGGCAGATCACTGATTAATTCAAGGCTGTTTAATAACTCTTCTATTTCAATGAAACAAGCTGTCTTGTTTTCCTTATTTTTAACACTGACTTTCATTTCTTTGCTAAGCATCTTCCTGTCATTTAAATTTCTGTCTCCAACCAAGCTGATAATAGACTGGAGTGAGCAGCTGCTTCAGTCTTGTTTATGACAATGATTAGAAGTTAGAGCCTTTGCTAGCTGAGAATTGACCAAACCTCAGTTCAGCAGCTCTGCCCCAGAATGCAGAGAGAGTGCTAATTTTAACATGATTAGTAGAATTCTGGCTCCAGGGGAAACTGGGGTTAATCCTAGCCCAGCCTTCCTAGCACCCTGCTCTGAAGCCGGCTAGGATGGCGAAGTTGTGAGACCAACTGTACTTACTTGGGAATTACGGTCAGTAGCTGGGGGTCAGTTGTTCGGAGCTGAAACTGCCCTGTTATTCTCAACAGCCTTTTGTCCAGTTAATTTACTGAGCAGCACAGCAAGAGGCTCCGGCCTGCAGGGCCAGAAGGGGACTCAGCAAACAGCTAGTTTGCCTTTCTGTCCCACCTTTCAAATACTCAGAAACATTTCCCAAATAGTCTACGTATGACACCTGTTTATCTTATAATTCATTAAAAACAACTCATTGCTGGAGACCTGGTCGTTTTTTGATTGTAGCTTGGTTTCTCCAAAGAATGCAGCTCGTGTCCTCTAGGGATGGCCTCTTCCTGGTTGGATGGCTCTGATTCACGTCTCTCTCGTCTTCCCGCAATATCTTTAATGACTGTATGTGTGCTCGATCTCTCTCCTACCACATAGTCAGCAAGAGCCGGGAGTGGCGACTTAGCTTCTTTCCATCATGTTCGGCCTACTGCACATACTCTATAAACATTTGTTCAATCAGACTTGAATTAGGCAGTACCGTGTTCAAACTCCCTGCAAATAAAGTACATTTCTCCCATCTGGATAGATCCTCGTCGAGGCCTTCATTTCTCCCTGGACCAATGTGTTGGCCCTTCCAGGGCACAAATCAGCAGTCAGGGGCCTCCACTTCCCTTAACCCTATACCCTTAAGGCTTCACATCATAGCTAGGGGAACGCTGTGACAACAATGTAGGGAATATGTAGCAGCAGACGTCAGAGGTCTGAACCTCTGGATCATATCCCCCATCCATCCCGATCCCTAAGGGCCAGACACAGCTGCCTGGGAAAGTCCACAGGTGCAGAGGGCAAAACCTTGGTGGCCTGACACTCCCTGCCTCTTCTCCTCTGCAGGCAGATCCCTGAAAGTCAGAGCTCTTGGCCTGTGCCTCCCAGCCAGCAGTCTGCAGGCAGCTGCTGAGGTCATTGTCTTAGCCTCTTCAAGTTGTGAATGCTGAGTCTATAGAGACCGAAACACAAACAGTGCCCACAGTGCCTCTCAGGAGGGAAAGGCCGCCTGGCCTTGCCAGAGCCATTGACTGTGCAAATAGCAAGACTGGAGATGGATGGAGCAAAGCTGGTTGGAGCTATTGAAAAGAGGGGGAGCCTCTCTCCCCACACTGCTCAGTGCCAGTGGAAGCTGTGGATGTGTGCTAAAGGCCGGCAGATGGGCAGGAAAAGAGGCGTGGTGAGGTCTCCTGAGGATACTGCCTCATCACGAGCTGTGTGTCTAGCCAAACCCAGGAATAGAGAGTTGAGGATGGTCCTGGGTACAGGGTGGGAACACGAGGCTGGAGAGAGAAGTGATTCCATTCCGTAGGCAGGTCTAGTGGGCAGGGACAACTGGAGTGCAGTGAATAACGCTTTGCTTTGTGATAAAGGGCAATCGATTGCTCGGTTTGGGCTTGGATTTCATAGCTGTTATTTGAACTTAGGTTAAAGCTGTTTTTGAATCCTCAGAAACACTTTCCAAGTGCCCTACACACCACATCTGCTTATTTTAATTCATTAGAAATACTTAGCAAAGAGAATTGAGGCATCATGTTATGCCTGTCCCCATTTCCTGAAGTAGGCCTTTGTATGGTCATGTCAAACATGCAGGCATATCTTCTCAGTGCCACCTTCCCTTTTCTATATTCTAATACGGAATGAGGCTCTTGCCCAGCTAGGCTATGGGACAGCGCACGGGCCTAAGAGAAGACAGGTAATGCTTTTCCCCAGGTGTGCTGCAAGGCATTACAATTGATGGGCAAAGGCCAAGGATTAGACCCAAGTCTCTGGGCCCTCCCGCACCTGCCAACACTTTTCCTACTGTGCTTGTCCCATGCACCTCGTTTCAGTGTGGGACAGCACCTCCTAAGCACAGCCAAGCATCTGCCCTTGCTCTTCTGGAGGCTGAATGAACAATGCCAAATGACTAGCTCTAAGACAGTGTCCTTCTCTACTCCTAAGAGTTGAAGGTATCAAAAACCCAAACACAGCAAAGTCAGAATTCAGATCTCAACTCTCATATTTAAAGGTCAACCATAAAAAATCCCTGTGACCTCACTGCCAAGGTTACCACGGGTTTTCCTCTCTCCAGATTCCACTGAGTATCCATGTCTTTAAACTTTAAGCACATACAGTTTCTTTAAGTAAGATCTTACCTTTTCAGAAAATTCCAGATAAATACAGAGAAAACAGTGTGTGTGTGTGTGTGTGTGTGTGTGTGTGTGTGTGTGTGTGAATGAATTCAGAATGTCTGTGGTTTTATTCTGCTCTAGATTTTTAAAATAACTTTTCCAGTTGGCAGCAGTAATTATTTTTTTTTCTAACTCCCTTAACACCATCTTCCTCTGCCTAGCTCTGAAAACACAGGCAAGTGAAAGCTCTTGAACATTACAAAAAGCTTATCACAAACACAGAGGGAGACAGGGGTGCTAGGTAGAAGGGAGGAGTCAGCTCACCAAAGTGTCAGGCAAGTTCTCATCTCCCTCCTGCTACCAGGGACAAATGGAGTTTTGGAGAAGGTCAACAGGTGAGAAACCCTCAGGAAGGGTGCAAAACGTGTGAAGGGAAGTCCTTTGTTCTTTCTTTGTTCTTATGTGGCAGGAGCTGTGTGTGACACCACACACTTCCCAACCATCTGTGTGGCTCTTAGTAGGCCTGTTGGCTTTCCAGTTACACATGTGGTTTAAATTATTCTATAAGAGCTTGAGTTGGAAAACTGGAGGGATTGCTACCCTGGGTCACTCAGATAAGAACTTCATTCTCCTGGATAAACCTGGGGGTATTGCTCACAGAAGTCCTGGCGCTGTAGGTTTCTGTGACCTACTGTGAAAGACCCAGTTGGGAAGCTCCTGCTTGAGGCTGAGGGTCAGTCATCCCATCCTCCATGGAGTTTCTCAGAAACAGCAGCACTTAAACTTGGAGCATGGACTCAGAGTGGGGCCCTGGTGGCTCAGGGTTGGTCTCCTATCTCCAGATGTGGAAGGAGTCTGGGTTCCACTGAGAACTGGTCTTCTAGGGAGTTCAGAAACTAGGCTCTTCTCCTTCAGGTATTTTAGTTCCTTGGGACAAAAAACTCGGAGGGGGAAGCGGAGATGGGGAACAGGCAGGGAAGGTGGGAGGTCAGAGGCCAGTGTAATATTTACCCAGCTCAGTGGAGGCCTTTCACTTTTAGAAGCAGGAAACAACTTCAAAGCTGTAACATCCCCTTGCTACTTTGCCAGCAGGCTGGTCCTCCATCTCCACAGGCAGGAAGGGCTCTCTACCAGTCCTTCCTGAACCTACCCCCTTTTCCTAGCCTGTCTCCTGCTTAGAGGTCAGGTGCCTGGTGTGCTCACAGAAGAGTTGTCCTGGTGGCTCTCCAAGTGGTATGAACTGTTGTTCCTGGAGTGCCCTTATTCACACTGAGCGAGCCTCACACAAGTCCGCACTTCACAGCAGAGTAGCTGTATTGGGTTGACACTAAGAAGCCAAGGTGCCAGCTACAGTCCAAGACCTGAACTTCAGAAGTTCTTCACAATTAGCAGGCCCCTCTTCAAGATACCCATCCATATACCCACACAGATGCTCCTGGGCATAACTGCAAGGGCTTCTCAGGTCTTTTGAAGCCCAGGGCCTATTCTTAACCTGGGACACCTCAGTGCAAAGGGTTCAGGAAGAATTCTATTTCCTATGATGGAATGAGAGTCCTCGAGGGAGCTGGCATCTGCTTCCTGTTAATCTCCTTCTACTGGCCCTCCTTGACCTTCACCTCAGATAAGATTCTAGACACGCAGATTGAAATAGGGATGAACAGTGACATTTCCTGGTCCACCACACTAGTGTCCATGCCTCTGGCTCTACGTAGGATATTGGGAAGGAATGCAGCAGGAAGACCTCTCCAGACTTTTTGCTCTGGGAAAACGGTTCTGGGGAACCGATTAATAGGAAACAACTCCAGTGCTGCTAGTCTAAGACCCATGGGAGAGGTTAAGGTGTAGTGATGGCATTAAGAGGTGGTCAGATGGCCCTTCTTAATAGGACCCGGGAGTTTTCAGGCATCAACCAATTCTCCCAGGAATCTATCATGCAGTGAATGACACAGGTTACAAGCTCTGAAGGAAGGGGAAGCCCTTCCTTAAGGATAGAAGTTTTTGCTCTTCTATCCTTGAGCCGTGAGTTGCCACATTCTTGGCAGTACACAAGTGATCGATCTCTATCTATTTAAATCTGAATGGATTCCGATCCCTGCTTCCAGTGTCTGTGTGGTTTACCATAAGGGGCAGAAACAGTAGCTCAACGACTCAAGTAATGTTCTCTTAACACCCAAAGGAGAAACCAAAGCTGCAAGGTAGGCTGTCTAAACACAAAACAGAAAGTCTGTGAGTCTGAGTCCTCATGAGGGGTGGAAAAGGGCAGAGGTAGGTCTGCTGGATAGCACGATGCTCAATGCTCGCAGAGCCTCTGAGGGCTGTAGGGCTCTTTCTCTCTCTCCTGTGTGTGTGTGTGTGTGTGTGTGTGTGTGCACGCACCCACGCACGCACATGTTGGGGGTCATAGAGGGGAGACAGTCATACAGTCATTTACCATATATTCAGTCTGTGCCCCAGGGCCCCTCCCCACTTCTGTTCTGAAAGACAGGTTGAACTTACTGCCTTTTCTCTCATCCTGAAAGTAATTTCAGCAAGGAAAAGCGGGATTAAACTTTCATAACACAACACATTTATCTTATTTAGCTTCTTTCTTTCCCCTGTCCTCCCCTCTTGACCCTAGGTAAGTTTAAGCCAGAGGGAAGCTGAGATTAAATATCAGGGAATGGTATTAGATCTGAGGAGACACTGATCTCTGGTTCCCTGCCCATCCCCAAACTTCAATATTTTTCCATCCCCTGTTGCACAGTTATTATCTCAGTGGATGAGAGGAGCCTCTGCGCTCTGTGCGTGTTCCCTCTCAATATTGTCCTCTTTTGAAATGAAAGGGGGAATTAGAATTCAGAGACAGGCTCCCAGGGAGAATATGAAGACAAAGATTAAGTCAGTGATACAACGTTGACATGCATTTAGTTCCTGAAAGGTCTTTAAAAAAAAGTCTCCTCCAGAGCTGCATTGCTTCTGCTGAGACTGGCTGGAAATCCACATTAGGGAGTGAGAAGAAGGGAAGGCCTGTGGCAGGGACTTGGGGATGGGCCAAAACTTTACTTGCCGATTAAAAAAAAAAAAGAAAAAAAAAAGGAAAAAATCTCTTGGTGAGGCAGCCAGGACTGAACTGCCTGCTGATCTGAGCATACTTCTCTTCCCTAGCTACTCAGAGGTCCAAGCCTCTCTTAGCCTCCTATGACCAGATAAGTCCTGTGGGGCTGGCCTTTCATAGTTACACCTAGACAGACAGACAGACAGACAGACACACACACACACACACACACCTCTCCTGTGAGGCTAGCTTCCCCTGCAAGTCTGGTAAACACTGCTTAATGCCCCCGCCACACACACACACACACACACACACACTCACCTTACTCCTTGGCTTTTTCCCTCCCCTGACCCCACCCCTCTGTGCCAGAGGTGAAAAGTTCCAGTTCTGCTCTCTGCCATTTGTGGTCTCTGGGTAGTGATGGCTGGGAGTTTCTAATATAGCCCCCACCTACCCACCCAAAAAAGACACAAAAGCCAGTGTTTCAGGACAAGTGTGGTTTTCAAGAGTTCCCTCTAGTGGAGATCACCTGTTACTTCACCCTACGGGAGCCCAGAGCCTCATGCTCCTTGGAAGCACTCAGTTGCTGGCTCTCCCACCTCGGTGCTCTCAGTCTCTATCTCTATCTCCCCCCCCCCCCCCCCCCCGTCTGCCGTCTCTCTGTTTATCTGAGACCCTGTCTACATCCTGACTTCTGTTATCACCGCACGTGAGCCTCCACGCCTGCGTCTTGCGCTTGATGCTCCATCCTTCCGCTTTTCTCTGGCCCTCAGCAAGGCAGTTCTGATGGAACAAGCACTTTGGAAAGACCTCCTACCAAATGGCTTAATCTCAGATATCTAAAACAGTACAAAACGTCAGAGGCATTCAGAGTCTCTAGTGAACCAGGCTTTCAGTAGGAAGAACAAGAGGCTTTTTCCGAATTTCCTCCTCCGACCCCTACTACCCCCATTTCCAAGCAAACTCCGGCCTAATGGGTTTATCTATACTTCCAAAGCTATCTGTACCCAAATTGTCTGGAGTCCTGTGTGAAGCCAGTCCCCCTTATCAGTTCTCCCAACCCTTGCCCGCTCCTTAGTCTCTGACTGCACCCTGCCAAGTGAACAGGTTGCAAAGCCTGGGCAAACAGACAGATAAAGGAGAGGGGAGAGCTTGAAGAAGGAAAGGAAGAGCTGGTGGGTCAGGTACTAGGTCAAGGGCTATAGGAAGACAGCAGGGAGGGGTAACACCAACCATTTTGCTGGGGGAAGAGAAGACCATTGGAGAACATCTGCTCGTTCTCAGGGCTTCCCAGAGATATCCTGCCACCCAGGTGAGGGACAAGGCCAGACCAAGTCAGGTTAATGGTTAACCAACTGCTGAAGCAGGGAACTTTCTGGAAGAGCTCAGTTGTAAGCTCTTTCCTCTCTCACCGTATACTCAAACTCCATAGGGACCTTGATCTCCAACAAAGAATATTCTCACCTCTATTTCTGCTCTCCAATTCAAGATTGGAGGAGTGTAAAGTTGCATAGAGGTTCCATAGACCCAGATGCCAGGGAGCAGAGCCCAAAAGAGGCTAAGGGCTGAGCAGAGGAGAGAGGGTGGCCCCTTCAGATCAGTCATTCCCCACAGGCGCCTTGGGACCAGCTGTTTGACCCCGGGAAGAACTGCCTTTCTTTTTGTCTCCATGGGGGTTCACCTTTAGAAATGACAAAAAAAAAAAAAAAAAAAAAGCAGGGGATGGCACACCCACCCCTCATTTACTCTAATCAGGCATGAAATCTTTGTAACTATGTGAAAAAACTGTTTCCCATAAGGGAATCAGTTCCATTCATCATTGTTTGAACTGAGCATATGTGATGGGGAGAAACAGAACACTCACATAGAATGAATTGATAACAGACAGCCTAGGGGGAGGGGTAGCACTGGGGGAAGGGGTGGTGTTGGGGTGCTGTACATATGAGCTGTAAAAACTCCATCCAGCACCTCAAAGCCTGCTTCTCTTGCTTCCCTGTGGGCAGCCCTGAATTATTGTAGCTAACAGACTGTAACACAATGCTCCCGTCTCTTTATGATCTGCATGGGGCTGGGAGGGGGGTTGGCTCTGTGCTCCTTGCCTCTCCATTTGCTGTGATGGACAGAAGTATATTGTACCCTAGTCTCTCTGTGCAGAGACAGCTGTGTAGCAATGCAGGAAGACAGCTGGGGAGAGGGGCCTGGAAACAGGAATTGCCTCCCCCACACCAAATTCTGTATCTTTCAGAGGCAATCATAGAAAGCAAGGTGGAACAGAAACCATAAAGCTCCACAAACAGTGATGACTCTGGCACCACAAATATTTTGGGATTCCTGCACTGGCAAGCTTAAAGCTCCTGCCAGCTGCTGTCCTGTGTATTTAAGCATGTCCACTGGCTTCTCTTCCTGCTCCTGTGCCTCCTTGTAACATGCCCATGAAATAAAGATTAGCTGAATAATCAGGAGTATTTGTAATAGGCCTGGGAGAGGCACCTAGCAGAGACTGTTCTTTGAGGCTTCCTAACCTTATTTTGAGCACTGAACTCCTACAAAGCAGATGCTAAGCTTAAACATGTACCACATCTACAACTTCTCTTGGTCAAGAATGTTGGAAGGCAATCTTTCATTAGCAGCCCGGAGACGGGGAGACGACGTTCAGAGCTGCTCTGATAGGGACCAGTAGCTCTGGGGTAGCATGGTCTAGGGCGATACTCCTATGATATCACTGTCTACTCTTCCTTTAGACTTCGGCCAAAAGGTCAGCGACTCTTCACCCCTGCTTGGATCCAGGCTGTGAGGGTCCCCTGTCCCTATGCCCTGCCAATGAAAAGGGTGCAGCTGAGACTTCTTCACCAGGTTGTAGTACCTGGGTAGAGGAAACCATTTAAGACCGTGTCACTTCAAGACTTGCAGCTCTTTAGCAATCTCCCCTGCACACCGGTCAAAAGTCAAGTCCTTTTAATTGCTTTTCAAGACTATTTGCCCCCATCCTAATGCAGTTTTCTGAGGACAATCAGTCTTCATAGTCCCCCTTTATCAGCAGATTTTTCTGGACAGGGTTAACTGTGAGAAATAGGAGACAGGTTCTTTAGGTAATGCTAGCTAGTGACAGCAGAGGCAAGTTGTGAGATGGCTGGGGGCATAGCACTAAGGGAGATGATGACAGGTAGAAGACAGACAAGAAAACAACCTCCTGGGGTATGGGACAGATTCCACTCTGCTTCCTTGGTTCCCTGCCCTCTTTCAATTTTCCACCCCTAGGACCCCCAGCAGAGATTACAGGTAATTACTTCTAAGGATGCTCTGTGAGGAGAGGAGAAGTTAATGAATTCTTCTATCTTCCTGCCTGGAGGTCAGAGGGTAGAGGGCTGCGAGCAACTCTAGGAGCATTCTGGGGCGATTGCACAGAAAGTTGTGCATTTCAATTAGGAACAGCTGAATTCTTCCAGTCAGGGCTGAGCTCTTCTGGGGATACTGGTGCTCACTGGAAGGCCCCAACATTCAGAGCTGGCCCGGAGGGAAGAGTGAAGTTTCAAGATCTGGAAAAAGGCTCGGTATGACTGGCCTACCTTTGTATGGAATTGCAAAGAGCTGAACCTGACTCCAGCTCTGTTGAAAGCGGTCAGCCCAGTCCTGCCCGTGGTACTGCCTAGAAAGTCAACTATACAGACCTGGTCCACAGCAAGGATGGATGTGTCTCAAAATGTGTAATCCTCCACAGATGGGCCTTCAGAGACATCTAGTAGCCTCATTTCCCAAACCCATGCACCGCTATCTGTTGTGCATATACGGGTGGCTAGGGAGCTATGTTGTCTATGGTCTTGGTTCGCTAGAGAACTGAACATTCTTGCCCTCAACAGCTATGAGCTCTCCTTTCCAGATTGTAGTGACTGCCCTGGTATCCCAAGTTTACCCTCAGCTTCCTCTCCCTCTTATCTCTCTGTCTGAACTGTTTGCAGAGGTAGGCCCTCCTAGGGCAAGGGTCATGTTAAACAGGTGGATATTTTTGAGGTCCCTAGAATAACAGTTTTATGTGACGTTTTGACCATTTAGATCAAGACGAACATTTATGAAGACTACCTGTGAGTAAAAGAAGCTCGAATTTTCTAGGACCCTATCACTTCTTGGGGTGGGGCAAAAAAGAGTAAACAGAGGGAAATGAGCTTTAAGGAGCCTCTTGGACTCTGGACAAACTCCCACTTCAAACCATGGGGGCCGGGCCCCAGCTGGGCACTATGCCATGGGGGATGGGGGCAGGAACATTTAACCACAGTGCTTCCAAACCGCTCACTGGGCTTCCTGGAACCCGCGAAAACGATGCCTTCTCCTTCCCAATTCCCAGTCCACTGAACCACTGAAACGGCCAGCGGCCACCCGGGACGACAGCGCCGGGTGAACGCCCCCCATCCGGCCTCCGGCCACAGTCGCCTTAGGCTATCTAGCTAATGCTACCGAGGCCCTCTCTGGGCTCCAACCCTGGGACAACCTCGCCACCCGGGCGCTCCCCAGAACTGCAGACAGCCGGCAGGTGCGCGTTGCAAGCGCGCCACGGAGCGCCGGAACCACCGGTGCCTCCGGAGTCGATGGCCCGGAAGCCGCGGCAAGAGACCGCAGCTGCGAAAGTGGCGGATCACGCGCGGAGACTCGCCGCCACAGTCGAGCCTTGGCCGGGGCCGGGACCCCAAGGGGACCTGGGGAGGCTGCGCCGAGAAGCCGCCGCGGGCGCGCGCTCAGGGAGAGGGCGGAGGGCTCCGCTTACCCAGCTCCGCGGTGTCTGTCTGTCCTTGCGTCTCCGCTTCGTCCGACTCGGCTGGCGGCTGCCCAGGGCAGCGCGCGCCCAGTTCCTGCCCGACCCGAGTCAGACAGACGGCCAGGTCCACATGGAACCCAAGATCATTAAAATCCACAGCCCGCGCCGGCCGCCTGCCTGTATTCCTGGGGTGGCCCTCGATTAGGACCGCGCGTCTTCACCCCGGTCGCCTGGACGCAGGGACCCGGACGCGAAGGGGCGTGGGGTCCGGTAGGGTCCCTCCGGGGAGGCGCAAAGCCGGCTGTCTTCAGGTTTTCCCGGCGCGACTTTCCGGGCTGCTCTGACATCAGCGATCCCGCGCTTCCTTCCCTTCTGCTCCCGGCCCGCTCGGCCCCATTTCCTCCGGGAACGGTTGCCAGCTCTGTCTGCGACCGGGCCCGTACGCTCCCCGCGGCTTCTGAGTCCACAGGATCGGATCGCTAGTCCTCGGCTGAAGGATCCCAGCAGCTGCGCCCGCCGCCCCCGCTCAGCTCTGCGCGGACAGTGCTGCGCGCTGCGCGGCTAGGCTCGGCTCCGGTGGCGGCGCCCTCAGCCGGCCTCCTATATTACCGCGCAGCTCATTATCATAGAGGCCGTGTTAACCCCCTCCCCGCCCACGCGCCCCGCCCGCGCAGACGAATCCCCCAGTCTGTCCACCCGAGAACCCGGCTGAGCTACTGTGCTGTGGGCGTTTGCCTCGCTCAGCGGACCCCGAAGGTAGCCAAGTGGCCAGAAAGGTGCTACCGGGGTCTGGGGACTCAGGTCCTGGCCTGGTGAGTCGGCTGACTTGGCCTCGGGAGGGGTTCAGAGTGACGAGGGCAACCCAGCCCCTCGCGTGTCATCACCTGTCACCGGGCACAGCCTACTCACCCCCCTCTTCACCTGTGAGCTAGGGGTGAGTTCGGAGGGACCTGCCTTGCTGATGGGGTTGAGAAGGGGTCTCGGATTTCGGAGGAGCAAAATTCTCCTCCCTATAAATTCCAGAAAGCCAGCAAGCTGTCAAAAGAGGTTTGAAGTTGTTGATAATTATTATTTCTACAATGCGAAGAGGATCCTGGCTTTGCGTCTCCGGTTTCCTGCTCCATTGGAAACCCAGGATGTAGGGCAGGGTCTGAGTCGGATAGGTGCTGTGGAGACCAGAGGAAAAGGATCGTTTGCATTATCCAGATCCGCGAGACCACCTCGTACTGGAAACAGAAGGTGATGGCTAAGAGGTTAAGACAACTTTAATAACCTCAGAAGAGAGGATTTTCAATCCTTGGGTGATTTGGCGCCCTCACGGTCTTGATTCTTTTTCTCGTAGTCTATGTATCTGCATCGGTGGCCATGACTTTCCCGTGGCGTTTCCCGTCCTGTGGAGGCTAGACCTCAGTAAGGTCTCAGGGTCTTCCAGCTCTTTGCTGGAGACTGAGCAGAGTTTACTCAACATGTCCAAGTGTCTGACGAACGTCCCTTACTGCCCTCTCGTGGCCAGACTTTTCAGTAGTATAAAAAGAAAAGGGAAAGTGGGATTATTGCCTCTGAAACCAACTGTTTTGTTGGCTGAAAATTCTCAGCAGGGCCTTAAAAAAGAAAGAGAAAGGAAACAAGTCTCATCAACTATCTCAGAGACACTGGATTATGAAATGTAGAACTCGTTTAAGTTTTGGATTTTTTTGTGTGTGATTTATTTATTTATTTGTATTCCGCCTATCCTGGAACTCACTATGTAGACCAAAGTGGCATCGAACTTAGAGATCTGCTTGCCTTTGCCTCTCAAATGCTGGAATCATATGGTTTGTTTCACCATACCATGCCTGGCTCAATTAGCTATTCTTAAAAAAAGAAAATCTGGTTAGTTCATTTAAAAGCTCTTCAATTAATTAATTGGCTTAAATTTTTGTCCAATATCAATGGCTGTAGCTGACTTTGTCCATTGGAGCCACAAAGAATCTGAATTCCACAATGCACATCTATTTTGTCCTTTGAATTTATGTAGCATTTATTTTTGTTAATACTCCAGTACTCCAAGTGATTTCTTTTCTTTTCTTTTTTTTTTTCCGAGGCAGGATTTCTCTTAGTAATTTTTTGGTGCCTGTTCTGGAACTAACTCTTGTCCAGGCTTGCCTCAGACTCACAGAGATTCACCTGCCTCTGCCCCCCAAGTGCTGGGATTAAAAGCATGTGCCACCACTGCCTGGCTCTGGAATACTTTCTCCAGGCGATTCTTACATTATTCTTCCTATATTATTGTTCAAGCCTGTATGTAAGTGGGTCTTGTCTCCCCACCCAAACAATTGTGTTACCCTCTTATTTCTAAGTACACTAGGTTTAAGGCACAATTTTTTTAAGGAAATTAAAAGAAGATGCTCACAGATCCTGGAACACTTTTGGCATATGTTTAATGAGAGGAGTATCAGTCTGACCAGCTGCATGTGAGACCATCCTTAGTAGGGCTGAGGTAACTAACTAATAAGGCTCTCAGCTGAATATCAGGACCCTTTAATTCTAACCTAAGTACAATATAACTGTATGTTCAGGGGATGGGGTGTCTTATGTCTTGTCCCTTCTCAGTGCCTCAATTTAATCTCATCTTGAGATGATTACAATACAATTTAAATAATTTCAGATATAAGTCCCCACCCCCTGTGATCCAGAAATAAACCCTTAAATGAAGAATGAGAGCACATTAAATGAAAGTGACTCCTCCACACACCCGCATCCTGTTCTCCACTCCCCATACTTGCCCTGCCTGTCATGAAGAAAGGGAGAGGGTGGGAAAAAGAACACCTACAGACAAATCACACTGCAGGCAGGGTGACATGATGCCACCCTACTCCCACAGTGCCTCTGAGCAGCATCTGAAATTGAGCCAGTAGAAGGTGTGATCACAAAAGCCTGAAGATGGGACTTGGATGAAGAACCCTTGTCTTCCTTAGGCCTCAGTTTTCCATCTCTAAGATGGGCTTCCAACTTGAAATCTCCAGGTAGCTGGGACGTTAAAACCAGATGGGATGGTGTTTGAAGAACTGATAGTATCCTTAGTTGTGTGACCATACTTTTCCTGGGGCGATGCAACACACACGCCTACTCGCCCCATAGTGATCCCATGGCAGACCAAAGTATGGAACCACCAAAGTCTGACTTTGGTGAGCCAATGAATTTTATTGGGGTTACTTACAGGAATATGGGAGAGGTACTATGTACTGGAGCAGAAATAACTCAAAGAAAGCTGCATCACCAAGGTCTACCCCAACATTGGTGACAGCTGACAGCTCACAAAAACTGGGAAGCCCAGGACTGCCTGCAGGCAGCTCAACAGGGTGGAGAGTGTCCTTTCCAAGTGACAGGCAGTCCCCATCTGAGGCAGGCTGTCAGTTTTTATTGCTTACTCTGGCAAGGAGGGACCTAGTGAATCTGGTCACTTTCAGGGACTTCCTGAAGCTATTTTGATTTGTTTACCTTCCTGCTTAAGGAGTTTCCTGCAGGACGGAATGCTTTTTATCTTGGAGCAAACTGTTAGACAACATTAGTTGAGCACATGGTTACACTTTAAGAATTAAGATAATCAATAGAACCCATGCCTGACACTGCTCTGGTGGCCAAGAATCTGAGACAAGATAGACCATGGGTCTAGATGAAAACCAAACACTGTTGTTCTGCTCAAGGAACACAGTAATAAAATTACTCCTAATGTTATACTCATAGATCAATGCCTCCTGCAGCTATCATGAGAGATGCATCTTCTTGCAGTAGTGGGAACTAACACTGAGACCTACAACTAGACAGTATGCAGAGTGTGAGAAATCTTGGAACACAACCCTAAATAAGATGTTTCCATCAATCCCTCTCCTCAGGATTCAAGGCACAGAAGAGAAGGTAGAAAGATTGTAGAGTGAGAAGGAATGGATGGCACCAAAGAAGCAGCGTCTTCCAGACACAATAGGACCTGGACACGTGTTATCTCATAGAGACTGTGGGAGCAGGCACAGGACCTGGACACGTGTTAACTCACAGAGACTGTGGGAGCATGCACAGGACCTGGACATGTGTTAACTCACAGAGACTGTGGGAGCATGCACAGGGCCTGGACACGTGTTAACTCACAGAGATTGTGGGAGCATGCACAGGGCCTGGACACGTGTTAACTCACAGAGACTGTGGCAGCATTCAAGGGCATGGACACATGTTAACTCACAGAGACTGTGGGAGCATGCACAGGGCCTGGACTCGTGTTAACTCATAGAGACTGTGGCAGCATGCACAGGGCCTGGACACATGTTAACTCACAGAGACTGTGGGAACATGCACAGGACCTGGACATGTGTTAACTCACAGAGACTGTGGGAGCATGCACAGGACCTGGACATGTGTTAACTCACAGAGACTATGGGAGCATGCACAGGGCCTGCACCCGTTCAAGCCAGATGGGGCCCTAACATGGAGAGGGGAAGTAGATACACACACTCATCCCTAACCTTAAGAAGTTTTCTCTAATTGACACCACTTGCAAAGGAAAAGTTAGATTTCTCCATTGGAGTCTCACAGTATATTACCCATATGGCCCCAAGTCCAGCAGTAGATGGCCAACACAAAACAAACTCATTTTTTTTGTCTTACTGGTCTTTTGCTTGTATATCATGGCTTCTATTCTATGTTTTAATGGATTTTGTCTGTTGTATGTGCTTGTATGCATGTGTTTCTTGGTTCATTTGTTTTTTTTAATTCTGGACTTTGTCTTCTTTTTATTTTCTAGTGAGAGAGAAGAAGAAAGAGAGTATGAAGTTGGGTGGGTGGGGAGTTGGGAAGGATCTAACAGGAATTGAGGAAGGGGAAATCATGATCAGAATATACTTCGTATGAAAAAAATTTAATTAAAAAAGAATTAAGACAATTACTTTAGGTTCCTGGTTTTTACAGATGGCAGTAATGGCCTCAAATCTTCAAAGGGCTGAGCTCACCTATCTTGACTATCATCCATTTGACAACTAAGTTTTATTAAAAGCATCTTTATTGTCCGACCATGGTGGCACTCACCTTTAATCCCATCACTCAGAAGGCAGAAGCAGGCAGATCTCTGTGAGTTCAAAGTCAGCCTGTTCTACAGAGTGAGTTCAAACGTTACACAGAGAAATGCTTTCTTGAAAAACAAAACAAAACCAACTTTATTGCATTTCTTCCCTTCTTTCGTAGAATTGTTTATTCTACATATATAACATTTGTAAATTTAGTTGATACAAAATAATTATACATATTTATATGGTGCAATGTGATATTTCACTATATGTAACATGTCATGATCAGTTTTGAGTAATTAGCATCTTGTCACCTCAAACAGTTATTACTTATTTTGCAACACATAATAAATTATTGCTAACTGTAGTAGCCATACCATGCTATAGACTCTGAAGCTTAGCTTTCCTTGCTGGCTTGTAACTATGACTTGGCTGCTCAACTCCTCCCTGTCCTCCTCTCCTCTCTCCTCCTAGGTTCTGGCAGCCACCTTAGGACTTTCTGCTTCTGTGAGGTCTTTGCACGAGCCTTTCTGTGCCTGGCTTCATTCACTTGACATAAAGTGCTCTGAACGCATGGACTGCTGCAAGCGAGATGCTTCTATTCTTTTTAAGTGGCTGAGTAGCATTCCATTTTTCAGTATGTCAATAATGAACAGACTCCACACCCCCATGCACTGTTGCTTTTCTGAGGGCTTGTTTTCTTGTATCTATCTGGTGTTTTCTTGTCATCCTGCGAGCTGATGTCAAATCAGACTTTGGGAGACCGGGCATTCCCTTATTTCTATCAAGGGGGACAGCTATGGTCCAATGCAGTTTCATGCAAGTGTCAGGTATTTAACAAATATCCATCAGATAAAGGATGTTCTCATCTTTGAAAATTGTTGCAAGCTCCAAGGGATTCTTTCCCAACCACTCCACACACTGATCTTGAAACCTTATCCTGGCACAGTCATGTACAACTACATTGCTGTTCCTCTTCCCAGGCCTCTTTCCCTGTTACTACATGGCTGACATAGACAAGAGGATAAGAGAAGTTAGAGAGAACAGGAAGCTGTGTTCAGGGAGGGATCAGCATTCCTATGAAAGGCACTAGCAGGCAAATCCGTATGCTGGGGGAGAGTGGTCCCCAAATGGGCAATTAGCCCATCCTCGAGGGAGTCCTCTCTGTCACAGCAGTAGCTTCAGCCCCACAAATAGACGCCAGTTTGGTAGCCCCTTAGATCATAGGAGGTATTTTTGGTACTGGAAGCCAGCCACACGTTGGCAGGCTTTCTACATTAAGTCTGCTTCTTTGCAAGATGGGGGTGGTGTCAATGTTTAACATGGGATTGCTGCCTGAAGCGTGCGTATGCATATATCAAGGGGCTTGAGGTGGGGTGGGGACGGGGATTAGGAACTATGTGTGGGCCTTGGAGAAAGTGAGTGGGCTCTTGTCTGATGGTTGATGTTTATGTACCACATCAATTGTCTTCAGTCTTGCTTCTGTCTGCCTGAACTGAACCAGACATGGCACTTCCCGTTTGACCTATCTCTGCCCTGAGATGGGTGTCATTTTTCTCTGGCTCAGCTTCCAAGCCAGCAGTAATACGGTACCCCTGTGGGTGGGCCTTTCATATCAGAAAGCTGTACTTTACTTTCACCCTGCATACATTGTCAGGCAGCCATAGCAGAAGAAGCAGCCTCCACACCCGCCCCCCACTGTCCCATACACACTGTTGGCAACAAAGGCATCCATCTGAGAGGCCAAGTCCCATGAATGGATGTGAGAGGCTGCTGGGCCACTCAAGTGGAAGGCCTCTGCTTGGGCAATGGGGCCCCGGGCCAGGGGCAACACAGGAGCTGGGCACCTGCTCTGGATTCTCAGCACCATTCATAAAGACTTTGGCTTGCCCCCTCCTCCCCTGCTTTTGCAAATCTCACTTTCCTGTGCACTTGAAACAGTAGCAAGCTTGTTAAAGCTCCAAATCAAACACAGTGGGCTTTCTCTTTCTTTCTCCCCCCCTAAACCTTCCATGAGTGGAGCTCATGTCCCTGTATATTTTATCTGCTTTCCCAACCTCGATCCCTCCTTTCCCCCATTCATCTAAGTGCAATTCTGAAAGCAGAGGATTCTCTGTACACCTGGGCATCTTCAGTTAGAGCCTCCCAACAGGACACGGGACTACCTGCCAGGTCAGAGGCTGCAGAATGGAGGAGGGACTGCCTCCTGCTCTTTGACAATAGAAGGTGAGGGTCAAGACTTAGGACTCTGCTGCTGTATGTCTGGCGCAGAGTCTGAGAAGTATCCTGGGCTCTGTTGTTTGTTTTCTGAAAAGATTTTCCCCTCAAGAAACTCTATTTGCTCGGGCAAATATCCCCAGGATAACGCTCTTGGTGCCCGTTTCCTTTCCTCACTTATAAAGTAGAAATATTCCTTCTCTGTGTGTCTTACAAGAATTCAGAAAAAAAAAAAACAACCAAGATGCTGACTGTGAATGGACTTCTCACACTGGGAAGTGTTGTATGACTGCATGGTGGTGTCTTGAAATCTGAAATTCTAGAGGTAACCCGCTTCCCTTCTGCTACCATGTACTTCATTCTCTCGCTTGGTTTTCTGTGGAAAACAGCTCGGCTCACCAAAATGTCCCTTGGCATATGCTTGCCTGCACTGCCTTCCTCCTTCCACCCCTGATGCCTTAGTTTCCTCCTTTTCTAATATTCTTCCTGGTGAAATGTAACCAAGCAAAAACATTCCCGCTAGTCACCTTCCCTTATGAAATTAAGATGTGAGTCTGTGCTGGAACAGCCCTTCTGGCCGGTCAGTACAGGGCCTGCCCCTAGGCAAACCGGCTTTGATTGCATAGGAGGCAAAGATCTGCTCCTCACCAGCTGGGGTATTCTAGGGTCACTTCCTTGGGTGTCTAGTTCATGTCAGATGGCAGTTATTCTCACCAGTCAGTGGGAACTGTGTTCCAGGGCTCTCATGGGTAGACCCCCTCAGGAACCTCTGGGGCAGGAGAAAGCTACACAGAACAAAGCCAATGAAGGAGATTTCTTTGAGACAGGAAACTTAGATCCTACAGGAAGTTGTTGATGAAGACTGCTTACTCGGTTCCCGGTCCTGAAATAACCACGTAGAAACTGTATTAATTAAAACACTGCTTGGCCTATTAGCTTAGGCATATTCCTGGCTAACTTTTATATCTTAAATTAACCCATTTCTATTAATCCGTGTATCACAAAGTAGTTGTGGCTAACCCGTAAAGTTCCATCTGACGTCCAGCATCTGTCTCCAGTGGCAGCTACATGGCATCTCTATCACTTTGCCTACTCTCCCCTCCTATCTGCTTGGAATTCCTGTCTTGCCCTATTCTGTGCTGCAGTAGGCCCAAGAAACTTTCCTATTAACCAATAGTATTCACAGCATACAGTGAGGAATCCCATATCCCCTCCCCTTTTCTGTCTAAATAAAAAGGAAGGGCTTAACTTTAACATAACAAAATTATATATAATCAAACAGTTATCAAGCAAGAATTATAGTTACAATATTTATTCCTACTTCCTTTTTTTATAACTAAGGAAAACTATAACTATAGCTATCTATTCTTAAATTCCATCAAAGAATGCTGAAGGATATAATATTACCTAAATAAACAGGAAGTGTTTTGTAAGCAACTTACATAGCTCTAGGATTTATAGGAGACATCTTGCTGCCTGGACAGTCACCCAGAGTTCTTCTGTGTCATTGGGGCACCCATCTTCAGCCTACAGACCCATAGTATCTGGCAGACTTTGCCACGAAGCAGGAAATTTGAAGATCTGTTTTGCTTTGTAATGGCAAAGTTCATCAGATGCTTTCTTCTGTGTCCTACAGAATGTCTGGCAGTTCCTTTATGAAGCAGGAACCCTGACAGACTATCTCACTGAACTTTAGGCAAGTTCAGCAGTCATTTTTCTGTGGATCCTGCATTTCCAGTTCATCAAGCAGTCCAGGCAAGAGCAGTTTCTTGCCACATGGCTAGCAAACTCCATAAGGAGCCTTTTCAATGCCCATCTTCCTCTTGGAGTAGATTGGTGCTGCCAGGAACATATGAGTAACATTGTCTTGAAAAATCCTAAGTTCTTAAAACATGTTAAATGCCATATTCTGTTAGTCTTTGAAAGGCTTGGCGAATAACTAACTGAAATATATCTCTATATATCTTTGCATATCTAGAAAACCCAATTAACATAATTAAATTTGATTATTATAGATGACTATTAATTTGTGTTTCTTAACTATGCATTACATTTTAAAATGAGCTGCACAAATACAATACCTTAATCAAGAGCAGAAATATACATATAACAAAATTGACTTTAAATTTGTATCAATAGATCAAGATCCATACCAATGTAAAGTATTCATCTCTATATCATATCCACCTTTAAATGTAAACAAACATTTATAAACAGTCATTTAGGGAATTTGGGTATAACATGAGGGCCGACTTGTTGGGGTTTCTGTCCCTCCTGGTATCCCACAGCCGGCAAGTTCCAAAGAAAATCACACGGAGTCTACATTAGGTTATAAACTGATTGGCCCATTAGGTCAGGCTACTTATTAGCTCTTATAACTTATGTTACCCCATTATCCTTATCTATGTTAGCCACATGGCTCAGTACCTTTTCCAGCAGGGCAGCTTACATCTTTCCTCTCCAGTGGTCTGGACAGAACTGCGGAGGGAGCTTCCTGCATCCCAGAATACTCCCAGTCTCTTTGCTCCACCTCTTCTTCCTGTCTGGCTTTCCTGCCTATACTGCCTGCCTGGCCAATCAGCGTTTTATTAAAATATGATTGACAGAATACAGACAATTCTCCCACACCATTTCCCTCTTTTTTTTTTAAACAAAGGAAAATACCCATAGTCCATTTGTTGGGAATGTGGGCGTAGTATTTCAGGCTACTTCCTGCTGGTTGGGGGCGCTGATGATCTTATGGGGACCTAAAGAAAATTTAGAGTTATAATCAAGTACTGACTGGAGTATCCTGTTGAGTCTTGATCATCTCAGGCAGCAGTCTTGAATCAGTTCTGGATGTAGAACTCAGACATCCGGGCCATCTGTTCCTACTGGGGATTTCTCGGGTGGTCGTCCTTTGTCAAACTGGATTTTTCTTAACTCAGAATGAATCCACAGTCTCTCATTTTCTGTGGAAACAAAAGCAAAATCTCTTCTCCAAAGTAACATACCTTTTGACTTCAATTTTGAAGCCAAGGTATTTTTAAAATACCTATCTTGGGTTAGTTCAGCACCTTTTTATAAACAAAAGTCTTTTAGCAGCTGTTGCTCCTTCCTCAACAATCAAACAATTCAAAGAGAGCATACTAACATACAGTATCAAGATTCTCTTTGTATTTTCCATCTTTGTGTGGCTTTACTTTAACCCCCATTTCTTTTATTTTTACTTTTACTTTTTGAGACAGGTTCTCTGTATATCTTTGTCCTGGAATAACACTGTAGACCAGGTTGTCCTTAAACTCACAGAGATCCACTTGTCTCTGCCTCCCAAGTGCTGGGATTAAAGGTGTGTGCTACCACACCTTGAAGTCACAGAGGTCAATCTACCTCTACCCCTTGAAGTCACAGAGGTCAATATGCCTCTGCCTCCCAGGCATTGGGATTAAAGGTGTGTACCACCACACCCTATTTCTCCCTTTCTTTCTTTTTTATTTTTAATGACTTTAACCTTTAGCCTGCATATATTTTTAACACACTGTAAACCATTTAGAGGTTTTCTTCCTCTTTGAATCTCTCTTTACTGTATATCTCTCTTTTTCTGACCACATGAGCCTTTAATTTACTAAGCAATATGGAGAGCCGTGGCTTTGATGGCTGGATTCAGCCCATTCCTTAGCTTTTCAGCCTCATGGCTGAGTTACCACTGGAGCCATTTTTATCGTCACAACTCTACAGTGTTTCAAGGTCCTTGCCAGCAAGTAAGCTGCAGCATTCTGCTCACAGACCACACTCAGTCGGACTGCCTGCCTAAAAGAGTCAGAGTTTGCCCTGGCAGGACGGCCGGCATTTTAAAACAGTGCAGCTTTTTTCCTGCTACAGCTGAAAACTGAAAAGCATGCGTTCAGCTTTTCATCAACACTGTTTTGTGGCAGTACCTCTTAAAAGAGCTGCAAGGTTTTGCAGCTAAAGCTGAGTCAGGAAGCCTCTCTTAGATGAGAGCACTTGCTTGCCTCTAGAAAGCAGAGCAGACCCAAAAAATTGCTGCTACCAAGAAAATATGCTTTACTCTATTCTTTCCCAAGCTTTCTCAGGCTTTCTGTGGATTCAGTTATCCACATCTGGGCGCCATTTGTAGCATGACAGCCGGCTTGTTGGGGTATCTGTCCCACCCGGCACCCCACAACCAGCAATTCCCAAGGAAAAATCACACACAAGACTCCATAAGGTTATAAACTGATTGGCCCATTAGGTCAGGCTACTTATTAGCTCTTATAACTTATGTTACCCCATTATCCTTATCTATGTTAGCCACATGGCTCAGTACCTTTTCCAGCAGGGCAGCTTACATCTTTCCTCTCCAGTGGTCTGGGCAGAACTGCGGAGGGAGCTTCCTGCATCCCAGAATACTCCCAGTCTCTTTGCTCCACCTCTACTTCCTGTCTGGCTTTCCTGCCTATACTGCCTGCCTGGCCAATCAGCGTTTTATTAAAATATGATTGACAGAATACAGACAATTCTCCCACATTTGGGCATAGTTCTCTCCAAAGTGTTGCCTGCTTTTCGTTGGGCAAAATAATTTTAGGAGTTTATGGAGACCTTTCAGGGGGTCTTATTCCATCGAACTACATTAGTTTGAAAGAATCCACAGTTTCTCATCTTCTGTGGAAACAAAAGCAGTACCTCTTTTCCAAAGCAACATATCCTTAGACCCACATTTTGAAGTCAAGATATATATCAGTGCATACAATGAAATGTCTCTCTGTAGTCAAAAATTTAAAGAAAACACAATAACATACATTACCCAGACTCTCTGTGTATATTCCTTCTTTATGTGGCTTATTTTTCTTTACTTCTTTAACCTGTGACTGTCTGTACTCTGTCTCTTTAAAGACTTTGTTTTATTTTTTAAAAAAACTATTTACTTCTTTTTATAACTCTCTATACTGGTTTTATTCTTTCTCCCAAGCCTACATACATTTTTTTGAACACACTGTGTCTCTTATTTAGAGGTCTTTTATGTCCGAATCTGTCCTATTGTGTATCTGAAATCCTTATCTGTACAGGAGTGCTTTTTAAAATGCTAAGAGGCATGGCGAGAACTAAGGCTGCTTTGCCCTTTGACTCCCGTTGCCCCGTCCAACATGGCAGAGGTCCGTTCAGTGCCAGCTCATGAGTCATGTTCACAGCCCCATTTCCAGGCTGACTACAGATTGGCACGCCAGTGTGTGCCAACTATATCCATATAAAACCTGAGAGAGTTTGGAAAGGAATTCTAGGCACAAAAGAACAGAGTTAAGCTCAGTTTCTTGGTAACTGACTTTTTTTTTTTTTGATGGGTTCTGTTTGCTGATGGTGAGCAGGGGTGCTGTGGCTCCTTTAAGAGAGGTCTTCCTGACTCAGCAGTAGCAGCAAGGAAAAAAATAATGACGCACAGGGTTTCTGAAAGGGCAGCTTCCTGGTTCGTATTAGTTACAGGAACAGCTCTGGCTCTTTCCGGAGGCTGAGCACTTACATGGGGCCTGTGAGCACTGTGCTACAAATTGCTTAATGGTGACACAGTCCCATTGTGACCCTGGAGCTGGGGCAATGTGCATGACTCTCAGAGGCAGTGACCATGCCTCTGCCAGCAGGAAGTGGTTATTTTGTACAGGCTTCTTCATTCCAAAGGATATCATCCTTTTAGTTGTCCTGGCCACAGGACATTACTATGCATAGCCCCCCAGTACCATCCTATTGCTCAGAGTCTTAGAACTCTAATTCCAATGGCTGAGCCTTTCCACCTCACCTTACAAGTGCAGAACAGAAAGCAGGCAGCCAAAACATGAAATTTAGCTGGTAAGAGTGCGTACCTAGCACACATGAAGCCCTACTTTCAATCCCCAGGACTGCATAAACCAGCATAGTGGTGTACACCTATAACCCTAGCACTTCAGGAGTGGAGGCAGGTAGATCAGAAAATCAAGGTCATCCTTAATTACATAGTGAGTTTGAGGTCAGCCTGGGCTATGTGAGACCTTGTCCCAAAAAAAAAAGAAAAAAAGAAAGAGAGAGAGGGAGAGAGAGAGAGAGAGAGAGAGAGAGAGAGAGAGAGAGAGAGAGAGAGAGAGAGAGAAAGAAATTGAGCAATACTCCAAGGTTAATAAGTAGTATGGGATGGCTATATGTGGAACCAGGTGTCTGACATACGCATTTTTTTTCTACTTTGCCCACAGTTAGGTAAGAAATTGTGGTGCAGAAGAAGGAGTTATTCCTGGTATTCTAGGAAGTGGGAAGTCCTGGGCCCCATGCCCTCTTAACCTTCAGCTAGCAGAAATCCAGAGCCCTGCCACAGGAGGGCTCTAGCAGATTCATCCTGGGCCCAGTGAAGCTTCAGAGCTGCGTCTCTACTGAGGGTGAGGACTGTCATCTTCTCACAATGGAGAACATGTTATAATTGTTGTCGTGATTATTATAAACAATCATGCTAATGAGGTCAATTCACCCAGATCTTACAGGGTGTGAGTGTTTAACAAGGAGAGTTATTTGTCCCTGGCAGAGAAGTTGCAAACACACGCAGATCTCCAGTTGGTGTTGGCCACCTTTGCACCACACAAGACCACATTCATGGCCTTTCAAAATAATGGGATAATTGGGGTGTAATGTGCGGCACCCTCACCCCTTAAAGTGAATGTGCTAGTTTGCCTTTGTGGGAATCCACAGGGAGCCCAGTGAACAAAACGCTAAGCCTGACTTCACCTTGATTACATCCCTGCCCTACAATTCCCAGAAGAACTGAGCTCTCACTCCTCCTAATTAGGGGAGAAAGAAAGATAGTAAGAATTTCCTCTGCTTCTGACGGCAAATTCTTCTGGGACACACCATTCCACTCCCCCTCTCTTAGCTCCCAGCTCCTCCTTCCTGGCTGATCTGAAGTACCTCACCCAGGTGCTAGGCCCTCCCTGGGACCAGAGCCCTGGGTGTGAGTAGAGTGACTGCAGGACCTGCTGGGATGGCTCCACTGTGCCCCAGAAATGAGCTTCCAGTCTGTTTGCTGTGAGTCAGTGCAGAGCTATGGGCTGGGGTGGGGGATGGCAGGGATAAGTCTGCCGGCTAGGCAGCCAGACAGGTGGAGGCTGAGCAGGGCCGCCCTGTGTGTGTGTGTGTGCGTGTGTGTGTGTGTGTGTGTGTGTGTGTGTGTGTGTGTGTGTGTGTGTGTGGTGGAGGGGGGTGCTGGTCCGGAGGCTGACAGAGAGTAAAGTCCCTCACCCCATGAGAAAATAAATACTCTGGTTATATAAATCAATACCCTGACACCCAGGTGCAAAGCACAGAGTCTGGCTTCAGGCTGTAAATTTAGGATAAGGTGTGAATTACTAGAGATTAAAAAAAAAAATCCAGAAGTGGCCCAAGTTCTTGGCCAGAGAGAATCAAGCACGTCATTACTGACAGTATAAAATAGTTAATTGCTATGTTACCTTGTTGCCACAATTTTTGTCTTGTGGGTACGGAGAAAGTTCAGTCCTAAGCCTCCCCTTTTGGCCAGTTAAATATTATCAAGCTCAGCACTATTCCTTCGGTGAAATGGTCCCTTGTAGGAGATTCTGAGAGCTAGAGAGGTGAAAAGAGAGGCCAGGAAAGGCAATTCTATTTCCATCCTTCACGTGTGACTTTCTTCCTTTCTCTCCCCTTGTTGTAGAAGCTCTGTTTATTGATTCAAAAATCAACACAAGTTGGAAGGCAAAGAATGAACTGAAAAAACAAAAACAAAAACAAAAATATTCAGTGATCCTAGACTGAGGACTGGGAGGCTAGGTTGTGATTCTTGACTTTGCCATAGTCTGTGTGATCTTGCACAAGCGCACAAGTTTCTTTCCTCCTGTCACCTTCCCTAAAATCCAGGACTGTGACTCCGTGCTCCTACTTGGCTTTGACCTTTGCAGCCTCTTCATGGAGAACAGATAAAGTGTGTCAAACACTCAGAAAGTCTTCCTTTGCTGTCTAAGAGAACTTAGTGCCTAAGATATGGAAAACAGTAAGGGCAGAGCTGAAAAATAGAGTCTTGCGTGGGAATCCTCTCTAGTCGTGTGATTTCTCTTGCCTCCGGCCTTTGATAAACACTCCTGCACCAGGCACCACTGCTATGAATCTTCCTGAGTCATAGGAGGCTGCAGCTCCTTCGATCCATTCTGCTGACAATGCTGCTTCGTGTTTGAAGGGACCCGACTATGGGGCCATCCAATAACACATACCTTCTCTCCTGTTCCCACACCCTTGCTGAACAGCCTGTCCTCCTCTTTGCCCCCTCTTTAGAATTCCTGTTTCAGCCTTGGGGCACAAAGTCTTGAGATGATTGAGGCTCAATCCTGACTCTTTATTGTTTGTTTGTTTGTTTTGTTTGTTTTTCCGAGACAGAGTTTTTCTTAGTAGCTTTGAGGCCTGTCCTGAAACTAGCTCTTGTTGACCAGGTTGGCCTTGAACTCAACGAGATCCACCTGCTTCTGCCTCCCGAGTGACGGGCTTAAAGGTGTATGCTACCGCCGCTTGGCTCAGCCCTGACTCTTGAGAGGATGGTGGACACCCTGGACCAGAGAAGATGCAGAGAACCTCAGTGGTCTCCCTGACATCACACCACCTAGTGGCCCAACTGATTTTTTTTTTTTTTTTTTTGCCGGCTCCAGTAAAATCGGGCAGCCAGGTGGCCTTCCTCCTCCCCTGCATTTATCAGTGAGGTTAATAATTATTACTTTGTGTTAATCACGTCGATGAAGGAACTTCAGGCCATTATTTTGAAATGATCATCTCCAGTCAGTTATGACTGATAATAGCAGAGAGGAGGGAGCATCAACTATAGGGAGCTCCCATGTAAACGGGGAGTTGAAGGAGAGAACAATAATAATGGAGCATGGGTTTAGTTCCATTTTCCTCCCTGAAAGGGCCCTGTTGAATAATTTCCCCTCCGCGAGCCACACCTCTTCATTATTTACTGTATCTTCTGGGGAGAATTAAACAAGAGGGACCCCCCTCCTCATGCCCTCTGCTGCCTCATCCCCCCCCCCTCCCCGCCTCCTGTCAATTGTGTCTTTTTCTGGAGTTTGGCAAACATAGCCACTTCCTCCTGCTGTGCTTTCGGAGGAGCTGAAATGAATGTGACTCTAGTTATTTTCTTCCCCTTAATCATTCTTTCTGTGTTTTTTTTTTTTTTTTTTTTTTTTTTTTTTTTTTTTTTTTTTTTTTTTTTTGCTAGAAAGCATTTTCATGAAGTACAATCACGGAGGGGACAGAATGTCCTGATGTTTGGGTGAGTAGCAAGCATTCCTTTCTTTATTCTTCCCTTGAATAAAAATAACACCCCACAGCCATAATATTAGAGAGATGAAGTCCATCTTTTAATGGATTTTCATAATTTTGGTCTACCCACAGTACCTGTTGCATTTCTCACAACCCCTCCCCCAACCCTCTGTTCCTGGAAAATGGCCAGTGTCACCTGTCTCCTCAACTTCTGCTCATGTTACCACTCTTGCAGTCTGGAAGGTTCCTCTACCCACAGCTGTCCAGTGTTGGAAACACTTTAGGGCTTTCTCAAGCTAGCCTCTCTGAGGATTTACCTTCCAACCTGGGTCTTATGTTCATCCAGTTTATTACTGACTGGACGTGGTGGTGCAAGACTATAATCCCAGTACTCAAGAGGCAAAGGATTGCACACAAATTTGAGGCCAGCCTAGTTTATATAGCTAATTTCAGACCAGCGAAGGCTACATAGTAAAACCCCAGTCCCAAAGCAGCCACAACAATAATAAAAAGCTTCATGCCTGGTTCCTTTCCATTGTAAGTCTGGTACAGAGAAAAGTCACGTAATAAATGTTGAATCACGATATCTGCTATTTTTAAAAAGCCATTTCCGAGACAAGAAAAGTAAGGGTGCTTGGGAAGGTTAAGTGGTTTTCCTATCATGCCCAGGAAGTAGCATTGAGGAGACCAGGACTGAGATGTTTTAAGTTCAAGTCAAGCGCAATTCTGCTCTGCTGAGCTGCTTCAGCCACAGTCTTCCCTGACTCTACTTCCAGGAGTCGATGGCCTTAAACCTTGGCACTTCCTTTCTCTCAGCATCTCCACTGGACTACATGTTACCTAAAGGCAGGAGCTGGGCCTTACATTTCTCTTCTGCAATGAAAGTTGGTAATTGATCCTTGAAACAACTTACCAGCCCACTCACTTTCTCTGTGGAGCCCAACATCAAAAGGTTTGCTGAGGGCCTGGAATGGTAAATGCTAGGATCTCTGTTCTTGTTTAAGGCGAGTTCTGGAACAATTCATTTCAATTTACTTATCTAGGCGTTTGCTCACCCAGAGGTTAAGGCAAGATATCTCCTTTGGGACATTATAGATACCTTAGGTTTCCTTGCTGCTGGGTCTCTTCAGGGTGTGCTCCTACCCCTCAGCCTTGTTTAAATACAGCTCTGTGCTCCATTCTCTGTGGATTGATGAGGGCTGTATTTTTATGCCTTCCTCTCCCAGGGCCCAAGAGTCACTTGTGTGCTTCAGAGGAGCTGTGTAGTCAAATAGACTCTCACTTCTTTCAGTGTAATAATTATGTCTACCATCTAATATTGACAATCAGCATAGTCACGTGTATAGTAAGTGGTCATTATCCAGGTTGTCATGTACTAGAAAGACTGCTGCCTTCATGGTGGTGCTTGAAGCGCGGTTCCTATGATGGTGTCTTAGTTAGGGTTGTGGTTGTAATGATGAACCACCATAACCAAAAAGCAAGTTGGAGAGAAACGGGTTTGACTTACACTTCCACATTGCTGTTCATCACTGAAGGAAGTCAAGAGAGAAACTCAAAGAGGGCAGGAAACTGCAAGCAAGAGCTGAGCAGAGGCTATGGAGGGGTGCTGCCTACTGGCTTGCACCACCTACAATGGAACGGACCCTCCCCCATCTATCCACCAATTAAGAAAATGCCCTACAGGCTTCCCCACAGCCTGGTCTTATAGAGGCATTTTCTCAAGTGAGGTTCCCTCCTCTCAAATGATACTGGTTTGTGCCAAGTTGACATAAAACTCTCTGGCAGGTTGATCCCTGACTTTGGGGCTCATTCTATTGTGATCTCAGAAGCTCCTTAAATTCTAACTTCTTCAATGTCCTCAACCAGAAAATAGATCCAGAAATGAGACACCATAAAGTAACAACCAAATGAGAAGCTTGCAGTTCATAGTGTATTCAGTAAGGAACTCTGATACTTGCAAGGCAATCGCTATCACTGCCCCTATTCTGTCTCTAGGCTTTAGCCAGTCAGGTTCTTCTAAAGATACAAGAGGTATTGCATCTTGATCTAGTTTGGTTTTCACAACAGAATGTTGAGTGAGACAATTCACCATGGTTTTGGTCACCACAGGTACTCTCAGAATGTCTCTGTCTTTGGTATTGATGGTTACTAAATCCTAGCTCTAGCTCTCATGCTCATATGGTACAGTGATTGTTAGAAAACAATTTCAGAAAGCCAGTGCTAGCATAGCAGGTTTTTCCAACCCACAGGTTCTGAAACTCTTTCACCAGCAGTGAGATTGTCCTTGGTTTCAAATGAGGAAACCGAGGCCTGGAGGATGAAATGCTTTGACTAAAATTGGCAGTTGACAGAGGGTAGAGCCAGGGGGAAACAAAGTCTGTTGCTTCCAGTCTGTGCATTCTGCATAGAGAGGTCATCCGTCTTAGAAGTCTCTGGACACTTCTGTCCTTGTCCTCAGGGCACAAGGCATTTCAGCTTTGGACACTGGTTCTCAAAAGAGCTTACTGGTATTTACCTCTGGCAAAGCTGAATCATGTATTCCAGTCTAGGAGAACATGGTGACCCTGAGGCTGGACCCAGGGTACTTTGTCACTTCTCTCCAGGCACTATCCTGGAAAACCTTGCCTCTTATGGTGTTAGTGTGTGACATCTATAATGAGATTGGCTTATCTAATTAGTTGTATTGAACTGAGCTCTTAAGCCATGGATTCTACTTGATAACTTTCATACCCTCGTCTGACTTATGACCTAGGAGTAAGCACATATATAGTTTTTCTATCCAAGGAAAAACAAAGGGAACATCAAACAGCAGAACTTGCCAGCTTTGGTCATGTGGTTCTGGCTTTAGAGTCAAGGATACTAGAAAAGGGTTGTGGAATCTCCTTCCATAGCTTAGGAAAGCTGCTGAAATCAGGTCTGTGTCAGGGGTGTCCCTGCATGGAGTCTCAGAGAGGCCATTTCATGAAGCTGTGAAGGTAGAGCCTAGATTGTGTTGGAGACCAAGATATTAGAGATGACAGAATTGTAGGATACCTGCCAAGAAAAGCTGCAGGCTGGGTATGGAACCAGCTAAGAAAGAGAAGTATGTTGCAGTCAACAAAGCTGAAAAGGGTTTTTTAGATCTGAAGAGCACTTGGACTTTGGACATGGAGATGCAGAGTTTGGAGTTTGGCCTGCTAGGTTTTGGATTTACTTTGATCCAGTGTTTCCTCACTATGTTCTTTTTCCTCCCTTTTGGATAAGGAATGTATATTCTGTGCCATTGTATGTTTGAAGTATGTGATCTTTTCTTTTTTTTTTCTAAATTTTGAATTTATAGGGGATTACAGTTAAGAGATTGCCTTCATTCTCAGAATAGATTTTGGACTTTTAAATAGTGTTGAAACTTGTGATAGACTATGGAGACTTGAAGTTGGACTGAATGTATTTTTACATTATGATATGAGTGTAAGCCATGGGCATCAGAAAGTGGAATGCATTGGTTTGAATAAGAATGGCCATCATAGATTCATATATTTGAATACATAGTCATCAGGGAGTGGCACTATTTGAGAAGGATTGGGAGAGGTGGGCTTGTTGGAGTAGGTATGGCCTTGTTAGAGGAATTGTGTCATGGGGTATGGACTTTGAGATTTCAAGAATCCAAGCTAGTCCCTTTCTCTCCCTCTCTGTCTTTCTCCCTGCAGATCAGAATGTAGCTTTCAGCTACTTCTCCAGCACCACACCTGCCTACCACCATGCTCCCTGCCATGATGATAATGGACTGCCTCTGAAATTGTATGCAAGCCCCCAGTTAAAGGCTTTCTTTTGTAAGAGTTGTCTTGCTCTTTGTGTCTCTTCACAGCAATAGAACAATGACTAGAACAGGAACTCACACGTGAAAGAATCTCATCTTTCTCCAGAGAATCACATTTGGGGTAGGATATCTTAGTAGGACCTACCATGATTGTCATCCTCCCTACTTCTCTACTTATCCTGCTTGTTCATAATGACACAGTGTGCAAATGGAACTAGGAAGATGTTTACATATAAATCCCCAGCAGAGATCTCTCATATAGGAGTGCAGTTGGCTGTGACTGGAAGAATACCTCTAGAATAGAGAATCTTTTCTCCTGGGTTTTGGCATGCAAGGACTCCACAGCAGATGATATATTTGATGGCTCAAAGGAACAGAAGTTTATTCTCTAGTAGTTCTGGAAGCCACAATTCAGAAATATGGCTCAGAAAACTCTAGGAAAAATCTTGCTTGATTTTTATAGTTTCTGATGGTGTCCACAGTGTAGGTGTTTCTTCACAGTAATCATATTCTTATAGTCACACAGCTGTTTTCCTTTTATATGGTGTGTCCATCTGATGATGGACCAGTCATCAGATCCAAGGATACCCTAATACATTAGTATCTTAATTTAACCCGATCACATAATAAAGACCCTGTTTTCAAATAAGGTCACATCTATAGGTGCCAATAAGGGCTTGAATGTGCCCTTTGGGACACAATTCAGCTGTACTATGTATCCATTGTGATGATCCACACTTGGGGGTTCAGTAAGTGGTCATTCTTCATTCCTTAGACCCGTCCAATGAGCCAGTGTTTACCGCTTATCATTTTTAAAGAGTCCAGAATATGCTACCAATAACTTTGAAAACTATAGAAGAATCTTCATTTCTATCATGTTTCTTTTTTCAGTCTAGAGCTGATGAAGTGGTGGTTTCTCAGAAAGTCTCAGGGAGAGGCCTCTCTACCACTGATGTCTCTTCTAATGGAGACACAATGAGCAACTGATCAACTTCCTCCTCACTATAGTTTAGTTTGTATCCTAGTTAAAGAAAGATGCAGCAGGGGTTCTGTTTGTTTGCTGGCTTTGTTTTCAGACAGGGTCTCATTATGTAGCTATGGCTGTCCTAGAATTTACCTTGTAGACCAGGTTAGCCTTGAACTCACAGAGATCCTCCTGCCTCTGCTTTCTGGGTGCTGGAATTAAAGGCATATGCCACTATGCCTGGCCCAGGTTTATGATTAGCATTGCTGCACATATTCATGCTCATTGGTATGTCTGCCCACCCCCTTATGTCCTTACCTTTGTGTCCTGAACAGATTTTTGCTCTACTTCACAGGAAAAAGAAAGATAGGCTATAGGGAACCCTGGAGAGACAAGAACATTGATACAGGTCTTCTTTCTCTCTCTCCTTCCCTCCCTTCCTCCCCCCCTCCGTCTTCCTCCTACTGTTCCTGCTTCTCCTCCTCCTCTTCTCCCTTTCCCTCCCCCCTCTTTCTGTGCACATGTGCTGTTTGCAATTCAAAGAGATCTTCTGGATTTTTTTTTGCATGCAATTGCTATGGTGACCCACTTCCCTGGCACTAGCCACTAGTCAGTTGTGCCAAGGGAGTCTCTTCAAGTGTTTGCCTCTGGCTTGCACTGTGAGGAAAAGCACAGGGAATGTCAAAAAGTGAGCTTGTGGAGCTGCACAATGACCCAACTCCAAGCCCCATGTCTTTGGAGTTCACTGCCATCCCTATCCACCAGGACAGCAATTAAATTATCTCTGGCCCGTTGGCCCTGGGGATAAGACTGAAAAGGCTCAGAGGAAGCCAATTGTGCTGCTACCTCAGGGGAACCCTACCTCAGTCTTTCTATCCACGCGTTGCCTCTTTTCACTGTGAGAAAATCAAGAAGAGAGCTCATTTAAAGTTTCTTGGGAAGAGGAGATAATCCTTTCTTAGTACTTACCTTGCTCAGTTCATGCTGATGTGGCTTCCAGAGAAAGAGAATAGCCATTGCCCTTAAATTCAGCAAGTACAATGAGATCAAGTTTTATATTTCAGAGTTTCATAAAGGTGTTATTAGGCCATTTGTTTGGGACTAGATGTCAAGGACTCCAGCTTGGCTTTGTTTACACCATATCCAGTGCACTATCCTGGAGTTCAAGAGAAGCTAAGGCTGCTCTGCTTATGTACAGGATGGACCAAGGCACAAGTCCATGCCAGACAGAGCACTGCTGTGAGCTGCTTTTGACCCACAAAGAATCCTACCTGAGGTTAAGAAAGAGTCCTTGGATAGACCGGAAGAACTTTGCTATTGCTACCTTGCTACCCTAGGGCAATTCTAGGATTAGAAAAAGGAAGGAAGTAGCTGCTTTGTTAATGATAGACAGAGCCCTGGGCTAGAGCAGTGGTTCTCAACTTTCTCAATGCTGTGACTCTTTAATACCATTCCTCATGTTGAGATAACCTCCCAACCATAAAATTATTTTTATCGCTACTCCAAAACTGTAAGTTTGCTACTGTCATGAACCATAGTATCTGTGGGTTTTTTTTTTTTTTTATGGTTGTTCAACCCCCAAAGGGGATGTGACCCATAGGTTGAGAACCACTGGGCTAGATGCTCATCAGGCTAGTTTTCTCCTTCATGGTGATAACTGTGACATTAAAAGAGCAATCCGCTCTAATATTCAACCAGTTCTCTTCTAAGGGGGAAGCCCACTCTCCGCTGCTCTTATGTTTTCTCTGAAGAAAACGGTTGGGAAAGTAAAATGACCAGCTAAGCTTTCCTTCTGGTTCTTCCAGCAGAGTTGTACCATCTCAAACAGGTAAGGGGAAACCCCCCAAGGAACACCCTGAGTGGGCTGATGTGTGCTCAGTGTATGCAGGTCCCTGGGGAAGCTGTGCTTATGCAGAGAGACTGTGGTTTTTGGTCAGTGAGAACCCACAAAATCTATTAACTGATTTATTAAGAAGTGCAGATACAGAACAGATCAGATGCCACCACTGACCCAGCTGCCTTTGTCCAGCCATTCTGCCCAGGGGTGAAAAGCACCAACCATAAACCATCTCTCTGCCCCCTGCTCCAGTCCAACTACCCAAGAAAACACAAGAGCAAGAGGTAGCGTGCGACCTTCTCCCCCAGCTTTTAAGCTGTGTTGTAGGCAGATAAGACCATGCCCTGGAGCTTGCTGCCCCAAAAGTCATTGGCTAAATGGGTCAAAATCCCACCATGCATTCCTGTATCATAGAAACATGATTTATTATTTAATTTAAGTCTTGGTGATCACTTCTGGGAAGTCCATGACTCATGGGTAGAAATCGGCAAATTGTACTTTACAAAAACCGAAAAATAACTTATAGGTAATGATTCTTATCCAGGGCTAAGAGACATAGATCTATGTATCCAATTCAACTCATTTTCATTTGAAGCTGTGGCTGTATGGAACATGTTTTAAGTATAAGAGGGTTATCTGGTCTTGTTTTTCTAGGAAATCTTAGCAATTTTTGTAAACAAGGGAGGTAAATATGAATTGAAGCATTTTGGGGTCTCCAAGTTCTTGTTTTGTTTCAGAAAGAATTTGATGAAGATACATGGACAGTTTAAGCAGAAGTTTATTTAATGCAGTAAGCAATTACTGCATTATTTAATTTTATTTAATTAAATTTAATTTATTTAAAGTTTTATTAATTTAAGTTTATTTAATGCAGTAATCTTTCATTCTAAAGAAAGATTGCTATGAGATGCCCCAAGGCAGGGAGCAGCCCAGTGGATTCTGTACTGTGGATTTTAAAGAAGTTTTAATGAATGTTTCCTTGCTGTCTGCTGGGTATCAGAGGGATTTGTAATCATGTGATACTCAGGTACTAACATTCACAAAGGAGAAACAAGCAGTCAGAATAAAGCTCACTGGAATCAATCAGTGTAGCCATGTGAAGTATCAGGCAGGATCTAGGAGTATGGTGGCTAATCTTGACTGCTGGCTTGACTGGACATTATTAGTAAGGTGCATCTCTGAGAATGTTGGAGAGGGTATACCGAGAAGCAGTTAGGTTGTAAGAGCTCTGACCTAATTAGTTAATTAAATGGATTCATAACACGATAGCATTATTGGGAGGCAGTGAGAGGTGGGAGGTGGATCCTGTTTGAAGAAAGCAGGTCCCTAGAATGAGTAGTCCTTTGGCATAGTTCTCATCCTGAACCCTTCTTGATGTCTCTTTTCTCTGCCTCCTCCCGTGTGATGAAGCTTCCCTTTCATCTAGTTCTGTTGTCAGATTGTTCTACCTAAGACTGTGTGGCCCAGTGACAAAGAACTAAGCTATCTGAAGCTGAGCTAAGCAAATCATTTCTCCCTTATGTTGCTTTCTTAGATGTTTTGGTGACAGAGATGTGAAGCACCTAACATAAGGTTTCCTGAAGAAATTTTTGATTTCAGACGGAGAAGGACACATACAAGGTGAAGCTGGGAATTGTCACAACAGGAAACAAAGTAAATATCAAACAGGATGAAGGGTCATGAGGAAGGGACTCTGGATCCAGATGCCCACTTACCAGAGGTGGGATAATTGCAGGATGACAAAGGAAAACATTCACAACAAGTACATCCATGTGAGGAGTTCATGTTGCTGTTTCCACACATCACTGAAGGAACCATCCCACTATTTCAAAAACTGCTTAGTAAAACCCAGCTTGAATTCTATGTCCTTTAAATCATCTTTATTGCAGAAAATGAGTTAGGGGGTTTCTTTTTTATTAACATGCTTTAAGCAGTGAATGAAGAAATAATCAAATCAAAACAGTATTTTGCAATCTTTACCAGAACAAAGTTCAGCAAATAAAGATCAAGGATTCCTAGTTAAATATAAATTTCAGGTAAGCAGTAAATAATTATGTAGTATAAGTGTACCCCATGTAGCATTTGGGATATTCTTATTAAGCCATCGTTCATTGTTGTTCTGAATTTCAAATGTAATTGGATATCTTGTGTTTTATTTGGCAGCGGCCATTGATGTTACCACCATGCATACAAGAAGCTGATATGACAAGCAAGCTCTGTGGTCCTCACATAGACACACTTGATCATGAAGCAGTCTCCTCAGGTTATTGAACATGAGACCTAACAATCTATAAGAAATACAGAGTGCAGAACAACATATTAAATTATATCATATAAATAAAACATAAACCATCGGAAACTGGTCAACAAATGATTCAGTTTCATAATGAAAAACTCGCTTGAGGTAGATAAAAAGAATCGAAGAAGATACCTACACCTTCAAACAGAACTTCAGGAAACATTAACAATTACAACATGTAGGTTTTTTTTTTCATTTTTTTTGAGGAAGGAAGGAGAGAAAGAGAGGACAATGACTGCTATTTAATATTAATACTTTTATATTTTAGGAAAGACAGGTAATCTTGTAGTTATTTAAAGGCTTATTTTTAAATGCACAGTGAAATGTTAATAAAAATTAATAATTTTCTTGAAATAATTAGATAGGTTAAGAGCGTGCATTGCTCTTAAAGAGGGTTGGAGTTTATTTTTCAGCAACCACAATGAACAACTCACAACCACCTGTAACTCCAATTCTAGAAGATTGATGTCTCTTCTGGATTTCTAGGTGTACGTACTAAAACTACACACACACACACACACACACACACACACACACACACACACACCCCTTCGTAAAAATTTATCAGAGATGTGAATAGGGTATGTGGGTCCATGAATAAAGTAAAGATGGCCAGACTGTACATGTTGGTGTATGGGAGGCAGGAAGATTGGGCAAGTTTGAAGCCAGTCTGAACTATAGAATGATGCTCCTATCACAATAAAAAGAAGCAAACAAAGAACTGAAAACAAAACAAAAAAGCAATGCCATGTGTTAATCTTTGTGGAAGCTAAGGCATTTGTTATATCATTTAGATATGTGTGCTTATTATACTAATTATCTATGCCTTTGCATATATAATAAAATTGTTTATGTTAAACAATTTTTTAAATGAAGAGGATCTGAGGTGAAGTAGAAATTTCAAACATATACTACCTATTTTATTCAAAATGTCTCATTTTGGTTTTGCTGGTACTGAATGAGCTCAGTATTTTCATTATTATTATTTTACAGAGAAGAAACTGAAGCACAGACAGAAAGGTCAAGTCATTTAAGGTCACTGAAGAGGAAATTGGTGAATCAGGACTTTGACCTAGGAAGTCTACTCCAAGCAATCTAAGCCCAAGATCTTGACTTCAACTCTAAGCTGGCTTATATGTGTTGGTGCCTAGTGTTACCTCTTAGGTCACCTGGCCCTGTGCAGCCAGCCTCTCCAGCTGTGCTGTGAGTAGCAACTAATTTGTCACTGGTGGTAGGCTGTTCTTACAGGCATTCATTCATGAGACAGGCTTTAAGACTGTATCTAATGAAGAGTCTGTGGTTCATATAGTTGTTTTTCCCACCGAAGTGAGTGTCCTGAAAAGCTTAGATAGCAAGGTTTCCCTTCAGGAGCTGTGAAGGCAGTGAGGAGAGAGATCGGCAACTGAAGGTAGGGCAGTAAAGGAGCTGAATGTAAGATCTATATAGAGGTGAGTGATCCGTGGTACCTGGGATCTCTCAGGAAGGAGCCTCTTCCCTCTTACCAGCTCTTGCCTTGCCTATAGACAGCAAACACTCCATTTTTTTTTTCAAGTCAGATTATTGTCAGGACTAGTTCCAGAATGTTCTCTTTGTGGCTTTCATCATGATGACCCCACTCCACTCGCCAGGATGTAGACAGTGCACAATGATACCTTGCTTTTGAACAGCATAGATCTTGAAAGCTGCACCAAATCATCCCCAAACTGCAATTTTATCAATTTTGTAACATGAATCCCTTGCAGAATGAAAATAGGATTCTCTGCAGGCAGTCTTTCCCTTCACCCTACAGTCTTCCTGTTCTTTTGTTGTACACACATTTCTGAGGAGGATTTGGGAACACATTCTAAGAAGCAGGGCAGGTGGCTCTCCAAGGTAGCATAGTTGTTTTTGTAGTTGTATCTGAACATTGCCCTGAACAGTCTTAGTTAGGGGGTCTGTTGCTGTGAAGAGACATCATGACCACAGCAACACTTATAAGAAAAAGCATTTAATTGGGACTTACAGTTGTAGAGACCTAGTCCATTATTGTCATGGTGGGGGGCATAGTAGCATGCAGGCAGACATGGTGCTGGAGAAGAGCTGAGGGTTTTACATCTGGATCTCCAGGCAGCGGGAAGAAAGAGACACCAGGTCTGGCTTGAGCTTTTGAAACTCCAAAGCCCACCTCCAGTGACATATTTTCTCTAGCAAGACCATCCTTACTACAACAAGACCACACCTCACCCCTGTCAAGTAGTGCCACTCTTTAATGACCACACATTTGAATATATGAGCCTCTGGGGGCCATTCCTATTCAAACCACCACAACCAGTTAAACATAAGAAAACAGGTTCATGTACATACCTACTTTATTCAAACTGGGGACAGGAACAGGTTAGCTGATACTTAAGTATTGTTTTAACATAACTCAGAACCATCTTTGGAGCTGCCAGAGTCAACTTCAATTCTCTGTTTGGATAAGATGGACGCTTCAAAGGAAAATTTTCCTTGGCAAATGAATGTCTTGGCTCTTGTAGTCCAATAGTGAAAACACCCAAGACCAAAGGCAAAGAAGGGCTGCTTCTAATTATGGGGTTGAGCTCACTGGGAATAGCCTTGTGACAGTTTTGCATTAGAGGCAGACGGTGTTTCAGTTGGCAAGCCCAGGAAGATGAGAGATTTATTTCTCTTCTCTTTGGTGGACTTTCCCAATTATGATATGGTAATTTAAGTCTTTGGTGATTTTGGAAATTTTCCCATTGGAAAATTCCCATGGATTTTTTGGTATTTGGCTTATTTTGGAAATAGTGAGAATATGCTAAGGGGAGCAGTGACCAAGATGTTGGAAGAACTGATAAGAATTTCAGCAGGGGCTAGGGGATAGCTAGGTTGGTAAAGGGCAGTGTAAACATGAGGACTTGCATTCAATCTCCAGAACCCATAAGCAGAGTTGCATGTCCTTGTCAATCCCAGTACCAGGGAGGCAGAGATAGAAAAATTTCTGGTGCTTGCTGGGTAGCCATTCTGACACTGTGTCAAAAATAGTTTAAGTGGTTAGATCTTAAGTAACAAAGAAGTTGACCTCTGGCTACTGAAGGCATACACATGCCCATGGAAACACAAATCACAGACAAATGCTAACAGCAGAGAGAGACACATACTTGTGCACTATATACACACAAATCACAGGCAAATGGTACCATCAAATACATACATGTGTACACATACAACACACACTCACATCACAAGCGTAAGTAGTGCCAGTCAAGATTCTACCCAGGACATTCATAAATGCCTTAGAAACTGTAGAGGGATGAGGAGGAATTGTAGGGGATGGGGAGGAACTGTAGGGAATGGGGAGAACTGTAGGGGATGGGGAGGAACTGTAGGGGGATGGGAAGAACTGTAGGGGATAGGAGGAACTGTAGGGGATGGGAGGAACTGTAGGGGGATGGGAGGAACTGTAGGGGATGGGTAGGAACTGTAGGGGGATGGGGAGAAACTGTAGGGGATGGGAGGAACTGTAGGGGGATGGGAGGAACTGTAGGGGATGGGAGGAACTGTAGGGGGATGGGAGGAACTGTAGGGGATGGGGAGGAACTATAGGTGGATGGGGAGAAACTGTAGGGGGATGGGAGGAACTGTAGGGGGATGGGAGGAACTGTAGGGGATGGAAGGAACTGTAGGGGATGGGGAGGAACTGTAGGGGGATGGGGAGAAACTGTAGGGGGATGGGAGGAACTGTAGGGGGATGGGAGGAACTGTAGGGGATGGAAGGAACTGTAGGGGATGGGGAGGAACTGTAGGGGGATGGGAGGAACTGTAGGGGATGGAAGGAACTGTAGGGGATGGGGAGGAACTGTAGGGGGATGGGAGGAACTGTAGGGGATGGGAGGAACTGTAGGGGATGGGAGGAACTGTAGGGGATGGGGAGGAACTGTAGGGGGATGGGGAGAAACTGTAGGTGATGGGAGGAACTGTAGGGGGATGGGAGGAACTGTAGGGGATGGAAGGAACTGTAGGGGTATGGGAGGAACTGTAGGGGATGGGAGGAACTGTAGGGGATGGGGAGGAACTGTAGGGGGATGGGGAGGAACTGTAGGGGATGGGGAGAACTATAGAGAGAACATATTCCTTTTTTCATGAAAGTGTTTTTCTTTATTGGTGATCCTCTTCACTGTAAGGCAGCTGGTTGCCCTCTGTCTGGACCACTCATCTCATGAAGATCAATGTATGCAGGTGTTGTTCTTTGATACTGCTTGGCATTCTCTCTGAATATCACACTTTCTGAGAGATTTGGGTAGAGATGAAATGAGAAATCTTTGACTAAATTAAGCAGTTCTCATTTTAAAAGTGCTTATTTATTTTAATATCCTAACAGCTGCAACTCTTTTTCACAGCTACACCTTGCTCTCTTCCTACCTGAGTTTCCATCTCCTAAAGAAGGTCTTGGACTATCCCTACTTGGCCTGCACCCATGGCTCACTTAATTACCACTTATGTGACTCTTAATAAGTCTAGGTTGTCACAACCATAGGTAAAGGAGGCAATGCTTGAGTGCCTTGGGACTCCTTTTTCTAGCGTGTGAAAACACTAATTAAGTGAGAGAATGACCATCTTGTTAGCATCTAACACACAGTCTTTATAAACCTTTTCCATGCCTAGAGTACTTTCTTGCTCTCTTTGCCAGTGGTTATTATCCTGATGGGTTGTGCTGATTGCTTCTTCATGGGCTGCAAAATGGTTGAGAGCTGAACTCCTACCTTCTCAGGATTGATCCTAGAGAGATCTCACACCTTACACTATCTAGTTGATAAAATGGAAGGGTCTGTCTATCAGCTCCTTTCCACAGTCCATGGGACATTCGGGGGGCAGAGCATCTCCAAATAAAACTGCTGGAATCCATCCTTCTGGGACAGCCAGCCCTCAGTTCCCTCTTTCCATCTTGCTTTCTGTAGCAGTGGGGAAAGTGTCTGGGAGGGATAAGGTATTGCTGTAGTGAATTTCCTAAGTGGATACTAGTGACAATAGACTAGCAGTGTCAGAACACTTCTCACAGGGTTTCCGGAAGGCTGCAGTGCCTCAAATGCAAATGGAAGCTGAGGGAGAATCAGGCCAGCACCCTCAAATCTAATTAATATGAGGAGCCCACCCAGCCCACTGTCAACATCCACTCTTTTCTCTCTACCTTCTCTTATTCTGGATAAGGTCTCCACATTCAGGCATCTTCCAGGTCTCTTCATTGCCCTCCCTCCCAGTCTGCTTTCCCAACCATTGAGCCTGCTTGAACATGCTTGATTGGGACTCACACTCTCTGATCTGGGGGACTTGGTGAGGTCAATTTTCACATATTCAATATCCTGCACTCTTCTATTCTGCCACAACATGTCCTCCAGGCCTGAAAGCGAGCTTTGATTTGTCCCCTTAAACTCTAAGATCTGCAACATCCACATCCACCCAATGGCTCACAGTGTTGCAGAATCACCCAATTGCCTTAAGATCACTGGAGAAATAGAGGCTCAGAGTGGAGGAGGAATTTATTCAATTCATGTAGCATGGGGGTGGGAGATCCCTGATTGCAGTACCTGCTAGGTTTGGGGACAGCTCTCCTGATGTGCTTACAGCTCCTTTTACAGTCTCTGATCATCTTACTAGTCCATCTGCAGTCTTTCTGAGGGCAGGGACTTTGCTTTATCCTCCACAGTCTCCGCCAACTCTGCACACTTCCAGCACACTGTGTGCTTTTAGTTGTTTACATTATTCCATCTTTATGAAAACACTTCCCAGAAGCAACAGCTGCTGCCACCACAATATAATTGATCCCTTTTACAGATGATAAAACTTTGATGCAGGGAATTCAATGGCTGGATCAAGGACATCATTGAGTAACAGACCGTGGCACAAAATAATGGCAAAGACAGTACGCCTTATTGTTGCCTACCTGGGAAGGTGATGGGAGCTCATGGTTCCATGTGCCCTGTCTTGTTTTCCTGTGGTTCTCTGATAGTGTGGTACTTGGTCTTCTTATATTTTTGCTTTAGAAATGGTGGTATCTAGAGACAGGCAGAGACAGGAAGAAAGGACTCGCCATTATTACATTCTCCCTTTACACTAAGTCTGGTCTGCTGAAGAAAGCTGGAATGGAGACACAGAGAAGGAACACAACCCCTTGTTGAGGGAAATGGAGTCACAAACTTTGCATCTGTCACCCAAGATCTGTCACCTTGTTGGCAGCCTCTGGTCTGGCCGAATTGCTTTTCTGCTTCATGAGACACATAGCACAGCAGTCCGGCTTCCTCTCTGCCTCACTTCACCAGTGTCAGCTGTAACCCACTTTGCTCTCTACTGCATTTATCATATCGATCGTATAAGAAATAGATCATAAGCAGAATGAAATTACGAATGCAATGATCTGGGGCACCCTGTGGACCAGATCAATCTTGGGACAGCTGGGGGGGAAAACCAGTCTCTTGCTGTGACGTTTTCTCAAGTTGATTTTCATTGCAAATAGAAATTTCCATCAGCTAACATACCCTGTAGGGGAGAAGTCTGCCATGCTGATAAGATGCATGCATGTGTGTGTGTGTGTGTGTGTGTGTGTGTGTATGTGCAATCTGTGTCTGTGCATGTGTTATGTAAAAAGGCATGACTCTCATTTGTTTAACAGACCTCTTAAGGACCCTTTCAAATCTGGTGTGAATGTCTGGAATGAGAGCCAATCTTTTTGTCACTAGGAACGGTGATGACCTGGCTTGTGAATTTGCAGCTCTAGGAACTGGGACTGTAGCAGTGCACTTGGTACAGGGTAGTACAGATTTGTCGATAAGCAGCTTCTCAGAAGCCTAAGTTCTCTCCTCTCTTAGACTTCAGACTTCAGAACTGACCTCTGCCGTCCGTAGAATGCTCTCTCTGTCTGGAGACAGGGCTGGTGAGTCAGCTGAGGCTGGAAATCCAAGTGAGCAAGGTTTCTGGCAGCCTGCCACCACTTCAGACAGAGATAGAAGCCCACAGTGGGAATGTGGTCTGAGGCCCCAGCCACCCCTTCCCACTGTGAAATCTATCCCCAGACACTGAGACTCAGTGCTATTGGCTTTGGCAACATTTGTCATGCCAATAAACTCATTGAAATTGAAGAAGCCAGAAGGGGAATGAGCACAGAGAATAGAAGGGGTGAGGAGAGGGAGGGAGGGGGGGTGTGCAAAAAGCAAGGAAGGAGAGGAGTTGCCCAGAGACTCTCCAGCAAGCTTGAAGTAAAGGATATCACAGATGCCAAATGGCTGAGTTCAAAGAGAAAAGACAGTACAGGCATGAACAGAAGACCCCTCTCAGCCTCCAAACTATATCTGCCAATCTCTATCACCATTGAAGCTTCAAGACTGTGTAAACATCTCTGGAAACTCTCCCATGGGAGCAAATAGCCAAGGAAACACACCTATCCACACCCAAACATTACTATCATTGACACCGGAGATAAAAAATCAAGAGATCAAGGAATAGAGAATGAAATTTTATAGGTGTTGATTGGCTAAGATATTAGAAGAGGGACTAATACAGTTAAGAGTCATCATTTAAATTTAGGAGGTATCTACTTTGTTTCAAAAGAGGATTTATTTTCTGAGCACAGATTATTCTAATGAGTGCTCGTCAGCTATCTAACCTGTGTTGTTGCTTGTCATATTGCTGGCCAGAAGTGTAGGTGCCTCATGTAGCCCATCCTCCAGCATGGAAAGCATGGCTTGTGGACTGAGGGTGGGTGCCTGCAGTCTTCTTTGGGAAGGATGAGGTATCTCACACAGGGATCCTGAGGGACTTGGAACACATGTGCCCTGTGAAAGAAGAGCAATGTTCACAGTATGAGCCAGCTGGGCCCAGAGACTCACACACATGAAGGTCTGGGGGTGGAGTGGAGGAATGTTCCCCTAGCCACTCCACAGGAAACTTCTGTTATCAGCTGGAGGTTAATCTGAGACAAAAGATGGGTGTTGTGAGGGGGATTCCCAAGCTATCCTGGGCCTGACAAATCCATTGTCTAATGAAATGCATGCAGTTTATTTTACCAACTCTAATTACATGAAGAATGAGTGTCAGGTTTCTTTATCCTTCTGCTGGCCCTGAACTCAAGCCAACTCCACAAGCCTTACATGTACTGAGCTAATGGAGCTTTTATTCCAATGAGCTGGGAGCCAACCCACCTTTGTAGAGAGGGGAGTATTAAAAAAAGAAGAAATGCTTAATGTTCGCCTAGTGGATGAAAAATTTCACAAGATAAATTAAAGTGTTTTCTGGATGAACAGAGAAACCGGGACAGGATGGTGGAGATAATTTTCCCAGGACTCAAAATGATTTATCTTATCTTTGCATTCTTTAGACAAGAGTTTCCATTTATTTAGTCATTTATTTTATTAGTTTCTGAAGCTCCTTCTCCCACCCCAGACTGCCATCGCAGATACAGCCATGGGCACAGGGAGCCCAGGTCTGGGCAGGGAGACAGGGACTGTCATCTTGTTGTCCACTCTTTCAGTCTTGGACCAGACTCAGCTTTGCACTGGGATGACCTCAGTGTTCAGGTGGGATCAGTTCCGGGTTCACAGACTGTACCATTAATGAAGGCCCTGCCTCCTGGGCAGCAGGGAGCCTCTAATATGGTGAGTGCTGTACTCTCAGAGCCCTCAGTATCACCCACACCCCGATAAGGGGCTTGATGTGGTCTCTAAATAGCTTTAGTTTGCAGCAGCTCTCAACAAAGATGATTTGACCACCAGGGCATGCAGCAGTGGAGACAGTTTTGTTTGGCATTTTGTTTGTCATACTGAGCTACCATACAGTCACAAACGTCATTGATGTCACCCTGGAGGACTCTCTTGTCATCCCTCTGCTCACTTAGGCCTGTCTTAGAAGTCCACAAATCTCATATCTCTATGGGGCTATGCTCAGACCTCGCTGAGTGGGCCCTGGAGAGGTGTTTCCTTTCCCCGTGCTCTGTCAACTGGAAATAGAATTGCCTTTTAAAGTAGCATTAATGAATAAAATTGTTTATGTGAAGTGGTGGAAAAATCTTCAGGAGAGCATCTCAATTTTAGAGTGGAGTAGATGAAGAAACAGAGCTCTGTCACCTCATTCCCCACCTCTCTGTGCATCTTCCTGCTCCATAGAACTCCTCTCTTGCAGAGTTAGTGGAAACAATTTTGAGCTAGGCTGAGTCCTTAAATAGTTTCGCTTTTGCAGGCCTCAATCATTACCCAGAAGTTTGTAAAAGACCCTGGCAGGGATTTTTCTTCAGATCTGCCTGAAACTGTGTGTTACATACCACGGAGTTCTTTTTGAGCAATTAGGACTCCCCATGCCAGGATTTCTCATCGTCTACCAAAGCCATTTGAAAAGGGCCTTGTGTCTGGCTTTCCCAGAGAAACAGATGGCATTTTGGGTACTGGCAGGAGACAGGTGCGAAGTTTCAGGGGCCGGAGGGCTTGTCTGGCATCCTATGCAAATTTGGCTCCATTTTCAGCCCTCCCAGGAGCTGCCACCAAATGGAGTTACTTTATCCATGTCATGTGCTCAAGAGTGTGTTTTAGGAGTGTCTGTGTGTGTGTGTGTGTGTGTGTGTGTGTGTGTGTGTAAGAATAGAGACAGAGAAGAAGGGAAGGAGAGAGGGAAACAGACACACACACACACACACAGAGACAGAGAGACAGACAGATACACAGAGGCAGAGAGAGACACACACATACAGAGGCTATGAGGGATTGTGTTTGTGTGTGTGTGTGTGTGTGTGTATGTGTGTGAGAAAGAGACAGAGACAGAGAGACAGAGATAGAAAGACAGAGACAGAAAGATAGAGACAAAGACAGAGAAAGAGAGACAGAGAGACACAGAGGGAGGCAAAGAGACACAGAGAGAAGTTGTGACAGAAGTGTGTGAAAGACAGACAGAAATCATCAGAAGACACACACAGAGGCTATAGTGGAAATGCGAGCACGTGTGTGTATGGGGATGTGATGGAATGCATGCTTGGGCAATCAATGTACATTTTTCAGATGAGAACAAAATAATTATTAGGTAGCATACAAACTGATGCTTTATTGTGGTCTCAGCTGTTTGAAGGGTCGGCTCCCTGGGAAGACAGTGCACAGTTTTTTTCTTAAAGTCTTCAGTCTCTGAGCCTGTTCCTTGCCTACAGGATGTTGAAACCTGAGAGCCAGTAGCTTAGTAGTGAGGTCACCCAAGGGCTCAGCTGAGGATGCTGACACATCCTTCTTACATGCTATTGTAGTTAAGCAATGGTTGTAATTAGTGATCTGTGTTAATTCATTTATCCCAAGTGTATGTTCTGTATTTCTCTTTAGAAAGGACACTGTATAAAGATCCACATGCCAAAGATGTTTCAGGATTAGTCTCTTTTTCTTATGTCTCCCAAATTACTTGTCAAGTCATAGATTCAATTCTTGAAATTTTGAAAATATGTTCCCTGTAATCATCAGATTATTTTGCCATGGAAGCAGTTTTTATTCTCAGTACCCAGGATGTAGACAAAGCCTTACTTTTTAGTGACTTCCTGGTTTTTATCTCATTGTCACTGGAACTTAGTAACACAGAAGTTTTGGAGTGGGGTTGGTTTGGTTGTAAATAACTAGGACATACAGGACATACTTCCTCAGAGAGCGAAGTTAGAGACAACATTGTTGATTCTTATCATTGGTTTTAACTTTCTTTCACTCAAATGCCCTAAAGTGTCAAAGATGGGTCACTGATGGCCCCTAACTAGCTAACAAATATCTTTGCATGGGCTTAAGAAGGGAATATACTTGACTTGGTGGAAATAGTCATCATAATTTGTCATATCATATATTAGTCATAAAATGACTGTAGTTTACAGAAGACATCCATCCCCAGAAAGCTCCTAGGATGATAGAGAGTGTTTAGAAAGGAGAAGATCATGTCTTCTGGGATTGAACATCAAGAAGCTCCAGTGTTGTTAAACAAGAGATGGCTCTCAGCAGACAGGCTTGATGTTTAGGTTGAGTGCAGGGACATCAACGTTTACCTGAGTGAGTCTCACCCATCGGTGTTCAGTGTCTAGTGTTTACTTGACAAAGAAGTCCCTCAGAAGTCTCTGTATATGCAGCACATTTCAGGCATTCCAACAGAGTGTAGACAGCAAAAACCATGACCTTCCTTAACTTTCAGTAATAGAACGAACAGCATCTACTCTACAGTGATAACATCCCAAGATGAAGACACAGGTGAAGCACACTATAAGCTTGTCTGTGGTGTTCATAGCTCCACATGTGGCGCCTCCAGATCCCTGACACTGCAGCCTCTCATTGTCTTTTCCCCTCTGCTTGAACAGTCAGTAGTGGTTTCCATCCAAATCTCCACTACCACTGTTCCCTGGGATATTGGCTCTTGTTTCATTTCCTCTTTCTCTAATTTGCACTGCAGTGAAGTTCTTATGTATAGGGATAATACCAAAACCGGGAACAGGGAAGAGCTGGCTCTGGAGATCAAGTTTAGAGGCAAATAATAAAGAATATAATGTGAACTTCTAAGGATGAAAAGGTGGTATGGATGGTTTCATCAAGTTATTTTTCAGGACTTCCAGTGGATAAACCTCATTCAATTCAAACCAGTAAGCAGGACTGGTGATGAAGTGGTCTCAGTCCATGCATTACTAACATAGATACAACCTGAACCCAGTCTCTGTTTCCTGTTTCCTTGTTGACTTACAGTTGTTGGAATGCTGTAGCTTTTCCCAAGTGACAGTCACTGGGTTCTCCCCAGAGATCTAAGGAGCCAGTTCAAAGTTGCTCTGATGCTTCCAGGCCCATGTTAATACATACCTACCACAAGGTGATATGATACTAAATAGACCTTTCTTTTCTTCCCTTAATTTCACAATGTGGGGGTTTGAATGAAAATGTACCCTATAGGCTTACATAGTTGGATATTTGTTTCCCAGTTGGGTGGAGCTGTTTGGGAAGGATTAAGAGGTGTGACCTTGTTGGAGGAGGTGTGTTACTGGGGGTGTGCTTTAATGGTTCAAAATCCCACACTACATTCAGGCTTCTTCTCTCTCTGCTTGCTGCTTTTAAATCAGGATATTAGCTTTCAGCTGCTACTCTAGCTGGCTGCCTGCTGTCATGCTTCCTGCTATGGTGATCATGAGCTAATTCGCTGAAACTGTAAGTAAGCCCCCAATTAAGTGCTTTCTTCTACAGGTTACCTTGGTTATGGTGTCTCTTCACAGCACTAGAATAGTAACTAAGGCACACAGAATCTCTACTATAGAAATTGTTATGGCCCCTAGCAACTGGGCAGGTTTGCTGGGTCTACTGAAGTGAGTGAGCTCCATGCAGGCAGGAGGCATATACATTTAAATCATGCCCGTGTTCCCAGAGTACTTCTCAACACAAAGGACATGAAGCACTACATGAATACAAAATGTTTTCAGAGGCAGCTGAGAAAGTTTGCAAGCCACCATGGCTGTGGTTGACAAGTGAGATTGGTCTTGGTGTGTGTAGGGGGGAGTGTGTGGGTGTCCAGCTGGATGTGAGATTTTAAGTGTGAATTTATGAGTCATTATTGGGTAGCTTGGATTATTGTATATAGAGGGGCCATTATTGACTGAACACGGTGACCAACTGGATGCTCTGATGCCATTTTCCCTTTAAGGACTTAGAGTCCAGTTCCCTTAGCACACACACTTCTCAGAATATGTTACAGTAAGTTATGTAGCTGAAGTTCCCCTGATGCTCTGGCTTCTCCCCTACTTTCTCTATAATTCTCCTCTCAGCATGCTCATTTTATCTTCTCCATGTTGGGTTTCTGTGGAGGGCCGGACCACATTCTCCATTGCTTCTAGGAACAAAGGTAGAGATTGACCTCTGTGACCCCAAGGTGTGGCGGTACACGCCTTTAGTCCTGATGCCTGGGCGGCAGAGGCAGATTGACCTCTGTGACCTCAAGGCGTGGTAGTACACGCCTTTGGCCCCTATGCCTGGGAAGCAGAGACAGGCAGATCTCTGTGAGTTCAAGGTGATGTAGCACACGCCTTTAATCCCAGCGCAAGTGCTTGGTAACTCTCTACCGCTGCGTCCCTGCCTACTCCCGAGGCATCATCTGGGATAATGGGCAGCGGACCAATCCAAGAGTGACACGTCAGAAGCGAGGACTGTTTCCTTTATAAGGGCTGGGTTCCCCTCATTCTGGGTCTCCACCATGTAAGCTTATGCTCTCCCTCTCAAGACGCATAAAGCTTTACTGCAGAAGAATCCTAAGTGTCCCGCGTCGTTCTTGCGGGCAAGACGGTAGCGCGGGACAGGTTTCCTTAAAGATACATAAAATATCAGTGCTTTGGGGTTCCCAAGACTTCAGATTATTATGTGAGGAGTGATCTTTGAATTGGCATTGCGTGATATGCCCCTGTTAATGACCCTGTTAATGAGTCACCCATATGACTATGATGGGACAAGTGTGTCAGAATGTGAACTCCGAGAGATGCCCTTACGTCTTATGGTCACCATTGTCATTCATCAAACAAGTATCAGTGTTGCAAACTTCCACATTCAATTGTTGTGATAATCTCTGAGGCAACTGAGATGAAAAGTGTTCAGCTCTCACCCTGAAGGTACTCATAGGAGAAAGATACATATGCAAGTGACTATGGTACAATATAACAAGCAATGTTCAAGTTGTTAGTTAGGAGCACAGAAGAGGAAGGGTGCTGTCCTGAGAGTGTCTGCCAGTATCTGTACCTCAGTTAACTTCAACGCATGTCCTTAGATGGAACAGACTTAAGGCAAGGGAAAGTATCTTGATATCAGGAAAGTAGCTCATTCACAAAAGTATCATCTGAGAGTGAAGAACTCTGGGAATTGAGTGACAAGTCAAACAGTAGAAAGAATCAGCTTTGACTCATTGTGTACCAGCTATGCAATCTTCCACACTCCCTTATATGTTCATTATCTACTCAGAATATGGATAGTAGCTTCCCCTCTTTATGCAGCTATGGGGTAAAGTCAGTTTACAAATATGAACTCACTTTTGGGTGTACAAGTGAGATATATATATATATATATATATCTCAAGTGTGATATATATATATATATATATATATATCACACACACACACATACACACACATATGAATACACTTGCCAGGCATTTACCATATACTATCGAATGAAATGATTGGGATTAGACCAGGATGTTGAAGATGGGCAGGTTCTATGTGATGGAGAATGGTGGGAAGCACACGGGGGCTCATTGATGCTGAAATTTCACAGGTATAATGAGCTAGTAGGTGCTCCACATTTCATTCTGGTCTGAAACATCCCATGTTATAAACTTGGTAGTATGGCTGCTGACAGTTAAAAAGAATGACTGCTCTGCTTTGAGATTGAGTAGCTGTTGGAAAGTAAAGGATCATTTGATTTTTGTTTTTTTCCTGTCAGAAAGATTTAGACCAGGAGAGATTTTCTGTAAAACACATGTGTAGTGTGGGGACAGTTTGTCATCATTGTGGCTTCTGGTTTTTACATTGTTTAGCTCTTGTCATGATGATGAGAAAATTCAAGGTTACTTCTGACATTCAGAACAAAAGGAGGCATAATTATGCATCATGGTCTTTATTAAACTTGTTTCCTGATGGAATGCAGAGCATGGTGCTATTGATTTAGTGCATTCAGATACATTTGGGAATTTTACCTCATTCAAGGGTTCATATGCTCTTAGAAGGGCCTCTGTGAGCCATACAGTGTCCCTGAGAAGGCTGCGGTGTGGCAGAAAATTTTATCATTCAGGCACACCCTGACATGCAGACTCAGGAGACAAGAGTGGGAAGGGCAGGCTGAGTTGTACACAAGTAAAGAAGCAAAACAAGGAATGGTAGACCTCAGTGGGAAACCAGGAGCTCTATCCCAACATTGTTAGAGTGTGAACTGGACAGAGGAAAATGGACCAAAGAGGGCCAAAGACCAAGACTAAGAGGAATGCAGGAGGCACAGGGTCAGCTCTCTGTGTGTCTGGCTGGAAATGCCATTCTAGGGAGCACTTCCATCGTGAGCACTTCCATCCTTTTCTCTAGGTGTTCTTACAGCCAACATTTCTCAAGTGCCTGTTACCTGGAATTACCCAAGACCTCTGAGATGGATTAATGATGAAAACTCAAAGATCTCTGCTGTCATTGAGTTTACATCTCCCAGAGTGTGACGATAAAAAACAAATGGTAAACACAATAAAGAACTAGGCAGTATACTGTAAAATGATGAGTGCTGTGGAAAAGAAAAAGAAGTATAGGGGAAAAGGTGTTTGGAAAAGGGCAGGAAGGTGATTGCATCTTTCTCAGGATGCTTAAAGAAGAGGCTAAGGCCTCTGAAAGGTAGTATTTGAACAAAGACTTGATGTAGTGAGGTAGAGAGCCAAGATTTCTGAGGTAGTCCTTTTAAAAATTAAATTAGTTATTATTATTGATATTTATATTTGTGTGTGGGGAGGTGGGTGTGTATGTGTGTATGTACATACCATAGTCCTTGTGTGGAGGTCAAAGAGCTCTTTATGGAGTTAGGTTCCAGGGAAATCTGAGGGTATTAGGTTTGCCTGGTTAGAGTCCTGCCTGCTAATACATCTCACTGGCTTCTAAGGGGAGATTTTATTCTAGCTAAAAAGAAAAGTCAAGGCAACACCCTTAGGATGGATGAGTTGGTGGAGGATTTTAGGCTGAGTGGAGTAAAGGCAGACAAAGCTCCAGATATTTGTAAAGAATGGGCTCAGAGAGTAGAAGGGAAGCAATGGTACAGGGTTTACAGACCACTGCAATGTTACAGGGTTTACAGACCACTGCAATGTTACAGGGTTTACAGACCACTGCAATGTTACAGGGTTTACAGACCACTGCAATGGTACAGGGTTTACAGACCACTGCAATGGTACTAGGTTTACAGACCACTGCAATGGCACAGGATTTACAGACCACTGCAATGGTACTAGGTTTACAGACCACTGCAATGGTACTAGGTTTACAGACCACTGCAATGGCACAGGATTTACAGACCACTGCAATGGTACTAGGTTTACAGACCACTGCAATGGTACAGGGTTTACAGACCACTGCAATGGTACTAGGTTTACAGACCACTGCAATGGCACAGGGTTTACAGACCACTGCAATGGCACAGGATTTACAGACCACTGCAATGGTACAGGGTTTACAGACCACTGCAATGGCACAGGGTTTACAGACCACTGCAATGGTACAGAGTTTACAGACCACTGCAATGGTACAGGGTTTACAGACCACTGCAATGGCACAGGGTTTACAGACCACTGCAATGGCACAGGGTTTACAGGTTTAGAGGGTTGCCTTCCCTCTAATTTGGAGCCTTTTAGAGGGGAATGGCCAGGAGGGAGGGAACACTTGAACAGGGTGCTGGCATCCTGACCTCTGCCAAGGTCAACAGTGGAGCAGGCTAATACCATGTGCCTTTCCTTCATATGGAGAAGTATCCTGTGCAGTTAGCATGACATGAGAGGAGGTAAACAGGGGCATTTGCACTCTAGAACTTGTGTTTGGTAATTGTGAAGTAATGAATTCCAGTAAGGGGCGGTGAAAGGGGATAGAATTCATGCAGGTCACAGTTGAAGGTATCTTCCACAGAAGTCAGGCGGCCCGGAGGAGGGGGCAACTGAATCCTTTCATTCTATTAGTTGGACAACTCATTCAGAACTCAAATCTGGAAACATATTTTGGTTTTTTTCCCCACAGGAATATGTTGAAATATTCTAGTTTTGTTTATCTAATGTTGCTTCAAGTAGATAAAAGTAGCAAATACTAGTGGGTCTTTAGAAAGTCCTAGAAAGTAAAATGAGGTATATCATGTCAAGGTCAAGGGCTCCAGATTAAGCTTAAGTAAGGTTTTCTCTGGAAAGCCACCTTGTTTATTTCTCCAGGACCAGGCATGATTAATCTCTTGTTAGGCCGCAGGATGAGAGCTGATTGTGTGTGTGTGTGTGTGTGTGTGTGTGTGTGTGTGTGTGAATGTGTAACTATGTGTGTATGAATTTGTGTTAAGTGTGTATGAGTGTGTGAATGTGGATAACTGTGTGTGTGTGTGTGTGTGTGTGTGTGTATGAGTGTGTATGTGAATGTTATTAATAGTCATCTGATCTTTCCTTCCCTGGGAAGGCTTTTCTATGTCCAAATAAAATTTCTCTTCTCTTGCTTACAGCCCTTAATAAGCAAAGTTTCTATCAAAATAAACGCAAAGCAGGGGTTGCAGTATTCCTTCATGCCAGCTTGGCTTCATTTTATGGAACTGAGATAGACATTGTTATTTGAGATGCCCCTGACCCCATGAATTTCCTCTGTGACCTATCACAGTGCTCTAAATAGCATTACAAGCAATTCATTTCTTTGCTCATTGAAGCCTTGTTAAGAGACAGGCTATTAAAATGTAAATACCTCTGAGGTAGGGAGCCTCAAATAATACTTTTCTGCTTTGTCATGATAACTGGCTGGGGTTTATGAGATCCTTCAGGGATTCAAGTTTTGGAATTCCCTGGACTTGAGTTTGAATCTTGACTCTGTCATTTAAGAGTTGTGTGATCTTGATAATATCTTTAAATATCTGTTTTCTCTTAAAAGTGGGGGAACAAGGGATTGCAATATTAACTTTCACTTCTGCTAAAGGGGAAAGAAGTGTTAAGTATTTTATCTAGTGCTTAAAGTAGGCTAAATCCCTGAGGTGGAATGTAGGACCACAGAGGAAGGAGCACTGAAAAGTATTGACGGCAAATACAAAAACCTGAAGGGAAGAGAGGTCAAAAGCAATTGTCCTTGCTCTTCCTTCTGGCCCAGCCTTTTTTCTTCTGGACTCAGTCAGTGGGCAGGAGAATGAGCTAGACTGGAGGAAGTAGTCAAAGTAGCTTCTTCCAGACTTCTACACCCCGCCCCCATCAGTATTTCTTTTCTTCCCACATTACTGTGGATTTCTTTACCGCCTACCCAGAGTGTACTAGAGAGAGAGAAACTTGGCTTTCAGCACCAGACTCCCCTCATGTGGGCAATGGGGCAGCCAGATGCCATTCCTAGTACTGCCTCAGAGCCGGTGAGACTCGGGCATCAGGGCTCTGGCACAGTCTGGACTCGAGTGTGCCAAGGCTCACGCTGTGCCATCATACCACTTCCTCTTCTGAAGTCTGCTACATCCACAGATTTAGGAACCAGCTTGATGGAAGGGAGTGGGCACTGGGGAGTTTTGGAGCATCAATCCATGCATGCCATCTGTAGCTATCTTTATATAGAGCGGGGGAAAGGACAGGCTAGGATGAAATGGCTTGCTTTGTTTGACTTCTATGTTAGGAGGTGTAAGAGGCATGGGATGCTAAAACTGCGTGGGAAGAGGTGATACTAAGATTCCCATCCCACAACCACCACACACATATTTTCCTTCCCACTCTTCTGGTATAAATTTAACTCGGGTTCTACACACTTCACCACCACCACCACAGCAGAGAATTTTTTTTCTGCTGGTGTGATGGTCATAAGAGATAGAGATGCCAGCTTGAATCTGCGAACTCTGAGACAATAAAGAAGGGGCTATTATTGCTGAATCATATGGAAGATGGTACGAGATAGAATGCAACTGCTGGAGGGTATCAGTTCATCTTCCTTCCCCACAGGTATAAAATGAATGCTTGGGAGGAGATGCGTCTTCTTCATGCACAGAAAGAAAAGGGACAGGCAAGGTAAGGATGCCTTTCAAGGTGATGTGTTTGCTGTCTGGACCCCAGGCCATCTTATCTCAGCTCTACAAATGAAAGTGTTAATTCCCTGCCACACAGGAGATTGCTACTTTGCTTCTTTGGTTAACAGACAGCTCAAGACAAAGAGTTCTAGGAACATGTTTGCGATAGAATAGATAGAAGTGATCGCTACACTCATCTTCAAAACCCCGCTCTTCCATCTCCTTTCCCAAGAAGTTTGCTCCACCACGGAGAGTATCAATCATGTTTCCCCATTTCGTTTTTTTCTTCAGCACTGGCTGCCTGCTTCTGTCTTTGCTGTTGTGTTCTGTTTCCTGGCTGTTTCTGAATATGCCTTTCCTCCTGAACTGTAGGCTTTCGAGTACTGCTTTGCCTTGCTTATCATTGTATCATCTTGTGTATGTCTCTGTGATGAGGGTGGGCGATTGGTCTTTACCATGCTTTGGGGATCCAGGGTAGAACATGAAGCAGCTAATGCTAATGGCATTTCAAATGTTTGGGGACATTCTTTCTCTCAAACCATATTGTTATTAATAAATGACTCATCAATGACTCATCTAGGCATTGTTCTTAAGGTGTCCTCTACAGTGTAACTATCAGCTGAATCCAACATGGAGGGAAGCTGACCAGACCTGAAAAAAACTCAGTTTAACTTACTCTCCTAAGTGAGCAGTCATTTATTACTCCTCCAAAGTTATAACTGTACTTTGAAAAGCATGTCACCTTAAAACTTTAGGAACAGGCTCCATTCTCTGTCACATTTCTTTGGAAGAGTGTGTTTGCTTGTTTGTTTGTTTCATTCTCCTTTCCAGCCTCCAAAGGACACCATCACATTCCAAAATGCAGTTCTCCAGGCAGTGGAGAAATTCGGTTTCTAGATCAATGGAAGGCAAACCATTGTCCTCTCAACCCCACAGATGTATACTGTAACACGAATTCTAATTGGTCTTAATAATAAAAACTTGGAGCCGGGGGCTGGAGAGATGGTTCAGAGGTTAAGAGCACTGACTGTTCCTCCAAAGGTCCTGAGTTCAATTCCCAGCAACCACATGGTGGCTCACAACCATCTGTAGTGAGGCCTGGTACCCTTTTCTGATGTACAGACAGAACACTCTATACATAATAAATAAATCTTTAAAAAAAAAACAAAAAAAAAAACTTGGAGCCAAGTCAGATATGAGGGGGTGAAAGCTGAGAGCTTGGAGAAACAGTGCAGCCAGTCACTAGAGAGACCTTTTACCTCTACCAGTGCCCAGACCGAAAGGGTGATCCTGTCCTCAGACTGCTTTAGACTGCATCTCACATTATATCCTCAGACTGCACTGAGCTTCTGTCTCCTCCTGCTTTATATTCCTCTCTCCGCCCAGCCATATCCCTTCTTGTCTCCACCTCCCTAGTGCTGGGATTAAAGGCCTGGGACTCCCAAATACTGGGATTAAAGGTGTGAGCCACCCCTGCCTCGCCTCTAGTGACTTAGCTCTGCACTCTGCTCTTCAGGCAAGCTTTATTTGTTAAAATATAAGCAAAATATCACTACAGTACACCTTTTGGGACACTTGAACCTGGTTGGGAGGACACTTGTGATTCAATCCAGGAGGATTAGATTCTGTCAGCTGGCAACAGCCCCTCTTCAAGCTTTGGTTTGGAGGTCACTGACCTTGCTTCTCAAGCAACTTCTACCATCAGGCACTCAGTTGGTGTGAAGTAAGGAGCTGGTCCTAGTAGGAAGAGGCTGTGGTGTTTGTACCTTAGAGCCTTCATCATTCCCCATGTGATCATGGGCTCAAACTGAGGGCTGTGTCTGTGGGCCTTAGTTTCCTTATTTATGAAATAGCAAGAACAAGCAAGAACCACTTGCCACCACTACTCCGATGCAGATCAGGTTCTTCTCATAAGATTGGTTGATACTGGAAGAAATAAGGCTATATGCCGTGGGCCAGACTCAATTTCTCCACTTCTTGTCACTCTTTTCTGTTAGCCCTTCAGTGACTAGCTATGTGAGTAACACTAAAAGAACACAGGTTGAATTATGCAAAAATTATGAAAGTGAGTCCCATAGGTAAAGGTCCATACCTATTCTTTCTCACAGATATCTATATCATGACTGACTAGAAATGGCTTTTGCACTATCTGTTTTTGGGGGTTATTAATGCCATTCGTTTTTTCTGATAAAGCAGTTGATAACTGCTGTCAAAGTAATTAGGGCTGGCACTTCGCCCCTGTTATTTCTAGGTTTTAACAAAATACACATGCAAATAGTGATGCATATATATATATATATATATGTATACACACACACACACACACACACACACACATATATATACAGTTGCTCATGTTATGTGGGACCTGTTTTAGGTAGAAGTATTTGTTAACTATTAAGCTTCAACAATGTGCCAGCATGCCTCTGTTCTAGGACTGGGAACATGGACAGGAAATTGCCAAGCACAGCCTGGCAGATGAATGGTGTCTTAGTTTGCTTTCTCTGTGGATGTGATAAACACCATGATCAAACACAACAAGGGGAGGGAAGTATTTCTTTAGTTTACAGTCCATCATCAGAGGAAGTCCCAGCAGGAGCTCAAAGTAGAAACTTGGAGGCAGGAGCTGAAGGAGACCATGGAGGCATGTTCCTTAGTAGCATGACTCTCTTACCTCTTTTTCTTATACAACCCAGGACCGCCTGACCAGTGGGCAGTGCCCACAGTGGCCTGGACCCTTCTACATTAGTGACTAATTTTAAAAAATGTCCCATCGACATACATGGTCACGGGCCCATACGATAGAGGCAATTCCTCAGTTGAAGAAACCTTCTTCCCAGGTGATGCTATGCCATGTTTACAAAAGTTAATCTTCACAGATGGCTTTCAAGGCTGTGACAGTTCGGAAGGCGGGCTGCCTAGCGGATGTCCTCAAAACTCAGGTAGGAGAACCTCATTCATCGTGAAGGTCAGGGAAGGTTTCCTAGAGGAGGTAGTCTGGGACGAAAGGGGTTGCTTTGAAATCTGAAAGGGATAGATAAATAGCGTGCCATTTGTTTAGGATGAATGTGTTGTTTCTGGGGACAGTAAGCATCCTCTTATGGACAAAGTGTGACATATGTGCACTGGGATAGGGATGAGCAGAGTTGAAGCTGGCAAAAGAGTCAGAGCCTGCTAATGAATGGCCTTAGTACAAGGCTTTTGGATTTTATCCTGAAGTCAGTAGGGAGTCATTTAAGGATTTAACAGGGAGTGATATGAACAGATCTAAGTTTTAGGAAAATCACTCTGCCAACAGTATCAAATCTTAGGGGAGGGAACTAGGCAGGAGACCAGTTACAGCTGGTTTCCCTATTCTTTCCAAAACATTGTTCCCACTCTGGGTCCAGCAAGGGATTAACCACACGTCCTGGTGGGGAGGCGGCAGTTTTCTTCCTCCTGTTTAAAATGTCAGATGAGAAAGTCTGTATAAGCAGCCTGGAATCGCACAGTGGAGTTTTGTTTCCAGGCTTAGCACGGCTGCAACCTTGGACAATGTACTTCTCTGGATCGCAGATTTGGGTTAAATCGGGGAAGGCTTCCACACTGCTGCAGCTTTCCCCTGGGGTGAAGGAGGCTGGTGGGTGCTCCTGGAGGGCTGAGCTTGTTAGCTGGTGTCTGGTTGCCACAGTACCCTGAGCCAGTCAGATCACCGTGGCTCAGCTCTCTGCCTGCCTTGTCTGACAGCCTCTGCACTGAGTCTGTGAAAGGTGGTCCCGGGTGCACTGGGAAATTCTGCCTCTTCCGCTAAATGAGGCTAATGGTTAATTAATGAATCTTTGGCCTGACTAAGGAAAACAAGTTTGAGAAGAGATCATTCTGTGTTCCTGAATCCCTGGGACACTGATCAGGAGACAAGAGCTTGAGCTCTTTAGCCCGCTTCAAGTTTTTAAAGCAGCTCATTGCTATGGCATTTTGTCCAAATGTTTTATTTCTGACATTGGCTGCAGCATCCACCAAGTCATCCTAGTCAAAGGGACCTTTTGGTCACGTCGAAGACTCCCAGCTGAGATGGTAACCATGGAAACCAGACACCTCAGGGTGCTCTCCAAATTATATTATGTGGCATAAATTCCCATCTCTCCGGGACAGTTTAGATCAAGTTTTCACAGAAGTAGGGAGAAGGCCAACTCTACTGGATCTCAGTAACCTGAGGGACTTTATGTTGAATTCTTTGAGCTCAAAATTACAAAGGCTCTTGGTACAGGAGACGGATTTTAGAAGAAAATACATTTAATATTGATGGACTGATTGTCTTGTCCTGGATACTATTCTCAGTCTTATATTAGACCATTTATTCTCAATACAATTTCTCTGTACTGTTTCAACTAAGAAGTCATCGAGAAAAGACAGAGTTGTCCAGGGCCACTCAGCTAAGAACTGGCCCAGACCTGAACTTTAATGGTGGATTCTCCATCATAGTGTGAACCTCTTGCTCAACTCCAGATTACCAAACTTGGAGAACTCTCTTGATTGCTAGGGTCAGACCTGTCCCTTTGCAGTTATGGTTTTATTATATTTTCTGCTTTTCTTTTAAAAAGCAAGGAGGATCTAAAGGGTTGTCACTTGTTACTATGGAGATAAGGGCTTGATTTGAAGTTCCTATTTGAAGGGACAGAGGGTATCACTCTCTGCCTCTCTGCTGCTACCCCATTTTAGCATAGCCAAGCAAAATACCCCCTTTTGGTCTGTCCTCATGATTCTTTTTCTCTATCAAATATGATACTTTACATCTCTTGTTTCCCTAAGGAACATGGTGTAGAGTTAGCTCTATGTTTACATTTTATTTTAATGAAAAGTTTGTAAAGATATCCTTCCCATTTGTGATTAGCTGGTTTTGAATGGGGTACATCATTAGGGACAGCATTCCATGAATTCCCTCTGAATCATACCTACTCTTGACCATAGCTTCTGTGGAGTAACAGCCCTCCCCCCCGCCCCCCCCGGAGAAAGGTTTATAGTATTGGGGGAACAGTGAACTGGGCTTATGAAATAGGATTTTGGTCAGTGTTTTACACTCCCGATTCCTGTCCATACTGTAAGTTAGACACAAGTTCACATAGCCAGGATTTACAATACTTTTCTTGCTGTTAATTTGAGGTCATATGAACATAATCAATAAATTGACAGACATACTCATAAATTAATATACAACATACAGAAATACATATGTACCATACATAACATGCAGGCACATGTATGCCCATACATGTGTAAATTTAATTTCCCTCTAATAGTCTATGTTGTTCTATGTTCAACCATGTTGAAGATTCTCCAAGGTCGATTCCTGGTTAGACTGTGATCATTGTGGAGAGTTGAATGTGAATATCCAGAACTAGAAATATTTTGGGCTATCTCTAGCTAATGACCAGTCAGTGTCTAACCCAATATCCTTCCTGTTGTTGGCTAGAACCTTTGGAATGTATTAATTTGGCAGACTACTAGCTTCAATTACTGAGTAATATCTGAAGTCAACAGCAAAAGTTTTCTCACTTTGCTGTAATCCACTGCCTTATGTCCTCACTGGTCCCTTGATTTATGAACTTTGTTCTGTGAATGTTCATGTCACTATTTCCACATTAGAAGATGCCAACAGGACAGCCTGTGCCTGTTTCTGGGACTTGTTCACTCATATTTGGCTCTGAATAAACTAGTTTTTAGTATCTTTAAGGTAAGAGCTATGTTTTGCATTGAACCACAAACATACACCTAAAATAAGTGTACATATGAAAAATAATAGATTCACATGCATCTACACATGAACACACACACGTATTGCATATTGATACACAGTCACAACACATGCACATACAGGCACAACACAGAGTTGTATTATACATGCATTTACACACAGCATTATTCTGATACACATACACACTCATGCACACTCACATTACACACGCATATATGCCCACAATGCAAAACTCTGACAGATTTTCACTCACACATGCACATATATACACACATGTAAAACACTGTCTTACACACATGTGTGTAACATGTCTTACACACATATCTACATTCACTACACACATAGCACACTAAAACACACATGCACAAATATGCACATCACATGGACACACCCACATGTGCACACACACACATGCATGCATACTTCCTCTCATGTGTTTATTATGATAAGCTACTGATTCCTCCTCCAAGGGATGAAGTCAATCTAAAATGCCAAGCAAAGTCATTTCCCCATGCTCTGAAGGGATATGCTAACTTCCCTTTGGTCCTTATCTCTCAACAAAACCCTTTCCAAAGCTGACTGTGCCTGGATGGAGCATGTTCAGGTGGTGGATCACTATCCTCAGACTTGGCTCTCTCCTGCCTCCTGATCTTTTCCTTTGGTCATGACTGACAGCAGGAGAAAAGAGTAAAAGGACAGGTTGGATTCTGTGCTTCATAGACTGGGGCATCTCTATTAGATAAATCTGAGAGAAACTTAAGAGCACAGCTTGAAGTACAGAAAACTTAAGACATTAGGTCAAAAGGGTGCCTTGTATCTATCCCCACAGCCACATAGTAGCCAGTCACCAGGTCCACTTCCAGAGGAATGGCTCCTCTCATGCTTTTTTTCCACCAGCCCCGCTTTAATGCCACCATCTCTGTCCTGGATGTCTGCAGTTGTTGTCTGCTGACCTCCCCACTCCTGTTCCAGGTTACACATACTTCATTCTCCACTGAGTTAGCAGAGGGATCTTCATGAAGCGAAAACCAAGCCAGTCCTCTGCTTAATACCGGACACTCAGTCCCACAACGAAGTCTGCCTCCTGCTGTGGCCACCAAGTCTGTGGTGACTTCTGTATATATCTTGTCATCAAATCTCTCATGCACCCAGCCTTCCTGGCCTCCTGTTACTCTGGCTCCTGTCTCAGAAACCTGTGGCTTTTCTGCCTTAGTGCTGTCTTCCCCTGCTCATTACATGAATTCATTTTCCTGTTTCCGGTCTCAGATAAGTGTCCCCTCCCCTGAGATATTTCCCTTCGCCTTCGTGTCTCAGTGCCAACTCTGCCAGTCTCCATCAGATCATCGTCCTGTGCCCTCAGCCCACATCGCTATCTATCAATGCCTTGTGCAATTATTCACATAGATGTAGTTTCCGACTCTGATTACTTTCTGTGTTGAGAAATAAACTTGATAAGAGCAGGGTCAGCTTTGTTTGCTTTGCTGTTAAATCTCTAGTCCTAGAATTTCAAGGCATTTACTAAATATTTGCTGAATGAATGAATGAGTCACTTTGACTCTGGGTGAGTGAAAATTTGGAAATCTTGCAAGATTTTTTAAATGCAGGTCATGTGTTAGAAATCTAACAAGAAGCAAATGGTTTATGGAGACTTTTGTTGGGAGTTCTATACAACCTAGAGATTCATGTATTCTAGTTCCTTGTATTCTGCATCTTTCGGGCACCTGTCTTTCCTCTTGGGACCTCACAATCTCCCTCACCTGCGAACTTGATTTCCTGCTTGATAACACTCCTTGCAGGAAAAATGAATTTGTTTCTGACTCTAGCAATGAGCATGATAAATGTGCCCTCCTCTCAGTTCAAGACCTCAATTTAAATTCTTTCCTGTTCATCTTGATCAGGAAGGTGTCTGGGTCTGTATGGAGACAAATACCTATGCCTACAAAGAATCAGTTATTCCTCATGCATTGGAGACTCCAGGCTGAGGGAACTTACAGCCTTTTCATTGACTGCCTCCTATGGTCTGCTGGACACACATTTGGTACACACACACACACACACACACACACACACACACACACACACATACACACACACGTTGGCAGAGGCTGCTCATTTGTTCCCAGCTGCCCAGACCTGAAATAATCCCACAGAAACTGTATTATTTGCAGTTCTTTTTGACCAATAGCTTAAGTGGCTTTCTAGCTAGATCTTATACCTTAAATTGATCCATTTCTATTAATCTGTCTATCACCATGTGGTTATGGCTTACTGGTAAGGTTCTGTTCGGCATCTGTCTCCTGCAGCGACTACATGACTCTGCCTTCTTTCTCCCAGCATTCCCTCCCAGCTCTATTCATAGGCAAAAGCAACATTTTTATTCACTAAGCAATAAAAGCAACATATATCCAGAAGGACATCCCACCACACATACACCAAACAAAACAAAACAAAAACCAAAGCACAGCAAAAGACTCAGGAGATTCAAGGAATTCATGAGGCTAACCCTATATATTAGATACGAAGCAGCCTGTCTCTTAAAATAGCAGCAGTCTGTGTAGGTTTAAATCTTTTATGTGGCATCTTGGAAAAATGACTTTGCCTAGTGGAAACTGAGTTTTCCCATCTGTATAATGGGTGTAATAAATATCACACCATACAATTCTGTGAGGACTGTAATGGAATAATATGTCTGACCCAGATTGAACTCACAGCATTTATGTTATTGCTGTGGCACCCTGAAGAATCACTGAAAGTTGCTTTGTTGCCCAAAGGTATAGTTGTTAAGGTATGAATTTCATTATAACATAAATGCTTTGTTTTATAATATCTCCATTTCTACATTCAAAGAGTGGATATAAAAGCACTTCCTAGGTTGAAGGGGTGTAGCTCAGTTGAGAGACCACCTGCCTACTTAGCACACATAAAGCTCTGTGTCTATATACTGTGTATTCAACTTGTTCCTGCTAAATGGAGAATCTGGCTAAGCTCTGGTCTCACCAGATCCTCTCTCAGACCCTCACATTCTCTTCTACGCATCCTGTTTTCTCTAGCCATGCATCCACTAACTTTACAGTTCTATTCTGGATATCATTCACTCTCCTTGAGGCCAAACCCTGGGTCTAAACACCACTTCCCTCCCAAATTCATAAGATATTACACACACACACACACACACACACACACACACACACACACACACAAAACCAGTCCCCATCTGACTTTAGAAAATTTCTAGAGATTTTCATTTTACATATTATTAGTTTTGGTCACATAATTCACAGTTTCTTTCAGTAGAGGGAATTTTTGCTCTTTGTTTCATTTTTTTCTTGATCTCGACCCTTGCTATTTTCTTTTTTGATTTTCAAGACAGGGTTTCTCTGTGACTTTGGAGCCTGTCCTGGAACTAGTTCTTGTATACCAGGCTGGCCTTGAACTCACAGAGATCAGCCTGCCTCCGCCTCCTGCATGCTGGGATTAAAGGCGTGTACCACCACCGCCCTGCTGACCCTTGCTATTTTCTACTCTCCATGGACCAGCAACAATGGTATTGCCCAGGCACTGGGTAGATATGTGGAACCTCAGGCCCAACTTCAGAACTCCTAATAGCCTTAAGTGGTTTGTTTGCATTTTAAGGTTTCCCAGTATTATCTAGCTGTGTCCTATAAACTTCAGTGTGAATGAGATTCCCTTTATTCTTGTTAAAAGGCAGGTTGCTTTATTCTGTACTCAGAGGGCCTGTCTCATATGACGGGGACACCACTGCATGACCTGCGCTTAGTCAGAGAGCTGAAGATGACTGATTCAGCTAAGACCACTCCGAGAAACCATGTCCTTCATCCCCATTTTCAGATTTTAGGATAGTGGAGATAACTGTAGACACTTGCAAGATTTTTATTTGTGTTATTTTCCCAAAAGTTAAGAACAAAAAAAGGTGTGGGCCAGAGGTGAAGGGGCTCAGTTTGACACTTGGGCTGCTGATTGAGTCTACAACTCCTTTAGATATCAGTTAATGAGCTATCCTTCTGTTTTCTTGACAGCTTGTTAAACACTTGTCTGACATGGGTTCTACACTCTGCTCAGTTTTTATGTTTTCTGTAAGACAAGTAATATCAAATAATCATATCAAAAGTTTACTCCCCCCCCCTTAAACCTTATCACCAAATCCCAAATGGGACTAAGATTGTGCAGAGTGGGCCTGTGTCCTCTCCCTTCTGGTATCCATACTCTCTGCCGAGACTGTTTTGTGAGTCTGGACAGGATCTGCAATTTGCTTTTGTTCAACAGAGTACAGCAAAATAATGGGATGTCCTCTATAATCACATAGCCCTTAGTGTGGTTATGTTAAGTGATTGGAGACTCAGTTCTGATATCAGACTCTAGGTGGCTCCTGCTTGTGGTCTTGGGGAAGTAAATCTGCAGTTGGTAGAGTTCACATGGCAGGGAGATAAGGAAGACCTTTAGGGATGAATCCTGCTAACACCATGTGATTAGGCAAGCATGTTTATAATGGTTTGAATAAGAGTGCCCCCTTATATCATTTGATTACTCGGTCCCTAGTTGATTGAACTGCCTGGGAATTATTAGGAAGTGTGGTCTTGTTAGAGGAGTTGTGCCACTGGTGGTGGGCTTTGAGGTTTCAAAAGCCCATGTCATTCCCAGTTAAACTTTCTCTCTTCCTGCTTATTGATAACGATGTAAGTTCCCAGCTACTGCTCTAACACCATGTCTGCTTGTCTGCTGTCATGTTCCCTGCCATGGTAGTCATGGGCTCTCACCCTCTAGAACACTTTCTTCTTTAAGTTGCCTTGGTCATGGTGTTGTATCATCACAACAGAAAACAAACCAAGACAGATGTTCTTGTAGTCCAGGGGGGAATCTTTCTCTGGAGACAGCTTGACCAAAGCCTTGAGAGACCCTAAGAAGAAGATTGAGAAAGTCCTGCTAGGGTCTTGATCTTCGGGACAGTAGTGGAGGTTGAAACTTCCATGTGTATGGTTATCTGTCCCATAGCCATGGAAACTAGCCCTCTCGTCAGCTTCTAGTGACATGCATGGGACAACTCATCAGGGATAGGTGGGAGACAGTTACAGAGGAGAGTCCGTGCTCAGGGAAGAGCTGCACCTCATTTGGCATACCTATAGGTTTCTCATTAGGTGACTGACATCGATGTGGTTCATGAATAGGTAAAATGTCCTTAGCTTCCTCACTGTTGCCCTTCTCACTCCTTTCACACTGCCTCAGTCCCCCCCACTTCTCACAGAAATCAAATGTTTCCACTTGGGCTGACAAAGTCAGGTGATAACATCTAATATTCATGAGGTATTTAGCAACTGGCACAAAATTTGTTCTCTAAATGAAGTGGTTTTTTTCCCCCTTTTAAATTGATTAACATTTTTCCTGTGACACATATCATTTTTGTAATACTGTCTAGGGTTTCGGCTTGCTTCTGAAATCTGCTGACTCAGGCTTTCTTGGCAAAACCAGACTTACAAAGCAATGCAAATATGATTTTCATCCACCAAAAGCTATGGTTTAGAGCAAAGAGCTAATCATTCTTACCCTGTGAAAATCACATAGATGCAGTATGTCCCTGTAAAGAGTAACAAGTGTATGTATTTGTATTTATGTGTGTGTGTGTGTGTGTGTGTGTGTATTTACATATGTGAAATGCTGATCAATAATTCATCTGGAAGAACTTCCACTTGCTTAGTACTCCTTTGCTCAGCTTTTTGAGATTTCTCTAGTCACCGCATTATATATATTTAATTGGTTCCCAGACAAGGTTTGTTTACCCTGAAAGCAAGTGGCTTTCAGGAGTGAATATCAACAGGTAGGAACCGGGGAGGTATCCATCCACCGCTCAGCTTAGAGTGGCTGGAATGAAAGGATGATGGCAGATATGTTTCTCCCCAGCTCTGCACTGGCTTGACAAAAAATAAGTCCCAAATCTGCTTTTCAAATGTAAAAGGTTAATGGCTGTGCAATGTTAGCAAAAGGCTTTGTAAAAGGGTCCTGTAAGTGGGGCAGACGCTCCTCTGCGGTCCCTCCTCCACATCCCAGGACACTCTCCTGCCTCTCTCCTCAGACCTTCCCAGGACACTCTCCTGCCTCTCTCCTCAGAGTGTTTGAAATGGAGAAAGGAGAGGAATAAAATAAAAGTTTTGTGAAAATCATTTCGCTGCTCCCACAGTTAATGTAGGATCCCTGGGCAGAGTTTTACAGGATAAGTAAAGTTTAATAATGTATAAACATGAAGAGGAAAGTCAGCAGATTTGGTGAAGGAGTTATTGGAGAGAGTGAACAGCTCACCAACTTGTCCTGTTCCTCCCAGCTGAGAAGTGTTTTCCAGTTGTGATTGCCACCCACTGTTAGTTCAGGGCCCATCCCTATCCAGGATGGCAAGACTCAAGACAGTAGATGCATGCAGAATCCCATTCCCGGTTCCTCACATTCATATACGGTGGCAGGAGAAATCAGCCTCCATTCCCAAGCCCTTCCCTAGCCCTGGCAAACTTCTGCCTTAGAGCCACTGGACTGTGATGCTGTAATCATGGTGTATAGGATGAGGGAGGGGGTATCCTAGGGAAGCACCATGGTGTAAGAACATGATGAGCGGACTATAGTAGATCAGTGCAGTTACTAATTCTCTCATCAAATGGTGTACCCCACACAGGAAAGAACAGCCTATTTCCTGCCCTCCCCCCTTTAGATTGGAGCACTGAGTTTAATTTTCCAACTTTAAAATTTTTCTGTCATTTAAAAGCTTTTCCACGAGAAGTTATATAGTTTCTCAGAGTTTAATCAACAATCACACAATGTTTACTCCTAAGTGTACCACATATTCGGCTAAAGCAGTGGTTCTCAACCTTCCCAATGCTGAGATCCTTTAATACAGCTCCTTGTGTTGTGGTGACCCTCAACCATAGCATTATCTCACAACGACTTTGTTAGGGAAATTGTGCTACTGTTATAAATTGTGATGTAAATATCTGATATTCAGGATATTCGATATGCTACTCCCAAAGGGGTTGTGACCCATAGGTTAAGAACTGCTGTGATAAGGAGAAGCAGGAAACTTTGCACACTGCCTGATGTCCACTCCTCTCCTGAAGAAGCTAGGGGTTTAGGGAAACAAGGTAGAGTGTGGACAATGTGAGACAGAGGGTACTACAGAGTCAGGAAGTATTCTCATGGTTTGAGAGCCCAGAGCAATATAGAGTAAGAGAGCTAATGCAGGCAACTCCAGGGGAGAAGCAGGTTGGGAGGTTACCAGGGTTAGCCCTGCACTCAACCAGGCCATGTCTGGAGATAGATAGGATTCATGGAGTGGTTCCATTCCCCAGTCTGCCCTCCACATCTTGACTTGGCTGCTTTTGTTTCCTGTCTCCAAACACCCTTGGTGATTAAATGCATTAAACTCTCTTAAGGCTGCTTGCCCTCTCTCAGGACTTGGTCCCTTACAGAAACAAGATGTGCTCTGAAGGGGCGTGGTCGATCGATAATTAACCAGGCCAACTTAATACAAAAAGATTTAGCTTTTAATAATTGGGAAAAAGGGGAAAACTTACACGACCAGAGATCCCAGGAACACCAGGTGAGCAGGGAACCAAAAAGAGGAAGTGGCAAGGCACTTCAATCTTTTATTTGTTTTGTGTGGCCCCAGGGGGACACAACTTAAGCAGAATGTGATTGACTGAGATTCCACATCAGTGCTCAAGTTCTCTAGCATTCAGAGGCCCCTTAGCCTTTCCTTTATGACGCAAACCCCTATCCCACCCAGCTGTACAAAAGAATACCTCCTCTTTTCTAAGTTGGTGTGTGGGTGTATAGATACATGTGCATCTACATGACACAGTATCTTTGGCATGCTTTTTATGTGTGTGTATGTATGATTGTAGTTCTGGGAATGCTTATTATTTCTGGTGTTTGTGTGAATGTGATCGTGTATGTGTGTGTGTGTGTGTGTGTGTGTGTGTGTATGCATGTATGCATGTATGCATAGCAGGTGTTGCTAGTCATGTTTGTATAGTACAGAAAACTATTCTGTGTGGTCAGCATCATCTCCACCCCATCATGCACACATGGTTGGATGTGTAGTATCATATAGCATCTTGCCACCACACAAATGGTTTGTTTTGTAGGCTAGTCTTTTCTCTGGCTAGCATGTTGATCAAAGCTAAGGTGTAAAGGTAACAGAAAGTATAATTAAGAGTCGGAAGCTTGAACAGGATTCTAGGCAGTTTGGCACCTGTAATTTCTAGAATGAGACTTCTTTCACATGCTCACTTTCCCCAGCTTCATTCTTCTAGCCTTCTTCTGTTTTCCTAATCCCCTTTGTCTCAACTACCATCATTTTACAGAGACACACATGCTCACCACATGAGTACCTTTGTTTGTTTGTTTCATAATGGAATTTTAGGACATTCAAAATTCTCTGCATTTTAACAAGTGAGAAATCACTTTCCCCACCACCTCCCCAGGAAACAAAGCCATAATTTTCAGAAATACAAATATGTCTATAATGAAGGGTAGTGACAGTTTTGTAGAATAGATGGTACTGTCCTTATCCTGAGTGTCTCTATGGGCTCTTTCTGAATGTTTCATGCAGTGTCCACTCCACAATCAAGGGGCTCCCAGACCCCAACTATGAATATGTAAATATTTAATTTTACCCAGAATGAATAGTTCCTTACAGCTTTGAAATATTAATTTCCTGTGCTTCTGGCTATCAGTCAGAAATACCAGGGTCCTTCCAAGGTCTGTGCCCTCCCTCTTAGCTGTATTTCATCTTTAAGGACTCTCTCCAGTTTAGACAGCCTGTGAACACTTGGCTCCGAGAGGCTTTTCACTTATAAGAATCTCCACTAGTCTGGTTTGAAGTGACTATCTTTTTCTAGGGTATGTAGGGAGGTGACAGAAGATGCAAGCTAGCTAGTCACCACTGACCACTGTGCCTAGGATCAGGTTGAATGGGGGCTGGTCTCCAGTTGCCTGATGACCATATATTCATGGACATGGTGTGGGGAGGTTGCTGAGAGTCCTTGGGTGCCCTCTCCCTTGTCACTTACTTGCTTTCATTTTCCTTCTATCTTTACCTATTCTGGGAGCAGTCAATCTTTGCCTGTATTTGCAGCCCCAGCAGGGAGCCCATTTCCATCTGAGAGAGGACTCCTTTAATAAATCTGGCTCATTTGTGTAGCAGTAGTGAAGCCATTGATTAGAGGGCTGATTGGAGCTGTGACTTTCCCTAGGAAGAAAATTAAGAAAACAGATTAAAGGCAAGTGATGGGAGGCTTTGTCTTCCTGGGGAGGGGTGGGGAGAGATTCTTCCTACACTCTGTGCCTCACCTATGAGTATTCTGCAAGATGAATTAACTCCTTCAGACCATTGTGATGCTCCCCACCCCATAAGGCAGAGGTTACGGTCTTGGAGCAGAGGTGGCTCTTGCTAGTCATTTTTCTTAAGTTCTTCATCTTATAGATGAGGACACTAACATAACCAGGGTCAAGTAGGTGGTATGTGTATGACTCAAGCTTCAGGCTGTGGACAGTCTCTGTTTTTGATAACAAAATACCTGACACAAAATCACACTGAGTATCAAGCAATTGCAAGGCAATGATAGTTACTCCATTTGAAGTAGACTTGTTCATCAGTGATTGTGTATACTCACCTGGAAGTGTATTTTGAAAATCAGGCCAGTGCCTCTTGCTTGAACACGTTCAGCTTCATCTCAGCTTCACCACCTTCCCGATGCCTTCCCTTGCAACTTTCATCTGCCTTCCTATTCATACTCGCCCTGTTTCTATGCATACCTTCTTTTGGCACTATGTCTCAGTCAGTGTTCTACTGCTGTGAAGAGACACCACGACCATGGCAACTCTCATAAAGGAAAGAATTTGATTGGGGCTTGCTTATAGTTTCAGAGGTTTGGTCCATTGACTTTATGGCAGGGAGCAAAGCAGCATTCAGGCAAATATGGTGCTGGAGAATCAGTAGCTGAGAGTTCTGCATCTGGATCCACAGGCAGCAGGAAGAGAAAAGCCACTGGGACTGGCTTGGACTCTTGAAACCTTAAGGCCTACCCCCAGTGACACACTTCCTCCAACAAGGCCACACCTCCTTATCAAAATAGTGCCCCTTCCTAGGCACTCAAATATATGAACCTATGGTAGCCATTGTTATTCGAATCACCACAGCGTACATCAGTAGGGTAACGCTTAGCTTTTCCAAGCACTTTAGACACTTAGGAAAGACTTTTTAAAATTTTTGAATTGATTTTTATTGGGCTTTACATTGTTCTCTGCTCCCCTTGCTGCCTCTCCCCTCTGCTTCAACTCTCTCCCAAGGTCCCCATGCTCACTTGGGAGAGACTTTTATCCTCACTAGATTTCTCCTCTTCTTCCATCTCCCTTCTTCTCCTCTTCAGACTCTTCCTCTTTGTTTGAGGCAGGTTCTCATATAGCCCAGGTTTGCTTCCAGCTCACTGTGTAATCAGAGTGAACTCCCTGTCCTCCTGTCTCTACCTGCCAAGTACTCGGGTTGCAGGTATATTCCCCTATGTCTGACTGGCCCTACCAGCTCTTGAAACTGCTTTGCATTGTCATTTGCTTATATCAGATCTAACTACAAAGTAATTAGATGAATGAGAAGCAAACAGTAGGTGTCTACTCATGATCTACTATAAACTGAAAGAGAAACAGGATTATACTATACATTGATTGGCATTTCTTGAGTATAAAGGAGTTTAGCTTATGTATACTCAAAGAATGTTTGTTGAATGAAGATCTGAATGAGATTGAACATGAGTATGATGTTTAACATCGTCTGCTCAACACTCTAGAGCTTTGCAATTCTTGCTGTATTGATCAATGATTTTTAAGCTCCTTTATAGTAGCTGCATTCAGATTTAATTTATTAATCATTCTACTTCTTTACAGAAAACAGTTTTTAAGTTTACTTTGGGAATTTGTGCCCACAAGAACCTGTATTGCATATCCAGCATTTGATCTTCATAAGAATCTTCCAAGGAGACTGTTGACATTCCCACTTTACAGATGAACAAACAGGCTTTGGGACATTCTCCACTTACGTAAAGTCAAGGTGAATGTCAGAGGAGAGAATTAATACCATTTTCTGATGCAGAATCTTGAACTCTTTTACTATTCCATTCCACTCCCCCAAACCCAAACTTTTTTCTGGGATATTGCCTTCTGATTTGATTTTCCAGAGCTCTAAAACAATGATCAAATCAACTCACTTTCAGAAACTGAACTGGCAAAGTTATGCTGAGTTTTCCAGAGTCCCTAACATAATTCTCAGGAATGTGTTCATTCATAGAAAAAGTCAGTCTTCTGTACAATGGAGGTTCTATTATAAAATATAACTTTCCAAGTATGTATATCATTTTTCATAGTTATGAAAATGTAGGAAGTACAAGTATGTGTTCTCAAGTGTGTATGAGCATCTGTATTCATATGTTTGTATCTATATATGCTAATGTGTATGCATGTGTGCGTGCCTCTGGCTTAGTTTGGGGTCTCTGAGAGCCAGTGAATAGGGTCAATAGTAGCATGCTACATTTCATATCTTTATATTACCTGTTTAATTCTCATCTCACTGCTAACAAGTTAACTCCTGAGCATCATGAGGGAACTCCAGTCTCCATATTACACACAACAGATCAGTCTTCATCAATAGCTATAGATGAAGTAGGGAGAGGATAGGCAGAAAGAAAATGAAAGCATTTCTCTGCTTGTGCTGGAGGAACACAGTGGCCCCCAATTGGCCAGAATGCCAGAGTTCTATTTGCCCTTTGCTAATTATGCTGGAACTGGCACTGAGCCTGTGTGTGAGAGGAGTAAAAGGAACAAGTTACCCTGATTCTGTTTATATTGGATAAAAGCTTCGATGCTTGAGAGTAATCTGTATCTCAGCTCTATTTACTTTGCAAATAGAGTAAGAGCTTTACTGCTCGTTCAGAAGAGCGATGGAAACTGGCAGGAGAGAAAGGGATGGAGAAGTAGGAGGAGGAACAGGATTCTGATGTGGAATAGATAAAATGATGTTTGACCTAGAGACTAGACTTCTAGTTCTGCTCCTGCCACTGCATCTGTGTGACCTTGTGCAGACCACTTCCCCTCACTGAGCTTCAGTTTCAGGGTCTGTAAATTTTTTTCATGAGAATCTAAACTTCCACACTGGCATCTAACAAGCAGATTTCTGGCCTCACTCAATAGGACATGTAGCTGCTGTTTAAACAGTAACTAAAAAGCAACTTCTACCAAATATATTAGTAGATGCCTCTCCCACAGCACTTTTTAGGCCGTGCTCTACCTTGTTTGGTTTCTGCTCACTTACCCAGGCAACTGAAACAGGGACAAATGGGTAGGTTTTATTGGAAATACCCCAACCTAGGGTGGGGTGCACATCAGTGGTAGAACTTTTGCCAAGTATGTGAAAAGGTTTGGAGTTTGATCTCCACTTCAGGGGACAACAAGGCCACAGCATCTGACTCCATTGATCTACTAAACTCAGCTGTGTTAGGATCTAGATAAACAAGCATATAAGGTGTAGCATGGTATTTTGAGGATGAGGCCAGGCTCCAGAGATTCTGCCAGACTTGATCCTCATTCTGACTCTGCTTGTTGTGCTGCATATTTGTTCAGATGCCTCAACTTCCTCCTCAGCAGAAGGGTCATGTTCCTGGGAGCACTAAATGAGTCAGTGCCCCTGAGAGCAGAGGATACTGCCAGGCATGTCCTGAATAATCAATGGTAGTTTAGCGGACACTGAGATTAGCTTTACTTTTTAATGTAACACTTAGGAATTCTTTATCTGTTCACAAATGATCTTGAGATAGTTAGTCAATATTTTCAGGGTAAGATCAAGTGTGGTGTTTTTTAACATTATTATGAAACATGTTAATCATAAAACACAAGGGTGAACACAGGGAACCATTAGGGAACATTTCTAAACAAATGAATACCTGAATCCAGCAGGTTCCTAGGATTTTGTTTATCTACAAACTGTCATGTGCTAGTGAACCACTAAAATCCTGTGAAAGGCTGATTGGTTCAGTTTTGCTAACTTCATGTAGTCCCATTCCATATTCCATATTTCCAGGAGAGGTAGGAGTCCCATTTCTCCTGGACTGTAGGTGTTTTTGCCTTCTGGCTGGTTTGGTCTGGTTGAAATGGATTGGAATAGTTTGTATTTCTAAGAACACTGATATTTCTCTCAACGAAGCCACAGGTCATGGAGAATGCTCAAAGAGAAAATTCATCAAATATAGCAAGTAGATTCCCAGCCATATTTCATGTAGCATGAAATAAAAGTAGATACAATTAGAAAATGAAGGAGAGTGTGATGCTTGCTCTCTCTGCCTGCTGCTATGAGCTCTTGGGGTTTCAGTAATAAACATATTTATTTGAATAGTGTGTTGATCATATTCATCAATTCTATATTTGAGACTCATAGCAGACAGACTCACAACCTGGTTCATGAGGCCAGACACATTGTGTGTGCAGTTTAATGGTTCTGGGAAGGCCTACTGATGTTACCTGCTCCCCTTAAAGAGAGTTTCAAGGGGAGATCAGCCTTCTGTTAAAGTAACAAATGGGCAAAGAATGGGTATGTGAGCCTCCCTTGAGTAGAGACTCTCTTCTCCACACCACAGCTCTTTATGCAGATAGAGACATTGGCACTGTGAGAGTCAAGTAGTTAACCTTGCAGATAAGGACCACAGTCCTCAAATTGAGAGAAAGAGAAAAGGGAAGGAAGAAAGGCAAGTGGGGTCTGTGAGGTTGTTAATCACAGTTCAGGGCAGAAATCCTATCTCTTACGAAGTAACCCTTTGTATTGTTTTCTTGTTGGAAAGGCTACAGGCAAGGTGACTTCTGATCTGATTCTGGAGTTGAGACCTCCATGAAAAGCACAGAAGGGCTCACTGTGTAGATGTCTGTGTGTCATGGCCTTTCAAGGTTGCAAAGCTGTCCTGGCCTCCCCCTGTCATCTCTGCTGCTGGATTATATCTTGTGATATATAGATGAAGGCAGGAGCTCCATATCTCTTGCTTGTGTTCCATATATAGACACTTATTTTTCTCAGTTGGATGGTAGTGACATACAGAGTGGCTTTTTCTTGTGTTGTGTGGTAGGATGCTGAGAAGCCATCATTCCTGCTTCAGCCCACTACATGTTGATGATAGCCCACATGCTATCATATGTCCCTTGTTCCAGGAAATCTAACAATGACTGAAGAGATTTACCACCAAGGACAGAATGGGGCTTTCTCTCTCCCTGATACTTTTTCCCAACAGAGAGATGGGACTTTATTTCATTGGAAAATTTGATCGAAGAAATTAGATGAAGACTCTGAATGGAGGCTGTGTTCAACCCTTCACCTCTCATTCTCAGACTTTTCTGTTTGCAGAGCTGGCTCAGGGTTTTTGGACTGGTAAACTTCACAAGAGACCAGGGTAGTCTTATAGCATCTTGGTGGAGAAAACATGTAAGGTGGACAGGAATGGAGGTTAGCAGACAATTTTTTGGGAAAGAACTTATTTTTAATGCTTATTAAAAGGGTGGCATCCTAGTTCTTCTTTATCCTGAACTTGAGAGGGGGAGGGAAAATGAGTTATTTCCTGAGACTCTGGAACCTTGGTGACAATTTGTCAAATGATGACCAGGTTCCCCTTTTCCAGCTTTCTGCTCAAATCTATTTTTACCACGTGGTTGATAGAAGAAGGCAATGGAAAGGAGCGGCTCACTACCATCATTGTGACTACTGGGAAGGCCTTTTCAAAGAGACATCAGCACAACTTCGTGATAAGTACACACGATGAAGGCTGGGCCCAACCTGTATCTCAAGAAGACTCAAGATCTCTGCTCTTCCTTGTAGGCACTCTCTGAGTCCAGTTGTGTGGGGAGTTACAACCGTTTAATCAGGTTAAAGACTCCTTTTTCAGTTTGGAAAACAAACTAAAGAGAGGCAAATCTGGTGGAATAAAAAGCAAATCTCTTCTGGGTACCAAAGCAGTATCCCTAGCTAGGATAGAGAATATCATTTGACTTATAGGATGTTGGGAGCCAGAGAGCGGATAGAAAAGCTCTAGATGCTGCCCAAGCTGGAAGTCAGAACAGCTTTGTCCAGTTTGGGGCAGGAGAGTAATTTTTAGAGTTGTTCTTGAGGCAGAGCCTGAGATAGGAGCTCTTGTTCGAATTATTTTTGTGGGATAGCTCTTTAAGAAGAAAAATAAGGGAAAAGGGAGAAGACAGGGGGAAAGCCATGGTGAGAATATGACACCTTTCTGAGGAACTAGCGTCAGGCAAGCACCCATGGGAGGCATTAGACCTCAAATTAGGAGCATAAATAGGATTAACTTTGAGAGCAGCTCTGTCTGTTTTTGTACCTCTGGAGGTGGTGGAGAAGATACCTCAGGATAAGCGAGGCTGCTGCTTAATAGTCACAGGTTGTTATACAACTGTGGGTGAGCAATGTCTGGCCATGTAGTGATTAGGGGTGATCATTAGTAGTGATGGCTGTGACTACAGGTGAAGAAACCTCGGCAGCTTTAACAGCATCCACTTGATGGGGTCTGCAGCACTGTTACAGCAGTGGTTCAATCGGAGTGTCTTCTTTGTACCTCAGACAGTTCCAGGAAAGGAGCCAAATGACTCCTTTCTGGAGGGGATGAAATGGATGTAGTCATGACTCTTACCAGGATGAGTCGGGCATACGAGCCTGGGCCACCAGCACATATACAACCCATTGGTTCTCTCAAACTTTTGTCTCTAAAATCCCCTTTTGTATTTGTCATTCAAAACCAGAAATTTACCTAAATGCAAACCATGGTATTTATAAGTAAATTTCAATATATTGCTTACAACTTAAAGGACACACGCCTTTCCCAGGACAAGGGGAAGCTGGCAATTCCCAGGAGAGATGTCTTTGCTGCTAGCATTTTCTTAGAGGATAAGTACCCCATAAGTCACATCTCCCTGGCATCATTTATAACATGAACAGAGCCCTTCTGTGTTTGCTAATCAATGCCAATGCCAGGTATATCTGTTTGGGGTGGTTCCATGACATTCCACAGATACTCTCTGTGTATGTAGTCCTGCTAGATTCAGAGTGACCAGAGCCTCTGATCAGTAGCATTTCCTAAAAGAATCTCATAGAATGACATATCCCTCCTCCTGGTCTCTTTGCTTTTTACTTTTAGGATAAGTTAATGGTGATAGCATTGTTAGCAGCAGAATGAATAAATATTTGAAGTTCATTATTCATTTTCACAAATATGCATACTCCTTTACTGGACTTCCTGCCATCCTTCTACCATGTTTAAGGTTCCTGGAGAACCTTTGCTCCATCCACCTGCATTCAGAGATGTGTTCTTTCCATCCATCCATTAGCTGCTTGTCACAAGTCCTGCCTGGGACCTACATGGCTTCCACTTATCCTATCAAAGCGGCTCTCCTTCAGGTTGCATCCCCTTCAGGTTCTGCTTGCTGCTAATGTGATGATACAGGACAACACATTTGCATTCAAACAAAACCAGCTCCTAAATAAAATGCTTGTGCCCCTGTGTGAAACTTTGTCTTGGTTAACATTCCAGAAATGAGTCTGTGGAAAGGAGATATGCAAAGCAGTTGCTGGGTAAATGTAAACAGAAGACACACACATGCAAACACCAACCTAGGTAGGGTGAACTATTGCTTAGGGAAGGAAAGAGAGAAATAAAATTATGTAGATGGGAGGCTGAGAGGTGAGAAGGGAGCCCACTGTCCAGAGGAAGAAGTCTGCCATAAGAACATGAAAGAAACAAGCAGAAAATGCACTGGAGAAAGCTGCTTAGAGGAGTCAGAAATATTTGGGGTTTCAGACGAAAGAAATGTAAAGAAAAGTATGGCTTTGGGATCACAGAAACCAGTAATGGAGGATTGGTCCAGCAAATAGTAGCTGTGTTTAGTGTTTTCCCTCTCTGTGGCTCTGTGTGATTATCTTGCATCTTATGGGAATATCAGTGATGGGTTTTTGGGAAATTGGACAAGATGGTCTACACAGAAACCCAAGAACCATGGCTGCTGAGTAAAAAAAAAAAACTGGAGAAACGCAGCTTTGTCTTCATATGGCCCCCATTCAACCTCAAGAGTCGCAATGCCCTTAGGCTAAATGAGAGGGGTGGTGGTGGATATGGAGGACATGTTAGATGTGAGAACAATAAAGAAAAGTATCAGCGTTCCACACCAAATCAAATCCTATCCTGGCAAAGTTTCATAGTATCAGAGTGTGGAGGAGAAGATAATGTGTGCCTGACTTTGGGAATGTTTCTGTAAATTGTCATTTAGATCTTGCTCCATAAGAAGCCTATTCTCCCATTACAGGAGAAGTGGGATCCAGGCATGGTGTGGGAGAATTGTCTGTATTCTGTCAATCATATTTTAATAAAATGCTGATTGGCCAGGCAGGCAGTATAGGCGGGAAAGCCAGACAGGAAGTAGGGGTGGAGCAAAGAGACTGGGAGTATTCTGGAAGTAGAAACTCTCCCACCACTCCTGCGCAGAACACCGAAGAGGCAACATGTAAGCTGTCACACTGAGAAAGGTACTGAGCCCATGTGGCTAACATAGATCAGAATAATGGGTTAATATAATTTATAAGAGTTAACAAGAAGCCTGACCTAATGGACCAATCAGTTTATAACCTTATAGAGATCTCTGTGTGATTGATTTTCTCTTTGGGGCATGTCGGCGTGGGGTACCGGGCGGGACAGAAACCCCAACAAGCCGGCCCTCGTGTTACATATGGCGCCCAGACGTGGATAACTGAATTCACAGAAAGCTTGAGAAAGCTTGGGAAAGAATAGAGTAAAGCATGGCTTCTTGGTAGCAGCAATTTCTCGGGTCTGCTCTGCTTGCTAGAGGCAAGCAAGACTTTCATCTAAGAGAGGCTTCCTGACTCAGCTTCAGCTGCAAAACCTTGCAGCTCTTTTTAAAGGTCCTGTTACAAAACACTTAAATGGTGTTGACGAAAAGCTGAACGCATGCTTTTCGGTCTTTAGCCATAGCAGGAAAAAAGCTGCACTGTTTTAAAATGCTGGCTTTCTGGCCTGTCCTGCCAGAGCAAACTCTGACTCTTTCAGGCAGGCAATCCGACTGAGCGTGGTCTGTGAGCAGAATGCTGCAGCTTGCTTGCTGGCAAGGACCTTGAAACGCCATAGAGTTGTGGCAGTGAACACAGCTCTGACTGGTACCTCAGCCTTGAGTCTGAAAAGCTAAGGAATGAGCTGGATCTAGCCGTCAAAGCCACAGCTCTCCATATTGCTTAGTAAATTAAAGACTCATATGGTCAGAAAAAGAAAAATATACAGTAAAGAGAGATTCAAAGAGGAAGACAACCTCTAAATGGTTTACAGTGTGTATATGCAGGCTAAAAGTTAAAGTTCTTAAAGTTAAAAGGAAAGAAAGAGAAGTTGGGTGTGGTGGTACACACCTTTAATCCCAATGCCTGGGAGGCAGAGGCATATTGACCTCTGTGACTTCAAGGGGTAGAGGTAGATTGACCTCTGTGACCTCAAGGTGTGGTAGTACACGCCTTTAATCCCAGCACTGGGGAGGCAGAGACAGGAGGATCTCTGTGAGTTCAAAGACAGCCTGGTCTACAGTGTTATTCCAGGACAAAGATATACAAAGATCCTGTCTCAAAAAGTAAAAGTAAAAATAAAAGAAATAGAGGTTAAAATAAAGCCACATAAAGATGGAAAATGCACAGAGAATCTTCATACTGTATGCTATTATGCTCTCTTTAAATTGTTTGATTGCTGAGGAAGGAGCAACAACTGCTAAAAGACTTTTGTTTATAAATGCTGCTGAACTAACCCAAGATAGGAATTTTGAAAATACCTTGGCTTCAAAACTGAAGTCAAAAGGTATGTTACTTTGGAGAAGAGATTTTGCTTTTGTTTCCACAGAAAACGAGAGACTCTGGATTTATTCAGAGTTAAGAAAAATCATCTTTGACCAAGGGAGGCCACCTGAGAAATCGACAGGAACAGATGGCCCAGATGACAGAGTTCTACATCCAGAACTGATTCAAGACTGCTGCCTGAGATGATCAAGACTCACAGGATACTCCAGTCAGGACTTGATTATAACTCTAAATTTTCTTTAAGTCCCATAAGATTATCAGCGCCCCCAACCAGCAGGAAGTAGCCTGAAATACTACGCCCACATTCCCAACAAAGGGACTATGGGTATTTTCCTATATTAAAAAAAAAAAAAGAGGGAAATGGTGTGGGAGAATTGTCTGTATTCTGTCAATCATATTTTAATAAAATGCTGATTGGCCAGGCAGGCAGTATAGGCGGGAAAGCCAGACAGGAAGTAGGGGTGGAGCAAAGAGACTGGGAGTATTCTGGAAGTAGAAACTCTCCCACCACTCCTGCGCAGAACACCGAAGAGGCAACATGTAAGCTGTCACACTGAGAAAGGTACTGAGCCCATGTGGCTAACATAGATCAGAATAATGGGTTAATATAAGTTATAAGAGTTAACAAGAAGCCTGACCTAATGGACCAATCAGTTTATAACCTTATAGAGATCTCTGTGTGATTGATTTTCTCTTTGGGGCATGTCGGCGTGGGGTACCGGGCGGGACAGATACCCCAACAAGCCAGCCCTCTCATGTTACACAGGCAAGGTCAGAAGACTTTTCCCTGGCAAAACTGAAGGCCAAGGCTGAGAAAGGCAGGACAGTCTCTGGAGATGGCTGAAGTCTGTGAGTACTGGAGTTTCAAATTTCCACTCTGCGATCTGCTGCAGGGTGGTCTCGGTACTGTCCAGGTGCCTAATCTGGTGTGCCTAAACAAAACAGAGACAGTGGATGTGAACTGCTGTGAGCGCTGAGTGGAGCAATACACACACACCACTAATGATACACACACCACTAATGATACACACACCACTAACGGTACACACACCGCTGAAGTCTCAGGAGTTGTAGGAGTGACGTCATCTGCAGTACCCTGAATGTTGTTGAGCCCCTGTGTGGTGCTTCTTGCCCTTCTGCACATATTATGTTTGATACTAGGGATGCTAGAGGTATGAGATGCATCATAAGAAGAAGGAGCAAAATGTAGTGAGGTCCATAGGGGCTTGAAGGAGGAGCAGAGAGGTATGAGAAGGAACAGTGTAAACCATTCTGTTGCAGTACATCAGAACAGAGATGAGATGAGTCAACCAGGGTACGTTTGGACAAAGGAAAATGGAACACACAGTCATCGAGGAAGGTAAGACCTTGGCTTGTTGGAGACTAGAAAAGAACAGCTTGCCTGGAGACAGTGACAGAGGAACCAGGGGGAGAAATTGCTGGTGAGGCAAATAAAGACCTGATCACATCCAGTCACAATGTTCTGTTAAAGACTTTAGACTTATTTCTAAGAACAATAGAACACTGATGAAAGGAGAATGGCAAGAGAACTTGCCCTCTGTTACATTTATTTACCTGGTTCCAGAAGACTTTGTCAGCTAAAGGGTTACAGAAGGGAGGGGACAGCAAGGGCTGCTCCCCTGACCCCATCACTCTTGGCTTCAGGCTCTGGACACCACAGACTGACAGCTGATGGGAGCTTCCTATCCAGGCCTGGATGCAGACGGTTGCCTGTGGCAGGTGGCAGAGTGAAGACACAGAACGAGAAGCAGAGGACTTGCTCAGGGTTGAGATGCCCTTCTATCCCAGGGAATCTCTTGGATCCACAGAGGTAAGAACGTGTCCAGGGGAGCCAGCAATTTCTTTTTCTGGCAGGAGGCATGCAAGCACTTTATAGCAGAGTCAAACAGCCATGAGCCATGGCTTTACACATATCATTTTTTAAAATCTTTATAATGATCTACAATTTTTTTATAATAATGTCCATTTTATGGGTGAGATAATTAAGGCCCAGTGCAGCTAAATGTCTTATTTGTTGTGGACCTGGTTGTGAGTCTCTTTGCTCTCTGGCACCCCAGGTGATGAGAACCTGAGATTAAATTACCCTAAATTATTGTGTACTTGAAGTCAGGCCATTTCAATAGCAAATAAGAAAAATGGGTAAAAATCAATTTTAATCATGATCTATCTATCTATCTATCTATCTATCTATCTATCAATCAATCATTTATTATGTGTGTCTGAGCTTTTGTTTATTTATGCCACAGCTCATATGTGGCAATCAGAGAATGATTCATGTGATTCCTTCCACAATGTGGTTTCTTGGTGGGCATCAAACTCAGTTCATTAACTGTGGCCTTTACCCACTGAGCCATCTTACTGACCCTGATCCTATATCCTCTTTAATCCATATTTCCAAAATACCATTTTAACATATAGCCGATATAAAATTGTCAATAAACAATTTTACATTCCTTTTTATTATTATATCTGAGTACAGACTATTTTTTATATACTTACAATGTTTTAAATTTGAACTAACCCTATTCAGACACTCAGTAGGCATATGTGGTGATGGCTACTGAATTGTGGGAAGCAGATTTAACTGAAACCTGTTTAAAGTAGTATTGTTGACTTTTACAAGTTGTGGAAATTGAGAAAACATATATAAAATAGCTACTTTTGTACTTGGCAGCTGTCAGACCCTTTGTAAATTCTCTCTTGGATTCTTGCCCTTAAGTCTCCACATATGGAAGATAGCTACTTATGACTCTGATCTTCCTATTATTCATATCACATTCAGGAAACTTTGTACACAGGATGTAATATCTTATTTCCATATTGCTTTGTTGTGCTTTGTATAGTTGAAGGGCTGAATATTTTCTTATGTAATTATGCCTTTTTTGAGCATAATTCAGAAGTTTTTCTTTTTTCCCTCATGACCATAGAAATGGAGGCTTAAAGCACCCTCAGTGGTAGATGATAGGGTGATTCTAGGGGCATAGAGGGGCAATTAATTTAAACATAAAGCATCTGCCAATGAGGACAGCAGAAGGTAGCCTTTCTATTCTTTGTACACCAAGGACAGGGCAAACTGTTTAGATGGGTGCTACCATCAGGACAACTGGACATGGGGAACTGGTCTCTTTGGGGGAAGAGATCTGGCACTGAGTGGAAGACATAATGAATAAGTGAACTTCACCTTCTTCATTTTGAGGTCAGTGTTCTCAGATTATGAAGGCACAGGTTGGGACTGTGAATTGGTAATATTCTCCTTGTTCTTTTTATTAAAGCTTTTCTGGGCATTACTGTTCAACACACATTTACTGTTTCCCTCCTTCCATCTGCCCATATCTCCCTCCTTCTTTTATTCTTTCCTGCTTTGGAGCCCCTTCCTCCTCATTAGGAGTTGACTTCATGTGTCTGACCATTGGCCTTGAGTACCAGTCTGCATTAGCAGACTGGGCTGACTTCCAGAGTGTTGCACGCTGCCCATGAATTATTGCAGAAGCATTACTGCTGTCAGCACATTCCACTCTATGCAACTTCCCATTGTTATTATTATTATTATTATTTTGGTTGGACAACACTGAAATTTTAAACAGCTCAATCTTGCTTAAGTAATGTGAATTTGGCAGCTCTAGAAATGATGTCCTGCCTCATCAGTGAGAATCTGCCTACTGAGACAGAAGGGCTTAGATGTAGAGGAAGACAGTGGGTCTAGTACAAATGGAGCCTTGAGACAGCTTTGATTTGTATTCCCTAAGCAGATTTCACTCACTTCCAAGCACCACTCCTTTCTTTATTGTCAATGGCAAGATGAAGTCTCTAAAAGTCTGGGTAATGCAGCAGAGGAAGCTGGGGATAAATTGCCGTGGCCCCAGCAGAGTCTCAGGACACTGTTCAGGTCTCTCACCAGAGAAGTGAGAGCTACAAGTTATTGCTATGGTCCCCAGTATAGCTCAGTGCCCCTGTGATGGAGACTATAGGCTAAGTCTGGAACCTCACAAATAGAATTATTTTTGTTTCTTTTTAAAACCCTGTCACAAAATGTATCTTTAGTCACTCTGGAACATTGTGTGGGTGGGTGGCAGGAGCGGGCAGTTAGGGTTATGTAGTGACAGAACGGGAAGTAACGTGCTTGTGCCTAGGAGGAGGTCAATCAAAATCATGGTATGTTAACAAAAGATCTAGGTGTACTAATGGCTAAGTCCATCCCCATAGCTAAGAACTTGGACACAGAAGGTAGAAATACAAGAGGTAAGGACGTGTGGTGGCATTAATAAAACTTCATCAGGTTGCTGAGGCAAGCTTGGGTTTCGATTCTGGACTCTGTGTTCTTTCTCTGTGGGCAGGAGCAGGATGGTCAGGAATGTGTAGCAAGAGGCTGTGAGAAGAACTTGCCTCAGGCTGAATGAGACTAAAGAGGAGGCAAGGGAAAATGCTACCACCCAGCAGGCTGTCGACTTTCACAAACTCTGCAAGCTGTGTCTCTCTTGGTTTCTCTTCAGCATTGCCCATGGTTAATGCCTTGTCATGATGAACTTAGACTAGTACACACGAACGTGACATTAAAGGGCTGGGTGATTTTATGGCTACACACTTCATCCAGCAGTTAGTCACTCTCTTACTCCTCCCTTCTGGATGGTTTATCTAGAGAGGGCTCCCATTTTAGTTACTGGGTCAATTTCAGGGCCCTTGGCAGGTTTTTGTTTTTTGTTTTTTGTTTTTTGTTTTTTTGGCTTATGTTGAATTGGGAGTAGAATTCACACGACGTGATCTTGGGTCAAAGGTCCACCTGTATAGAGTTCAGTTTTTCCAGGCTCTCTTCTAGGTGAATCTTCAATACTGAGACCTAGGAACCATCTCTGGGGGGCTTGTGAAAAGCCCCACTCTGTAAACTGTCTCTCTGTATCCAACATGAATTTGATCCACAGGGCAGGCTTCAGCCTAAGCTGAGACTTCCCTGAGCTCAGCCTCACTTTTACTAAGGGTCTGTCAACAGGATAAAAGCTGGTTTTGAACTTGAACTAAACTTATCCTGGCAGTTTTGATGTGGGGCATGAGGCAAGGAGAGTGGATGTAGACTCCTTCCTGCTGGTCCCGAGTAAGACAAACCTTACCAATTACTATTTTTGGTGGCTGTTATGACTCTAACTGTGGGTGTTTTTGCCTTCTATTAAAAGCTTCCAGCAGCTGAAGAGATAGCTCAGAGGTAGAGAGTCTTTGTTGCTCATGCAGAAGGCTAAAGTTTACTTCTCAGAATGCATGATGGACTGCTCCAAACCTCCTGTAACTAAGTCTGATACGTTTTTCTGGATTCTGTGGGCATTTATACACATGGGCAAACACACACACACACACACACACACACACACACACACACACACACACACAGAGAGAGAGAGAGAGAGAGAGAGAGAGAGAGAGAGAGGGAGACATGCAAAATAATAAAATACAAGTTTAAAAACCCTCTTTAAGATCATATCCCAAAGTATTGCTTTGGCAAATTAAAACACTTTCCTGGAAAATAACTTAATGCAAAACTGTGGCAAATGTCATCATTTGTGTATTTGGAAATGGAATCTTGCGTCTAGTGAATTAAGATCAAGATAGGAGAGGAACTGAGATGGGTAGAGAGACAAGCAAAGACCAGACAGTGAGGACATGGTCAGTTTGGCTGTTGCAACAGTAGCAAACGTGTGCCAGCCTTGAACCTAGAAAAGATGAGCACATTCTCGTGAAAAAAATCCACACTGGGAATACTAACTGTAAACTAAGGGTTGTTGTCTTTCCCATGAGAGTATGAGCTAGCTTGTTCTCCATGATGATGCTATAAACAGATCTGCTTCAGGCCAGGTGTGAGGGAAAGACAGATGTACTTAAGGTAGTTAAGGCAATGAACGCAAAGAGTTTACCTTAGGAATGTGTCTACTAAACTGTTTCATTATGTTGACATTCAGTTCTCAAAATGTTTTTGGATATTAGCTATGCCTTGCATGTTTGTCACAGGTGACACAGCTATGATGAAAGGACATAGAAAATGTCAAGTCCTCTGCACCTTTCCCCATAGGCTTTTCTGTGCAAGTGCCTAGGAATTAAGCTCTGCCTGGAAGTGGATATTGGTCGGATACAGACAGGTTGAGCATGTTCTACAGGCGATTCTGATCCATGAATTTTCCATCTAACTCTAGAAGTCAGACAGTGAAGACGGGGTAGAATCCCCAGCTTTCTTTTTAGGGGGAAAATGAGTGTTCTTTCTATTTTACAGCCTCTCTGAGTCTTTGGCAGTAGTCCTTTGCATGTGTGTATGTATGTACATGTCTGTGAGATAGAAGAATGAATATGTGCTCTCAATTAGGACTTCAGAAGATAAAAGCAATGACCTTCCTCTATCTTGGTCAGAGAAGCTTAGAGCAAGGTCTTGAGGTCTCTCATAGCATCTCTGAGATGAGAAGGTCCTAAAACAGCTGCACACAATTTGAAGAATTGGCCAAAGGTGGGGTAAGTGTGAACTGGTGAGAGGCTATACTGCTGTGACAAATTCCAAAGCCCAGGTATGACTCGCTTTCCGTCTTGGAGCTCTGGATTTTTTCTCACCTTCCTAAGATCAGAAAATGAAGGAAGGTTTGCTATTCCTTTGGGGGTCTTTCTGACTTATTTGTTTATCTTATTGCATTTCTGTTTAAGTGAATAGATACAGCATGGAATGACTCAGGAGGTATAAACAGGGCTTATGGGAGTTGATACAATATCACAGAGTAGTTCTGCTAATACAGGATTCACATTGTCCTAAAAATACACACATGTTGATACACACAAACTCCTAAACCCTTACCTGTGTGAAGTCATATGACATTTCTAACATTTAACAAATGTGACCCTCTCCCTGAAGCTCTTATGTAGCAATAGATGATAAATACAATGCTTTAAAATTATCACCAACACATTCTTGACAGATGATATTGGAATGTGCTGCTCCTGGAGCCCATTCATTATAACCAGTACTGGAATTAGAAGATTTTGGTCTCAGCAAGTTCACATATTAGCAGAGAAATGCTCCTGACTGTAGATGGAGGGGTGTGTGTGTGTGTGTGTGTGTGTGTGTGGTGCATGGTAGTGTTGCACAGGGTGATATCCAGAAGATTAATGATAAAGACTTCATGGATGTTTGAATCCTCCAAAAATTTGGGAGATAAATCCAGTCACTCATTGAGCAAGTGTTTTCCTCCATCACTTTATACACACAAGGAAACAGATGGGGTCAGAGCTGGGTTTCCACCTTTATCAGGTTTATAGGTTCTTTTATGGTTTAGTCAAGTTGATCTAATAAATCCTTGGAGTATTTCAGAGAATACTAAGCTTAGGGCTCTGCTTTTCCATCTGACCAGTGAATATTTGCTTGTTTGTTTGTGCTTGGTTTTCAGTATTGGGATCAAACTCAGGACCATGTACATGTTGAGCAAATACTTGACTGCTGAGTTACATTCCTGGCCCTTGATTTATTTTTAGACAAGGTCGTTCTCATAAGATAGCCTGATATTAAACTGACTATGCAGCTTCTGCCTCCAGAGTACTAGAACTGTATGTGTGGGCCACAGATATGGTAAGAGTAAATATATTTAATAAATGAAGATTTCTCAGTTACTTACGTCTCAAGTTAGTATGTTTTATACAGTTTTGTGCAACCTTGATTGACATTATCCTATGAATGCACGAGCTAAACTAATCTACAAGTGCTGTCCTTGTTTTCACAAAAGAGAAAAATGGAAACTGATAAAAATCATCGATGTTGGTTTTCATGTTTATTCTCAGAAAACAATAATGTTATTAAGGTGATAGCGATCACATAAGGATGAGTTCCTGAAAGCTGGTCAAGCCTTCCCTTCAGTTTCCTTTTTGGCATCTTTATACACTGGCTGACAATGGGTAAGGATAGTGTAGACACAGAATGATGTAGTGAGTTTAATGGCTGACTGAGGACTGGAAGTACAGGGTGTGTATGTGTGTTTTACAGAGGCCACGACGACGACGACGATGATGATGATGATGATGATGATGATGATGAGGGAGTCTATCTTTAACATGATATTAATGGGACAGACACATCTCTTACCAACTGCTAGAGGTCTTTTCCTGCAATGTTCCATGTGTTTCTCAATGGAACATCAGTCCTGTGCTGATTAGATCTGCGATGACACAGGGCAGAGGTCAACTAAGTGACAAGCAATACGAATAAGTTTCAAAAGATCCAATAGTCATAAAATGGGCTTATATTAACAAGATAAATATGAGAATGATAAAAGTTCAGTCTTGGCTTTAGGCTTGAAAGAGAGCTTGAGTTCACAAATAGAGAACAGGAGAGAACTGGTCTGAGTGTAGACCTTGTAAGAGGTGACTGCATTTTGGCTAACCATAGACTCTACCACAGTGGGCAAAAAGGTGTTTTTCATATCACACACAGTGGTACCTATCTTTAATCTATTTGCCATCTGCTATTTATCTGTCATCTATAAGTCAAATATTAATCCATATGCCTATTAATCATCTATCTTAATATATTCATCATATGTATCAATATTTATCTATAATCTGTTTATCTAATTATTTACTTACTGTAATCTGTCTCTATAATTAATCATTAATCATTTATCTATCAAACATATATATGTATATATATTAACTGTCTATGTAACTATTTACATACTATCTATCAATCTCTATAATCAATAAATAATCATTCCTATATCAATCATCTATAAGCTGTCTATCATCTATCATCTCTATAATCAATCAATAACCAATTATATATAATCTACTATCTATATTCTACCTATAGATGATATATGCATACATAAATACACACACAAACATATATATTACATTTGTATAGAGAGTAAGTTGCTCTACTATATACCAGGTAGAAGTCTTTAAGAATGCTGTAGTCAGTTCTGGGCTCCTTGCTCTGGAGCAACACTCAAAACCAGAAAAGTGAATACTACTGCGAAGTGTGCCTGAGCATCCCTTCAACCAAATGCTGCTGGAGAAGAGCATTAACAACATATTTGTGGGGCAATGACAACTACCATCTGATATTTAAAAGTCTTCTGAAGAAGATGAATTAGATGCTTCTGTTGCTCCCTAATACAGAGATGGTGGGGCGATAGATGATGTGAACAGAAATATATGTAGAATTATGTAAAATGGATTTAAGAATCGTTACATGTATCTGAACATGAACATGATGAGTCCTGCATTGGGCAACTTAGATCATTGATAGTTCTGACAGTAGAAGTTGTACAAACACTGGAGAATTGGGGCTGCTACTGAGAGGTTTCTGAGTAAAATGCCAGTGGACCAAAGGATCTTTGTGGCTACTTCAAATTCAGAAAGGTGATGGGTGGATGAATAATAGAGGATATACAGGTGATAGTGAATGTAGGTGATAGTGAATGTAGAAGAGAAATACTAGATGAATGAATGATAGATTTATAGATGATTGGTATATATTATATATAGAAGATAGATGATGGATATATGTGTCATAGTGATAGAAGATAATTTATAGATGTTGATAAAGGATCAATGTATGGATTATAAGTAAATGATAGATGAGTGATGGAGGGATAGTAGAGGATAAATGGTAGGTGATAAATGAATGAAGATAGAGGAGAGATAAATGATGGATAGATTGTAGATATTGATAAATAATGATAGATAGGTGCACACACAGATACATGTGTACAACATGCTTCCAACTCAGTGAGACTGGGCCTGCACTGACTGACTCTCTACCTAAGTGGGCTTTGGTCATTACTATGGTGTGGATATAGTAGCCACTCTTCCTTTCTCCACCCATCCCCTTGCAGGAACAGCTAGAAAGAAGGAAAATAAATGTCTTTAGGCAGAATCTGTTTTAGCAATTCAGCTCTAAGACTTCCAGAAAGCAGTTACCCCTCCAGACAGTTCAGATGCCAGAAAAGATTTCTGAACTTCAAATGAGAAGGCGAGCGGCCACTCCTTTGAAGTACATGAATCAAAGCTCTAATAAGAGCTAATAAAATTGTTATGTTGAGTTCACATCTCCAGAGAACATCAAGCTAAAAACTCTCCTTGGGGTGAGAAACTGGCATATCACTATTCTTACGAGTTTTATTTTATTTTTTTCAGAATGAATTCTTAATTAAAAGACTAAAAATTATTTACAGTAATTGAAGAATATTAATTCAATCTCAATTAATGTTTTCAGATTTTATTTGTAGCCATGAAGATATCCTGTAGTGGGTGAAATTTGAACAGGAGATAGATTCCCCCTGGCAAGTTACCTGGCAGAGGGAAATATATCTCCAGTTCCTGATGTCCTGTCTAAAGCTCCAGCAATAGTAACAGTGGGTAATTCATTTGCAAAGTCTTAAAATTTCCAAAGTGATCAGATACAGAGAGAGACAGATCCTACAAGAAGATGTTCTGGCTTCTAATGTGTGAAACAAAGGCTAGGATTTGAGTGAGGAGTCAAGAGTGGGACATTGAGGCTGTGGGTCCAGAATCAGTAATAATTATGCTGTTATGTTGGCAAGGGGAGTTCTGTTGAAGGAAAATGGACTTGGTTGAATTGCAGGTGTCATGCTAGAAACTAGGTTTATTACTCAAAATTCCAAGCTGAAGAACCTAAAGTAAAATCACAGCTAACATTCATTCTAAGTTACACAAATTAAATGGTAGTGTTGAGATTTAACCCTAGTGTAGCGGGTCCTCACTGTACCACACAGCCTATATGGGTTTCTGTTTTCATTTCATGAAGGAGTGGTCAGCAGGCCTCCTTATAGATCGGGGCTTATGCATTCACCTGTGAAAATGTTTTGAACACTAAGCTTCCATCTGCCATTCGAGGTTCTTCAAGGAGGAGTAGTGACATGTAACCTGGAAAAGGAGGGGCTAAAGCCAGCAGTATGTTAGAGAGGAGCTGCTCACAGGGAAAGTAGGGACACTCTCCTATAGTTCGGAGCTTGTGTGGAGTGAAGGGCAGAAGAGCCATGCCCAGGATCACAAAAGAATGAGGGACCATTGTCTAAAACATGGTCATAAGATCTTATAAGATCATAAGAACCAGGCAATGGTGGCACAGATCTTCAATCCCAGCACTCAGGGAGGCAGAGGCAGGTGAATCTCTGTGAGTTTGAGGCCAGCCTGGTCTGCAGAGTGAGTTCTAGGAGAGCCAGGGCTACACAGAGAAACCCTGTTTTGATAAGAGGAGCAAAACCAACCAACCAACCAACCAACCAACCAACCAACCAACCAACCAACCAACCAACCAACCAAAAAACATCAGGAGAAATAAAGAAAGGAGAGTTTCTTTCTGGTCTTAATACTCAGCAGAACTCTCAGTGATACAAACACCTCTGATATGGGCTAGTTATGTGTTTAAAGTTAAATAAGAATTTATTTTTTTCTGTGTCTCTTGGGTAAAATATAAATACAAGTTTTGCCCAGTTAGCATGGTCTCATTGTCCAAACGGAAGGAGGGAAGGGCTTCAGCGACTAGATCTTAGGGAACTGGCATCCTCACCTCCACATCCTGGTATGCGACCAGGTTCCAGCTGTCACCTGGACCAGAGGAGCATCTATCCTTGGAGATTTTCCTTCTCAGTCTCCTCAGTTGCTGTTTTGGCTGTTGGTTTAGGACCAAACTGTCAGGAAGCAGGTATCTGTCAGATCTCGAGGAAGGAGGTTGTGTTCCAAGATCTTACTGTCCCTCTAGTCAAGAAGGCTGTCTATCTGCCCAAAGTGTACTGTGAAAAACTAGCTCTTGTTCTGCTCACAGCAAAGGGGAAAATAGCTGTCAGACTTTCTCTTCATGCCAACCCTTTGAGATGTTTACATTTTCTTAGTGCTTACAGGGTCATCTGACTGCAGAAACAACACAGTTCTTGACAGGCTAACACAGACTAGTCCCTGAGCTGCACCATCAGCCATACTAATAAATGATGGATTGGAAGGACCAGTGTAACAGCCACTGCCAACACTGGTAGAAATAATAATGGAAGTAAGAATCTAAAAGAAGTCTACATATTGAGTCAAGGTTCTTCTGTATCTGTCTCTTTGGGGGTTCCATGCTCTCCCCTAAGACTGGTTGCATAAGCAGCTGTGGGCATCCGCCCCCTGACCACACTTTGTGCTAAGCTGCCTGAGCTTGCCTGCTGACCAGAGTGGAGTGTTCACAGGCTAATCTTGGGAACGAGAGCTTGACGTGTGCTTCTGCATGAAGAATCCCAGGCACGCTCATTTGCTGTCAGATGGCTCTGAGCAAAGGGCCATCTGCCACACAGAGCTATCTTGTGCTTATTAGTGTGGTGCAGCCCCGCTTTCCAAGCTTTGGGGAAATACAGGACGGCCCTCTTCGGGTCTTCTGCCACTCACCTCATGATAGCGCGTTGTTGAGGGCTCCTCCCTTGTTGTGGGAGTAACTTCCGCTGCCTCAACCAATAGTTGCTGAAATATGAGCCCACAGTGCAGTGGGGAGCGACTTCCGCTCGGTCAGCCAATAGCTGTTGAAATACCAGCCCACTGGGGCGTGGTATATTTCTCTTTTAAAAAGAGAAACAGATCCGGATCAGGCTCTCTTGGTTTTGGCTCTTGGTTTTGGTGTTTGTTTCCGGCTCTTGTTTCAGGCTCCTGCTCCCGGCTCCTGCTCCAGCGACTAGGCTCCCTTCCTGACGGTTTATGGTGTATGTAAGTTTTACCCCCCAAAATAAATAACCCATTAAAACATAACTGGTGTGGGATTGATTCGCCGATAATTGACGCCCAACGTTTGGTTTAAGAACCGCCCATCCCCCCACCCCCAGCTCGGCCTCCCAGGATACACAGGTCCGGACAGTCTCTGCCGGCTTACTTTGCCCTGTTCGGCACGGATTTTTAAATTTTTCCTTAAAAAAAAAAAAGAGGGATAATTGGATTATGGGATAATAGCTTTGTACTTGTGAGTTATTGTTTTTAGACAAATATATTGGTATTGATTCTTATATACTGATACAAACTTAAATTATGTTGACTATTTTATGCATACATGCTTCTACCTCTGTTTAAAACATTTTTATGTATTGACATATATATATTGTATTGATATATGTATATTTTACCATATTACATTGTACACTTCTACCTCTGATTAAGATACTTATATATTGTTTATGTATTGATATATATATTTACCATATTACAATGTATACTTGCACATTGTTTATATTTGGAGGTCATATTGTCCCCATCTATTGCACAGTTGTTTACTATTTCAGTCTTTAAGTTAGATAGATATTGAGAATAATATAGATCAATAGTCATCTAAGTTTGTCATTTATAATTAGACTAATCAGGTTCTTTAGATACATAGACATTATATTCAGTATAGATAGATAATCTTCAACCTCTTCAAAGAGCTGTAGAAAATGGCCTTTAATCTAACTCAGAGTTCTGTGGTAGGGAGAAACAATCGCTCCTGGCAACACTGATCTATTCCCGAAAAAATGTTAAGCACCAAAGACACTCCACCTGGAGCCTTTCTTCTTGGCAGAACTGGCCTTTGGGTAAAGAAATGCCCATACCTCAACTACTGACAGAGTTACAGAGTATCCGTAAATGGATAAAACAGGACTGTCATATCCTGCCAAGACAGGATAAGATAGTTTTGAAAAGTTCCTTGCCTTTGAAAATGGTATGTCAGTTACGTTAGGCCTTAGCCAAAGTTGGTTGCTTCAACGCTGCAAACGTGATTTTGGGTGTTTGCCCAGGTAGCCAGTTGTCTATGTGATTTGTTACATGTTCTGGAAGTTTGATTGCACTTCCTATTACTCAGGTAACATTATTTCCCTTCTCAGATCTTTAATGGGATTGAAGATTATATAAACGTAGTTACTTTCCTTTCATGACGTGGCCAAGTTATTTCTTATACAAGACTTAAGCTAGTTAGAATAGGATATTTGTGTTTATTGTATATAATTGTGTAGGTTTGTACTTACTGTATATAATTTCGTAGTAGGCTTAGAACTCTCTTACTTAAACAAAAGGGGGAGGTGTTGTGGGAGTAACTTCCGCTGCCTCAACCAATAGTCGCTGAAATACGAGCCCACAGTGCAGTGGGGAGCGACTTCCGCTCCGTCAGCCAATAGCTGCTGAAATACCAGCCCACTGGGGCGTGGTATATTTCTCTTTTAAAAAGAGAAACAGATCCGGATCAGGCTCTCTTGGTTCCGGTGCTTGCTCCCGGCTCCTGCTCCAGGCTCCTGCTCCCGGCTCCTGCTCCAGCGACTAGGCTCCCTTCCTGACAGTTTATGGTGAATGTAAGTTTTACCCCCCAAAATAAATAACCCCTTAAAACATAACTGGTGTGGGATTGATTCGCCGATACTCCCTTCAACCCCACAAAGCTGTATATCTTCCCCCTCCTCACAGGCTTCAGCAAGACCACATCTGCCTGTTCTCAGCCACTGGCAGATCGATCCTGTAAACATGACCCGAAAGAAGTATCTTTCTGAGACTCGTGTCTTTTAGGGTAAATAAGAGATGGCCCAGGTCAACTGCAAAGTTAAAAAGGCATAAGATTCACAAGTATGTCCTACTCCTGGGGTTGCCTCTCTACTTTCTTTGACCCTAGTTAGTAGGCTTGATAACGACCCTGCATACAATATATTACCTTTCTGTTCATTTGTTCCATTTTGTTTTTGAGACAGAGTCTGTCTGGTCTGTGTAGCCCAGGCTAGCTTTGTACTTAAAGCAATTTTACTGATTTAGTCTCTCACGTGCTGGGATTACAGGCCTGCACCACCATGCCAGGCTAAGCAGTTTGCATCTGACACCTTGAATATTTAAGCCCCAATCCCAAATGACAACTAAAATCAAAACACTCATGGCTCAAGAGGGTCAGAGACAGTATTCTAGAGCAGACTTGGGTAGTTGGCAATCAGGTTACCTAACTGTTTATGACTCAGTTTCTTTTCCTAAAACTCTAAGGGTCTTGGATTCATTCATTAACTTTTTTCATGTGTTTAATATATACTAATTTAATTTATAGCTCACATCCACTAAAAAGAAGCTTCAGGGTTTTGTAGCAAACACAAAGGAAATGAAAACAAGTTTGTCGAACATCCTCCTGAACAGTCTTTCTATTCAGACTATGGAAAAAAACTGATAGCACTGATGTCATCAGGATGCTCGTTAGAAATTCCAAGTCTTGGGTCCCACTTCAGGCCACCAATCAGAAGTGACATCTTAACAAGATCCCCTGGGTGATTTGAGTTCCTCCCTGAAGGGCTGAGAAGCACTAATTCCACAGGTGGTGTTTCTTCCTCACTTTTTACACATACTGTCTCTGGCAAGCATCCTTTCCCTCCAGAAGCTCACTGTCAGGGATGAGAGGAAGATTTTGACTCTGACTCTACAAAGTCCTGAGTGTCTTTGAAGAGGCAGGAACAGGATGCTATGGAAAGTTAGAACAGTCAACCATGGATTGTACCATTCAGTCAAGAAATGCTTGAATATTTACTGTATGTCTGGAACTCTCCTACAGGCTAGTGAGACACAAGTAAACCTAAAATAAAAGTATCGACAATTCTAAATTTCATTTATTTATTTATTTATTTATTTACTTTCTCTCTCTTTGTGTGTGTGTGTGTGTGTGTATGTGTGTGTGTGTGTGTGTGTGTGTGTGTGTGTGTGTGTGTGTGTGAGAGAGAGAGAGAGAGAGAGAGAGAGAGAGAGAGAGAGAGAGAGAGACTATGCCTGTCACAGTATAAATGTGGAAGTCAGAGAACAACCTTTGGGATCCAGATTATATGGGTTCCCCAGATAATAAAATTCAGGTTTTCAAACTGGACGGCAGACACCTTTAGCCATTGAACATTCCTGTTGTCGCAGGAAAATAATTTTATGGAGGTACTGTTTACTCTGTAGTATGGAAGATAGGTAATGAATAGCTTATTTGTTTGTTTTTGTTTTTGAGACAGGGTTTCGTATATCTCAGACTGATCTCAAACTTGCTATTTAGCAAAGAATGCTTTTGAACTTGTGATTTTCCCCTTCTTTGACCTTCTGCAGTACTGGGAATATAGGCAGGAACCACTATGCATAATTTTATGCAACATTGGAGTTTGAATTCAGACCTTGGCATGCTATGCAAGCACTCTACCAATTGAATTATATTCATAGCACATGAATAATGTCAGGTGTTGGTGAGCACTGTGTAAAGGATAAACAGAGCTGGTGGTGGCTGGGAGCTATGTTTGGTGGTTTGCCTCTTGGAGAGCTGAGATCTACATGGTAAGGGCATGGTTCTTGGAAGGCCTGGCTTTGGGGCTTTGGGGACAAGGGCTAGAGGGAAGGAGGACAGAAAGGCTCTGTAGAGTGGACAAGGATGGCTTCTGGTAGAACAGGACAGTTTTATGGGTTAACAGAAGTTGTTTTACACTGGGGTGTGCACAAAAAGTGTAGCTGCAGCAAATGTCCTGATTATGTTCAGGGCAACTGCATTTGTCTCTGTAATGTTAGGCTACAGAGAATAAGACTAGAAAGAGGTCCTCAAAAAGATGCCAGCAAATGAAACGGGTGATGTGAACAAAGGCATCAATGAACACAAAGAAGAATGAAGAGATTTAGGGTTGATTTTTATAGTAGAATTTATTAAAACAACAAAAACCCTACTCTCCATCCCAGGCTCTGCCAAAATCCTAGGGATGTTTTAAAGGGTATGATGTAATAAACTTTGACGATAACCAGGGATCCACGAGATGTTCAAAATTCCAGGAATAGAAGGCCCCAAGTTACATGTTTTGGATGAACAAAATCATGGTGTTCAGAAATAACCAACAATGATGTCAGCATTAACAAAAGAATACATTATATGTACTTCTCTCCTAATACAAACTTTTTATTTACAGTGCCAGACGTCCAATGGGTAGTAATATTCTTATTTCTGAGCAGGACTCTCCAAATCCTTCTACTGCATCCATATTACAAACGTTTGGCCTCTTGGGAAGGCTACTCCTTTTCTTTTTAGTAGATCAGATATCAGTTTTGGCTCTGCTTGTATATACCTACTTCCAGAGAAGACGCTCTTGGTCTTCTGAGCTGTAAGTTTTCAGCACCAAGCTCCAGAGCTTCCCCAGTTCAATCAATCCAAGCAGGAAAATGAATGTGAAAATCACTAACTCAGCAATCTGGCAGCTGAGGATGGTCCCATTATGTCAATCACCATCAGCAGCTCACTGTAACTGGCTTCTGTCATCGTCTTGAAGATTAATTGTTGGGATCTGTTGTCTGTATTAATAGATCATTTATTCAGATTGATCTTTTACCCATTGATCATCAGTCTCTTCATGTGCACGCGGCCAGGTGGCTATCATTCTTGTGATCTTTCTGAGGCCAAGCTTACTCTGAAAGCCCCTCTGCGATTTCTTCATAGGCATGGCAGGCCCCGTGCAGACTCCAGGTCTATAAAACTGCAGTCAATTTCATTCTGTCTCCAGACAACCATGACATTCTGCTGCTTCTTGTTATCCTATCATCTCATTTCTATTATCCTAAATTTAAACCCTGCAATCAAAACAGTATCATGTGACTGTGATTGGAGTCCTAAGTGGAATAGACACAGTCCCTTGGAAGTATGATCTTCTTTTTCATCTTTGTACCTTCCTTGTGTCTGCTACCAACACTGGACCAGACAGTCAAGCTTACTTTAACTCTTTAATTTACTGATTCTGGGTATTCTTCCAAGTCACACAGTCTTAATAACCAGTAATTCAGAATATGGCTATATTTGTGTTTAGGGCAATGAAAGTGCCAAGTAAAGCAAAGAAGTAATAAGAGTAGGTCCTGATATAAGATGGCAGGTGTTCTTAGAAGCAAAGGAGCTTCTGGTGACGGACATGTGTCGAGGGTAGTATTGGAAGAAGAAAATTTCTCACCTTGAATGAAACCAACTCTTCCAATGCCTTGGACTTGGCCTTTCAGCTCCCAGTACTGAAAAAAAAAATAAATTGATGCTATTTGGGCCACTTGGCTTGTGGCAGTTGTGGCAGGGGAAGCTGACGGCACATCCTCTGTCAGCTCTCACCATAAATGCACATTTGACAAGAGGAATCACTCAGTGCTTTTATTATCCTGGGCTGCCCTGCTATCTATTCCCACTTTTGTGTCTCAGTGACGCTCCAGTAGCCATCACATGGCATCATAGTTCCTTATTGAATTACTTTTGTAAAAGTCTGCTGACTCCATAATGCCAGGGATGTCTGCCATGTTCACTGCTTTATTTGATATGGGAAATAAAAACAGATAAACCTCTAAATTACAGTAATGATGAAATCAGGGAGAACTCTCATTCCTATCACAGTCCAATGTGGGTTCAGAATTTAAGGTCTAAACTTGGTAGCTGGTTCTTTGAAGGTGTCTTAGTGTAGCTCTGGATCTGCAGAGAGAAAATGGTCTCTTTGGGGAGGTTTCTATGAGCCAGATGAGACCATGGAGCTCTTTATTTACTAACATTCTTGTTCACTGGCTTCAACCCAAGTCACGTGGTCTTACTTAACTGCAAGGGAAGATTGTAGATGTAGCCCAGCTGTGTCACCAGGAAGCAAAGAAAACAGATATTGGTAAACATTAGCACTTTAAAATGTGATCACTAGTCATTATGGCTGGCTCATAGTCTTGATAAATATTTCAGTCAATGAACTCTAAACAGATAACTCACTTAGTTGTATGTAGAACTAAGATGGCTGCAAATTGTCATTGCTACTTCTCCATCAAGGGGCGTCTCATTAAATGATGTTACCTTATTTGTGCATATATATATATATATATATATATATATATATATATATTTGGAAGACATAATCTTCTAATCTCAAAAATCTTTCAAGAAACAATACAACCCAGGAAGTTATTTCATCTCCAGTGTCTGAATACAAACAGGCATATCAGGTGTGTGACTGTTACCTTTCTCTGGTCTAGATTCCAGGTTCCTGATTAATGTATGAACAATTGGGCCTTCTAACCTAGAACTTGGGACCTAGAACATCTTCATCTTTTCTTCCAGTCTGCAGTTACTGAGCTTTTATCTAGACTGTGTTAAGTGCTTCATACCCATGAGCTTATTCAATTGTCTTAAGGAGTAGCAATATTTATAGTCTTTTTACTTCTTGAAACCCAGTGCTTGAGACAGCTCAGGACAACATGTTGGTTGCAGAATTAGCAAGTAGTCAAAGCAGTGCATCCAAGTGGAGACTTCAGAACCCATCCTTCTACCCACTGCTCCAAGCTACCACTGCTGTTTGTGCTCTTTACATGAAATGGACATTGACTGTTGGCGTCAGGGCTGGGTTGGCTAATTTTATAGCTTATCCGTGCTTACTGTCTAGGTCTATCCTTGTTTTCAAGTCACTAATAGAGGGGAATGAGCTGTGCACGTTGCTCCCAGAAGTCTTAGCACACAGAGCTTCCATGGAAGATTCTCAGTAAATGTATCAATTCTTCCCCCAAAAGAAACTAGAACCAAAGAACTAGAACCAAAGAAAGGAATGCAAGAGTCCATCTGCCTCTACTGGTCAGTTTAAGCACAACCCCCATCCCTTACCCTCTGCCAAACTACTCCATCTGGTGCTCTTCTCTACGGGTCCTAGTATCCTTTGTAAGTGAAGGACTATTGTTTACATCTCTGGGAGTGATGAAACTAGGAGAGAAGTCACTGGTGGAATTTCCAATTTAAGGATAATACAGACATGAAGCACAGTTCCCACTGGGATAGGTCCTCTCAGAAAGTAAACTGGGTTTCTTTCCCTCTCAGCTCTTTTATTCTGAGCCAGTTTCACCAAAGTGTCCCAGGACCCTGTCATAGTTTCTGAGAGACCAGTTCTCTTACTCATTCACATCCACCTCACAGGCTGCCTTGGAGTGAAGAAATCCATTTGGATGCATGTGAATTTTCCTTAGTTACTCATTTGATATTTTTAGTTCTAAAAATGACATTTTGCCCAGGATACTTATTAGTGGGCTTTCCTGGCAAATAATAACCTGAAGATAAAACAAACAGTGTTCTTTTTGCGTGCATTTGGCACAAGTGAAGACCCCCTCCTGTGTGAGCGCTTGGATGAAGTATCTCTGTCTCCTGGCTTTCCCGACGTGCCTACCATTGCTCAGCTGAATTTAGTGAATGAGGAAGTCTGAGCTCCATGGCATTGATGCTATGTCTCCCTCCCATTTCTCAGTGGATGAATTCCTAGCCTTGTGACAGAGCCACTTGCAGAAGGAGGCATTCCAGCACGTTTGAAGGAAGCCCAGACTGGCCCATGACTATTCAATATATGATGAGATCCAGCCTCTACACAGTCAGAATTTTTACCATGCCTCTCAAGTTTAAGCTTTCTGGCTGAGGTTCTGATAGGCAGGAGCCACTTGGGAATGGGAAGTACAGAGGAGGCTGAAGAAAGACATAGTCCAGTCCGCCTCAAGTTTATCTTCACTGCAGGCTGAAGGCGGAGAGGGAGTGCTGTCTCTTCCAATTTATGTGCATGGAGGCCATCCATACAGGCAAGCTGCTTTCCAGGCTTTTTGCTTGTTGATGTCAGAAGGCTGACTGCGGACTTCAGGATGGTTGGAGGGCTGTCTTGCCTGCTAACACTGATTTTATGATATGCTAAACATAACATTCAATAGCTATTACTTCCACTGTCAGAGAAACAACTTGAGCCATCTATCTTCTTCCTCTGACTATATTACATTTCTCTCTACAAATGACAATGCATTATAATATCTTTTATTATAACATTACTTATTTATCGCCAAAGGTTTTCCAGCATTAAATCTGAGGGCTCTTGTCCTTTATCTGCTTTTTGGTTTGTTTGTTATGAATGTCACATTTTATTTAGCAGGATGGGCTCTGCTCAGAATTCGTGGAGACAGACATTCCTGATTTACTTCCTATGCAGACCTAGGCTTTTATCTCATTAGATTTTTCAGCACGAAATGGGGACAGGATGAACAAGATGTTCTGCTTTCTTGCTTTGTCAGAGATGCCAAAGGGGAAGGACCAGGCTGTGGGATTCTGGTGTATGAGCCCAGATGGAGGGCACCTGGGGTCATCTGCCCAGTTCCCTCTCTTCAGGCATGACATTCACTTTGACTATTAAGTTTCAGCAGAAACTCTGAAGACTGTTCTTGTGTATAATTGTTTCTGGTAACTCGTAAAATTTCCCTTCTGAGATGCCTCGACTCATGAATTAGACAAATTTCTAGTTCACTACAAATGTGGCATTCTATTGAGATCTTAGATCTTTGTGGGAAAAATATAAATAATGTACACACTTGGAGCCAAGTATTTATGGAGACACAGAGAGACAGAGACAGAATGAGAGAATGAGTGAGTGAGTGAGTGAGAGAGAGAGAGAGAGAGAGAGAGTCTGTGAGAGAGAGAGGACCTCTGAACTGATACTTCTTCACAAAATGAACCCTCTCATTTTTAAGTAACTGTATACATCATTAATGACTAGATAGAAAGCTTTTTATTTTTTACTGGTTGGAATTGATAGATATAAGAGCAGAGAAAATAAAATTAAAGTGCCAGGCAGAAAAGTCATGTTCAGTGCATGTTTAATAAAATTCCTGTACTCTCCTTATGAAAAATAGAGATGTCTTTACATTGACAGATTGACATAAAAAAAATCAGCTCACATTTCACTTTGTTACACGGTGATGGGGTTCAACTGGGCTTGAGAATGAAGCAGGATTCTGAATTTCTCTGGAAGTTTCTGTCACCTAAACTCCAGAAGAGCACCTAGAATCCTGGTTATCTCACTCATGAACAAATAACAGAGATAACAGAGTTCTTTCCTTTCTCCAGATGATCCTTTTGCATTGTAGACTGCTTCATCTCACTCCACCAGTGATCACCTGGATACCAAGAGCGACAGCTTTCTCTCTTTTCTTCATCCTTGAGAACTGAAACCGGTTGTGTTTTCATAGCAACACGTTGAAATGCAGCCTTGTCATTACAGTGAATAATCCTCGGGTAGGAATGTAGATGTCATGTCAGAGAACCTGATGGGAAACAAAGGGGCACAGATTCTTCTGCCAGGATCCCAGAGCAGCATTTCCAGATGATCCTTCCCTTCTTCTGTCCTGCATCCCAGAAGCTTCTCTGTCTTAGCAACGTATTAAGCACAAGACAAGGGCAAAAATGCCAAACCTTGGCCATGCAGAGTTGGATGTGTTATGTCTACACAGAAGGACTCCATGTGCTTTCAGCAACATATGTGGTCCTGGAATGAAAAGCACATGTCGGCTGTCCCAGCCTGGTCATCCAAGACTTCAAAGTGATGTCCCCTTAGACAGGGTTAGAGCAGAGAGGGGGTCATGGGAAGGCTGGCTGATTGCGCTCTTCAGGTATTGTTAGGAATTCTTTGCCTAAATATGAACTATCCACTGAACACTCGAGCTGGCAGTCTGGTGAAGGGATGTTCGCTGGCTCTGTAAACTATTCACACAGCACAGGACCTCATCAAAATCAGTGTAGACCTATTTCTGAAATACAAATTTAAGATTTGGAAAGTGGGAAAAAGGGATGTTTAAACCATACATTTTGTTAGACCCGACTGGCTGTCCTCTATCTTATTCTTCAATGTCGTTTATCTCTAGGTTAAAAAATAGGACTTATGAACTGAGCACAGGGGTACCATGACCATATTGTCTTTGAAATTCTCCCCATTACTAACAGTCCAATTTTTGTTCTTTCTCTTCCTGCCCCTTATAGTGAGTTTGGTGGGAGAAAGGCCAGGTCATCTTCTTTTTGGCTGGTCTGGGCATCTCCTGCAGGGACTGTAGTTCCCAGCCTGCTGTTTGATGGTGCTATTTTCTCAGCAATGGACCAATTTGAAGATGTCTTGGAAAGACTGCCATGCTGAGGACTGCTCATCATTCTAGTTCACTGTTTAAGAGAATAAAAACATCACTACTTGCTATGGTTTGGGAAATTCTACGTATTCCTTTCTACTGACTCATAACCTGAGTCTGAAGTTAGTCTGTCTTCAAGATAGAACCAAAAAGTCTTTCTCCATGCCTTGTGTTCCACCACCAAGTCTGCTGTGGCTCTATGGATGTATTCAGACAGACCCTGTTAGAGTTATTTCACAGTTCTTTATTGAGATGCAGCTTGGAGCTCTGTCTTTGCCTTCCCAAACCATTCCCTCAATGACTTCTGGGGAGTGATGTTATCAGATACAAGAATATGATCGCCAATAAACCAAGAGGGTAAACCCCAGGTTCTCAGAAAATCTATTTCGGTAGCAAAGCTCACAGGAGTAAATAAATGTGATAGCTTCTCTTAAGTCTGTCAAGGAACTCAATCTAGGTCCTCTTTCTTCAACGACTTGACTTAGTATAGTTGATACCTGTCTCTCTCATCTCCCATACTCAGGGCATAATTTCAGTACATTCTTTCCCTCTGCATTCCTGCCCCCACTGCAACTTCCAGTCTCACACATTCTTACTCTGACCACCACCATTTAGGTACAGAGCTGTTTTCAAATGAAAATCTGTTCCTTTCACTTCCTTAGTCGAAATTCTTTTTATCGCTTATAGGATAATATGTAACTTCTGATTTTACTGTTTCTCATCCTCTTTTCCAAATTGAAACCAGGAGGCATATATCCTTCACTAGGCAATATGTGTCCCTACCCAGGCAGCCTTCTATGTCTCTCTGGGGAGGCCTTCACAGAGTCTCCTTCTTCCTGCAATCCTATCTAAAATAACCCCTTCCTACTTGCCTAGCTTCTGTGTATCCTTTGGGATTCATCTGGGAGAATTTCTTTACCCTGATACACATATATGATGACTTACAAGGAGAATGCTACAGCTAAGTGCTTGGTTGGTGGGTGAACCTTAGCTTTGGGGCTTGCTTTCAGGGTAGCAGAATTTCCACATGTTTATGGTTCTGTTTGATTTCCTATTTGCCTTAAGTGAGATCGAGATTGTGACTTAGTAATCTTTTTAACTTTGGTACTTGATCAATAGAGTTGGCATTTAACAAATACTGGATACAAATAAATGCGTGACAAATAAATGCTAAAGGGTTCTTCCTGTTCTTCATGCCTTCCTTTTCTTCTTATCTTTCCTTTCACTATTTCTATTGTTATTCCTGTCAGCTTCCTTCATTTTCTCTTCCTTCTTCTCCTTCCATTTCCCTTCTTTTCTTCCTATTTTTGTTTTTGTCTTTCTTCTAATTTCAGATAATTTTTTCTTGTTATATGTAGTACTTCACTGGATTTAGCAAGAGACTTTTTTATGGCAACTATTATTGCTATTATCTCTCTGGCGTAACCAACACGGATCATCAAATCACCAATTTAACATACAAGTATATTTACTATCCACATATATAGTATTTAATGTCATCTATAAATGTACATATATACATAAATGTATGTTATAATCAAAATGGTCATATTATCCTTTGCCCCATTCCTGGGGAGTAGTAGGTCATGAGACTAGTGGATGAAGGTTTGCTGCAGTCATGGTCAGGTTTGGGCACGGTTCCATTATTTAAGCTTTTGGCTCTCCGTTTCCAAATTCTTTCTGAGCAGGGAGTCATCAGCATTGCCCATAAAATATTTCCTAGGTACTTGAGATTGGGCTAGTTTTCCTGGAAGGGAAAGGTAGTTTCCAGAAAAATCTAAGGTGTGACGCACCGACCTCTAGTGGTAACTGCTCTGTCAAATTGGTTACAGAGCAAAGGGCATGATCCTCTCTCACCAACCCGTACTGTCTGACAGGCGAGGTTCACTATTAGCCTCCCCTTGTTTGTCCATGGCGTCACCATTAGGAGCTGACATGGCTTCTCCAAAGTAGATGCTACCTAGGAAGACCACATAGGAACACCCTTTCTCCTCCCTCTTTTGAGTTCCAGTTCTGCTTCCTCTGGGGAACAACATCTGGCCCATGACCACTGCAATGTAGAGTGTGTTCCCTTGGGCATCTATAATAAGTGGGAGCTTTCTGGCACACAGAGGACTGGGACAAGAGTGATGGGGATAACTGTGCTGCCAGTTTTGTGAGCTGATAAGTGAGCGCATTCCCTCCTTCCTGGAATATCATCCTTGAAGCCATCTCCCTTGGTTCTTAAAGCAATTAAAAAATTGCTTTAAATCGGAATTGTTTATCTAAAAGTTGTAAAGAGGCAGAATTCTTAAAGATTCACCCAGTGACCTTGGATTTTCCTTTCCGGACTGGCCCTCTTTCCCTGTGATTTTTCTCACTAAGTTGTGGTAGTCTTGAGTCGTGACTGTCTTGGTGAACAGATATCCAGCCCAGAGTGATGTAGCCATATCCCTCCTTTGGCCAGGTGTCAAGCACAAGCCCACCTCAGCATCCTGAGGACAGCTGCAGTGAGAAGAGAGTGAAGAATAACAAGCAACCAACACAGCTCACACCCAACCTCATAAACGTTACCCTGAAGATCCTCTATTCAGGCAACCTCAGAGTTAATTTCTTCTCACTGTGTTTGCAATTACAGTGCTTTCTCAACCTCTCTCTACCTTAGAAGAAGTTAATTAGAAAGGGTGAGGTAAGGTGCCTTAGGTCTTATTTGCAAGAATTGCCTTTGATAGCCAACTCTAAGAGGAATCAGAAAAATCACCAACTGAAGGTAAAATTGCCTCATGGTTGGGCCATAAAAAGTCAGAGGAATGTTGACTCGCATCACTGGACCCCACAGGCGCATGTAGCTTACCACTGACTTTAGGGCTTTACCCACAAGGAGATGCTATTAATGACGATCCCAAGTAAACTTAGTGTTGAAGTATCTTTGTGATCTTTGGCTTCTCGAGTCAGTGATGTCTAATTCACTTGAAAATAGAAAATATAATTAATTGTTGTTAATGTTCAAAGGGCTAAATCCAAATGTATTTTTAGAAAAGTCTATTGAAGTAGAACGGAATGTGTTCCCCAGTGCTGGGTGGATGAGGTGTTCTGTACTGTTTATTTTGCTGATATGTACACTCGTTAGTCGTATATAATACTTTTGTAAACACTAAAATACAATTCAAATATTCTCTGTCTTCATGTTTGGGTGGGAAGTTAAGTGACACTGACATCCATGGACTTTTGCCTCCCAGGCACTTGAAAAGAACTGTTCAACGTTTCCTATAAACAATGCTCTTCCTTGGAGCAGCTTGCTAGAAGTGCAGATTTCCAGGGTATATTTTGATTCAATAAACTTTGAGTGGAATCCAGAATATGCATCTTAAAATAAGTACCTCTTTTTCTTCAACACAAGGCTTATACACACAAGTGCATGCGGGCATACACACCACACACACACGCCCCCACCCCACAGCACAAACTCCTGTCTGCTCTCCAGTTGGTGTCAACTTTCCCGGTATAGTTCCCTTGTTCACACTTAGTCTGAGGAGAAATCTCACTCCCCTTCTGTATTGTGCTATGGCTAAAGTAAGAACTAAGAACAGAGGCTGGAAATCATAATATAAAATAGGATGTGGTTGAGGTGACTAAAATAAGTTGAAGGGGAAAAAAGATTTCCTGAGTCAAGTTTTAGGTAGTGGTATAATTAGAATTATTATCTATTATTTATGTGGCAGATGATATTCATGATGTACTTGGGACTCTGTTAATAGCTAGTGGTTGTGCTGAAGGAGAACATGACATTGGGCCATCTTTCTTTCCCTTCCCTCTCTCCCTCCCTCGCTTCCCCCTCCTGTCTTTGTTCTGTTGAGCTTCAGCTAATGGCACTTTTGGTTTAGAACTTTGTAGGACTGGACAGAAAAGTGAAGTGTAACAGTTGGTTTGGAGAGTGTCACCCTTTTCCTATACTATGACAGTTGGTGGTGCTGCTGTCCCTGGACCATTTCCAACATGTTGTGAATAACCTCACCCAAGTCTAACAACAGACTTTCAGAGGAGAATCTATTTCATTTTTATACATGCAAAGATATAAGGATGGTTATATGTCAGATATAACCAGATATGTAGTCAGATGTGTAGCCTACAGCACACTCAATAATGAGTGGAGTCAGGTGACCCTGAGTCTAACTTGCAGGGCTTTTATAGTTTGTGTCAGAGCTCTAGTTTCCCTGGAACACAAGGGGAAGGTGTGCCAGGCTCTTGGTCTTTTAGGTGCTTTGTCTTCATGGTGGCCATCAGGACCCTTTTCCCTCTGGACATATCTGTTTAGTCTTCATTTCTCATAGCTTCAAAGCTTGGACTACTCATTATTAAATTACTACTATTAAAAGGACACTTTTGATAGGGGAGTGGTCAATATTGACCTGCATGTTTCCAAGGACAAAAAGCACATGGATATATCCATCACTTGAGCTTGGTGGATGAATCACATTGGCTTCATTGATGTCTCCCTGTGATAGGTGATGGTTTCATCCCTCACCTGGATATAGGTTTTTGAAGGGTCAATTCCTGTCGTGTGAGGTTGGTATATCCTTGAGAAAGGGTAGCTGCAGAGCTGAGCGCAACCTGTCAAAACAAAGGGCAATTTGACTGGAAAATCCTTGCTCTTCTGAGGCAGTGATATCTTGGTTTAGTGTAGCAAGAATACTCACACCCAATGTCCTCCAACAATCTGATTCTAATGGGGTTACTACAGTAGGGTAAAGCATTTTATACGGAACCAGGTTTACATTATCCTACTCTTTAGAGATCTTGCTTGCAATGCTGTTCAAATCCTTTAATCCATAAATAGGATTCCAGACAGCACTGGGCTGCCTTCCAAAACTGTAATCTTCCAGTATATGAATTATTACCAAAAGATTAGGGTGTTTCTAGTAATAACATTTCAAATAAATCAGCTTTCATGGAGGAACAACAAACTAATATTGGAAATAACAATATAAAGACATTTATATAGCCACTTGCTAGAATAACTTCCCTAACCAGGGGCTTCTTTTCTCATTTACATTCATTCCATTTGAGAAGTCTTTTTTTTCATTTATCACCAGCTGCGGGCTTTAGCCTTAAAGCATGCCACATGCTCCCAAGTCCTGGAACTCTTTGGAGCCTGTGAAATCTCAAGCCCAGAGATGGGGGCTATTGTCCCCAGAAGCTTCTGGAATCCCTGTTTGGCATTGAAGAAGTGTATAGCAGGAAAATATAAGACATGCTCAGGTTGGAAAAGGCAGTTTTGGCATTTACACCAAAGGTCATCAACAGGAGTGTGGTGTGGAAAGGAGAGTACTTTGCAGGGCCGTGGTCCCTCTTTGATGGTGCAGCTATCTCTGTTGATGATCAGGAGTCACCTGCACATTTGCACACTAGTAAGGACCTTGGGTTGCAATATACAGGGTCAATGGACTGGGGCTCCAGTGCCCACCTGCTTTGGAAATTGTTAGTGAACAGGATCTTTATTTCTCTGATCCTCTATTTTATCGTCTAGGGTATGAGGATTGTCTTAACAGGGTCTTAACAGGTTAAGGTGAAGGGAGGTACCCATTACTCTGAAACCCTAGTTCTCCCTCTTCTTTCTACTGGTATTTTAAAACCATTTGTCTTAGTGCCGGGTGGCTGGTGGGAGGCAAGGGGCCCCTCTCTCTCTGGCGTACAGATGGCTGCTTTGAGCTATGTCCCCAGGCTAGAAGCAGATACTTGTTTAATGCTGATAACTGGCTATGACCTTGAGTGAGCTGTCACATTTCCAGATCTGCATTCTATCATCTACTTTCAGAAGTGTCTGGCTCCTCCCTGTCCTATAGGGTATAAAGAAAGGCAGTAAAGACGGCCGACTAGGTAAGATCTAATTTTAAGGAGACATTTCACAGTTCTCGAATTTTAAAGCTGGAAGGGCTATCCAGGAAGGGAGGAAATTAATTAAATGTACAACTATTCTTGTACTTTGTCATATTTAATCCTAACAGCCTTGCTAGGGTAGAGTTTCCCCAGTTTACAGAAGTGGAAACTGAGGCTCCCAGTTATTCCCAGGTAACCTCTTCCATGACACACAGTGAAAATATGGGACAAGACTCAAATACAGTTTTGCAGGACTCCGAACCACAGTGCCTGCCGCTGTGCTGCTTTCCTCCCCTTAATTGTCATTTTAGAGGTGACCGACACAACTAGGGTTTAGGAGATGCTATTCACTGATGGACCGGGATGAGAATCCAGGCTTCCTCATTGCTGTCCCTGGGCATTGTCTCTACAGCTCTGGCATAAATGGGTCTCGCTAATCTACTGGCTACAGTCTTTCAAAGATGTTTTGCTTTCATTCCTGATGGATTTTTGACAGAAGCTCCTAACATTTTTGTTCTATGACTCTCTTCTTATATAAAAAGGTTAGAATGGTTGATTTCTTTAGTTCCTTCTAGCTCAAAAATTCCATTTCTTGTATGACCCTCCATTCCCTATCATAGTTAATGATCTGTGAAGAAACACTTAAATGCTCAGGTTTACTACCTTCTCAGTCTGCAAGGGAGAGAGAGAAGCCAGCTATTATTTCTCTTCTTCAAAAAGGAGATGCGAGACCCATATTGCCTGAGCAACTCACTCAAGGACACAGATGATCAGTAACTGCTTTGGGCCTATAATGCATGAGGGAGGGTGCTCCACTCACCTTTCAACCTCAGCCCGTAGCAAGGGTCTGGAATAGAGGATGTGTTCCCCATAGAGTTCATTGTCCTAATGGGCACGAGTGAAGGTGAATCCAGACTTCTCAGCTTGTAAGGCTAAACATCTGTTAGTTGTGTTCTTTTCCCCTGACCTGTTTGCAATGGGGGTCATGGCAGGACTTGGTTGCCAAGTGCTTTGTACAGTATATTATACTTTATCAAAACAGCAGGATTGTAGTACGCATCTGGAAAAGAGAGCTTCGTGGATCACCGCAGCTGTAGTGGTGGCTCAGAATTCAGACCTGTGAGGACACATGAGAGAATTTGCAAGTGCCACTCCAATTCCCTCCAGTTCATTCTGTTTAAGTCAGCATTAGTGTATTATTAATAGGACGGGAGCGGGGCTGCCTGGAGAAGAGCTGTTTGTGGAATGTGCCCTCGGATTAAAGGAGCTTTGAAATGGAAAGCATTACCTCTGATTACACGAGGCCTGCACTTTACAGGCTGGAGTTTTAACTGAAAAGGTAAAATAAAGAGGAAAACCACTGTGGGTTCGGAAGCTTGTGTCATTTTTCCCCCTTTGCAGCCCTCCACTCAGCTGCCCCTGAAGGCAGGTGTTGATAAATGGTTTGTACGACACAGGGGAGCCTCTGGGCACACATAGGCTGGTGCTGCTCCTGTCAGGACTACTCAAAGGGAAGGCAGCACCGTACATTGGAGCCACCGCTCCTTTTTCTTCCTAAACAAATGTTGTTCCTACTGAAGCGGTCACAGATTCAATTTAGGGAGAGAAAGGAAAAGAGAACATCCATTCTTCTTCTCGTGTCAAAGTGAGGTGGGGAAGATAGGCTGCCCACCCGGCAGTGGTCCTTGAAGCCCCTTACCCAATGACTTCTTCCTTGGTTTTCACGTAGGTCAAGATGAAAGCAAAGTTCTCCTAGAAGCATTGTGGTCTGTGGTTGGACTGCGTTTACAAATCAGTCTGCTGACAGAAAGTATGTGTAAGGGAAAGAAGGAAGCTCTGTGTGAGGGCAGCTTTATCCCTTAGCCACATCACTGTGAGAGCTTCCAATGTATTGGGCAAATGAAGAAGATGGAGCCTTATAACTGTAGCTATAAGTTGAGTTATCCCAACACTATCTAGTGATTTCAGCTGACCTTCACCACACGGAAATAAAGAAATATGAAGATCAGTAAATTAATGAATTTCCATATTTCTAAACACTTTTAGGGTAGAGCTAACAGTAGCCTATATATGTCAGCCTCAAAGTGGAAGAAAGTGAAATGTGATAAAAAGAAAAATCCATTTAAGATCGCTTCAACCATGCAGATTTTCGGAAGTTAGGCAAGTCCCCAATATTATTATGTGAGGTTACTTGCTGGGAGAAAATATATGGGCTAAAAGTCCTGATATTTAGGTCCTGTTTTCAATTTAGGAGTTAACCAATTAGCTTATCTAAATTCAATATGCTGCAGGGTAGCGAATGCTGGTAAATACACTAGCTAGAGGGAAGCCTCACCGATCTCTGTAAGGTGTGTGCTTAGAAACACACCTCCTCATGGATGTGGAGGGTTTTATACAGCAACAATCTATGAGGCTGTGAAATTCCCTAGACACATATCTCACAAGTATGAGATTCCAATTTATATTATAATAGATCAGGAAGAAAGAAAACATAGAACAAGATTTTAATTCTGTGTCAACTGTAGTTTCGGTGAGGGAATATTCCTAAAGAATGAAAAAGTGACGTCCAATGCCGGCTGTTTCTCCCTTCCTTCCTGAACTGCCTCTACAAAGTCCTATATGGAATTTCCCACGGGACCAGGCTGGCTGCGGCACTGATGTGGTATCTGTCCTTGAGCAAGGGCAAGGGAGACAAACAGAAATCTTACCTTGGGAGATACAAAGGAGAAAAGTCACCCAGACTTTTGAATCTGAAACAGAAAAGATCGTATCTGAATTAGAGGAAAGAGAAAAATCTTAAGATATGCATGGAACCAATTTGTCCAGGTTCCCCTGTCTGGCAGACTGTACCCTTCAGGACATTAGGTCTCCCCATGCTGTTGCTGCCTTACTCTCTGGCACATGGCATTTCTTTCCTCCTTTGTCTTACTTTTTTGGCATCCTTTATTTCACACTAAGCTTCCCTATAATCAGCCTATGATGCCAGGTGACTTCCCTCAAGCATAATTAAGCCTTCACATTCAGTTAAAACTTGAGCCCCTTCAGAGCTGGCCAGGCCCGGCAATTAAAATGTTCTCTTTGTCTTTAATCACTTCATTTAACATTTAGTGAAGCGAGATGCCCTCTGTACCGATCTGGAGCCCCATATGACTGACAGGAGGAACCTTCTGCTCTCAGCTCTGAAAGATTCCTATTTAGGGGCTGTGCGCCTATAAACTCCTGCCATCCTTTGCCCAGTGAGCTTTTCTCACTTGCTTGGGGAACGTGATTTTAATTGTCCATGCTTTCCTGGGTACCTAAGGGAGTCAATTCCTGACCTTTCACAGAGACAGTGGACCTTATAACCCTCATTCTCACATAGCTTGTGAGTACCTTCCTGATCCAGGTGTGGGGGCCTGACGAGGAACTCTGGGTAGGAACAGCAAAGCCAGAGGCTGATTGCCTGACTCGCATACCTTAATGGAGACTTGGGCCAGCTTATTCGTGTGTGTTTTCAGGTGTGTGCAGGTGCATATCCATATGCATATATATAATGTGGGTATATGTGTGTGTGTGTGCATGTTTATCTGTGTGCACAGTGTTTGGAGACCAGAAGACAACCTTAGCTGCCTGAAGTCAATGATTGATGTAGAATTCCCTTCTGTATATGTGTTGCTTTTATTAGTTAATGAATAAAGAAGCTTCTTGGGCCTATGGCAGGACAGAACAGAGATAGGAGGGGAAAAATAAACTGAACGCTGGGAGAAAGAAGGCAGAGTCAGAGAGACACCATATAGCCGCTGCCAGAGGGGACAGATGCCAGAACCTTGCTGGTAGGCCACGACTTTGTGGTGATACACAGATTAATGGATATGGGCTAGTTTAGGATATAAGAGCTAGCTATAAATATTCTTAAGTTATTGGCCAAACAGTATTGCAAATAATATAGTTTCTGTGTGGTTATTTCAGGTTATTTCACGTCTGAGCAGCAGGGAATGAATGAGTAGCCTCCGACTAGAAATGATGTCTTCAGCATCCTATGGAGATCAGGGGGTATGCACTCATGTTCATAATTTAGCCTGAAGTCTCAATCAAGGGATATAATGGCTAGCTTTAATTGTCAACTGGACACAACATAGAGTCGGCTGGAAAAAGTCTTAGTGAAAGCTTGTCAATATTGGATTGGCCTGCAGCCTGTGGGCTTGTCTGCAGAGGTTGTCTTAACTTCCTTAACTGGCATGGGATAACCCATCCTAAATGTGGGTGGTACCTTCTGGTATCAGTCCGCACAAAAGGACATAGAAAGAGGAAAGCTTTTTAATTTTTTTCTTGTTTGTTCTTTACTCTTACTGATCACTTCATCTATGCTGTTGTTGCCTCTGCTGATTCCTTTGCTGCTATATGAACCGGCTTTTTTGGGATTTCAATAAGAATTGAAGACCACTAGCTCTTTGCGAATCTTTCAGTTCTTCATTATCAGACTGTAACTGCTGAGATACCAACCTTGTATACTGAACAACTACCAGATTCTCAACCTTTTTAGTTTCAGACAACCATAACTGGACTGCCCCAGCTATATAGCGTAAACCACCTGAATGAATCCTTCTGATGTGTGTATGTGTGCCATAGGTTACATTCCTCTCGAGTACCCTGAACGATACATTTGAGTAGGACACGGGGAAACATTTTGAAACAATTCAGTGATCGTTGGAAACAGGCTGAATAAAGCTGGTGATGCTAAGATTGATCAACACTGAAACTAGAAGAAAAGAAAGTCAAATATTGTCCTACATTATTACTGACAAAAACAATTATATATATTTACAGAGCACAATGCAATGTTTTAATACGTGTGTACGTTGTGGTGTTATCAATACAGCCTAGCATAGTCATTGAGTCAAATATTTGTAATTTCTTTGTGGTGAGAATGTTTATTGAGTGTTTACTATGGTCCAAGGATGGGATGGTCCTTGGATAACGAAGGAAGAAAGCCAGTTGTAGTGCTGTTAGTTGGAGTTCTTGGATTAAAAAGAAAAAGGAGAGAAATGCCCAAGAAAATCTGTCTTTCAGATATTGCATGTTTACCTCAGAGCTTCTTCCCCCGCTTTTCCTTTGCATTTTGACTAGCATGCTTTCTTTTTTATTTATTTTTTATTTTTAATTGATTTTTATTGAGCTCTACATTTTTCTCTGTTCCCCTCCCTGCCTTTCTCCTTCCCTCTTCGGCCCTCCCCAAGGTTCCCATGCTCCCAATGATCCCAGAAGATCTTGTCTTTTTCTACTTCCCTTGTATATTAGATATATGTAAGTCTCTCTTAGTGTCTTCATTGTTGTCTAAGTTCTCTGGGATTGTGGTTTGTAGGCTGGCTTTATTGCTTTCTGTTTAAAAACCACATGTAAGTGAGTACATGTGATAATTGTTTTTCTGTGTCTGGGTTACCTCACTCAAAATAATATTTTCAAGCTCCATCCATTTTCCTGCAAAATTCAAGATGTCGTTATTACCTCAGAGCTTCTTAAGACATCTGCTTTATTCTCTTTTCTGCCAACCAGGTTTTTCCATGCATTTTCCACATGGTCTCAAAAGTCTACCATGAATCCAAGGCTACAAACACAGGGCTGCAGCACCCACTCTCAGCATTGGCAAGGGTCTTTGTGGATCTCAATTTAAATCCTTGTAGAGAGTTAGACAGAGCAGCTTTTAGATAGTAGGCGAAGGGCACTCACAAATCTCTGTATCCATACTACTGGGCCATTGATACATCTATGACTCAACCTGCTATAGCCAAGGGAATTGGCAGTAAGATCCCAGGTTGTCTTCTTCTCACACAAAACAACTGACGAAACAATCATCTCTGTCCAAAGTTTCACAGGGAGTGCATAGACTTAGAGCTAGACTGCATAGGTCCGAATCTTGCTTCTACATCCCAGTTTCATTCTGTCTTTATGGAAGCTACTTATGCAATTCTATTCCTCAATGTCTTGTCCATGGCATGGGGTAATAAACAAATCATGAAAGAGGTATATCATAATACCATGTAATATTAAGAATGTATCAGATGGTGGGCACTGGGAAGGGAAGCTGTTCTACTCATATTATACACACAGACATACATTTTCTCAGCCTCTTCTCATTAGCTGAGAGTGTGATGTCTTAGCCTGCCATTGCATCCAGAGTTGATGTAAAAAAGGCCACTTTATATGATCACTGTCAATAACTAGGTAATACCTGTTTGTTTTCCCCCTGGCTACATATCGATAGATTTAAATGGTTCATTTGATCGATATATAATAATAGCAGACAAAACTGAAAAATTATAACAACAAATGAAAAGTGAAGAAATGAAATTACTATATTTATATCTACTCATAAAAGGAAGCAAAATATTATTGGACGTGCCACCTACCTCATAGCACAGTCTCTCAGCCCTGCAATATGACCATCCTTTTTAGTATGTGTGACTTTTCCTTGGTGATGAAATGCTGGAAGAAGCCAGAGTCACCCAGGCCTGTTTCTCAAACACGGTGTGTTTCTGCAAATGCTAGTGTTTTTGAAGCATAAGCCCGAGCCTCATGAGCAGCCAAACACATTAAAATGTAAAGGAACAATTTGCACAGAGCCACAAAAGCTGAGCTCTCTCCCAGTGGTCAAAGGCTAGAGGGGTGTGGGAGTGCAGAGCCTGTCCCCAGAGCTCATGAGCATCAGATACCCCTGTGCTGCTTGCACTCCAGCTCTGGCTAGGACATCTGGCTCCTCAATCAATGTCTTAATTGCTGGGGTTTTGGCTTGTGATTGCTCTCACTCCGTAAGTTCCCACTGAGTTTGGAATCAGTGGAGAAGCCGACTGAAGAATAAAGTACAGGTAAAAATGTCAGTTCTTACTGGTAATATTGGAGTTTAGAATGTGTGGTTTGAACTTATTGTCAGACTTGGCTGAAATTGCTGTCTTTCCTGTTAATTTCTGATAATTAGAGCACAGAGACATGAACTGCTAGAACCTCCTTCTGTGAGACCACCTGACTTCCTGTTCTCCTTTAGAGGTGGAACGGAGAGCCACCAATCTATGGGCAGACTGTTCTAATCACCCAGGGCTGCCCAGTGAAAAATCTGGGTATGAAGATTAACTTCAATTGTCAAGTTGACACAGCTTTAGAACCAACTGGGAAGAAAGCTTCACAGACTGTTTGCATTGGATTGGTCTGTGGAGGGTTGTCTTAAGTAGATTGATGTGGGAAGACCCAGTCCACCAAGGGTGGTATCATTCCCTAGGCAGGGGTTCCTAAACTGTGTAATAATAGAGACATGGAGCTGAGCACAAGTAGGCAATCAAGGGAGCATATATGCATTCATTTCTTATCTTCTACTCTTGGATATCATGGAACTAGCTGCCTCCAGTTCCTGCCTTGACTTCCTCGTAATGATGGACTATTACCTAAAATTATAAACCACATAAATCCTTTCCCTCCTAAGTTGCATTTTGACAGGGTGCTTTATCAAAACAGCAAAATGAAAGTATAACACTGGGCTAACCATCACCATTAGACCAGCCATTCACTTTGCAACACACTGATGATATGGAAGGAAAAACAAAAGCAATTTTGCTAAACCCAGAATATCTGGAACTCATTATTTTGGGATCAAGATAGAAACTTGAGGATGCTGTCTTAGTTAGGGCTTCTGCTGCTTTGAAGAGATGCCATGACCATGGCAACTCATAAAGGAAAACATTTAATTGGGGAAGTCTTACAGTTTCAGAGGTTTAGTCCATTATCGTCATGGCAGGACATGGTGGCATACAGGTAGATATGGTGCTAAAGAAGGAGCTGAGAGTTCTACATATTGATCCAGCGTACAACAGGAAGTAAACTGTGTACTGGGCATAGCTTGAGCATAGGACATCTCAAAACCCACCCTCACACTGGCATACTTCTTCCAACAAGATCATACTACTCTTTGCTCTTTGGGGGCCCACTACCTAGCTCCTAAATAAGATTTCTTCTTTCTTTTAAATACCTGGCCTTATATTGGCTTATTTCTAGCCAGTTTTTCTTAAATTATTCTGTCTACCTTTTGCCTCTGGGATTTAACTATCACTATGTCTGTGTATCTTTTCTTTCCTTCTTATTCTGTCTGGCTGTGTGGCTGCGTGGCTGCATGGCTGTGTGACTGTGTGGCTGTGTGGCTGTGAGGCTGGTCCCTGACATCCTCCTCTCCTCCTTTTCTCATTCCTTGATCTTCTTTTCCCTGATTTCTCCTCTCTTTTGTTCTTTCTGCCTTCCAACCCCAGCTATCCTTTCTTCTGCCTAGCTATTAACTGTTCAGCTCCCTATTATACCAATTACATGGGTTTTTTTATTTTTTATTTTATTTATTTATTAAAAATTTCCACCTCCTCCCATCCTCCCACTTCTCTCCCACTCACCCCCTCCCCCTCGCTCTCCAGTCCCAAGAGAAGTCAGGGTGGCCTGCCCTGTGGGAAGTCCAAGCCCCCCTATCCAGGTCTAGGAAGGTGTGCATCAAAACAGACTAGGCTCTCAAAAAAACAGTACATGCAGTAGAATCAAAATCCGGTGTCATTATCATAGGTGTTTTAGACAGACACAGTAACACAGCTTCATAGAGTTAAGCAAACACAACTTAAAAGAATGCAATACATCTTTGTATCATTAAACAAATATTCCATGGCATAAACAAATGTATCACATCTTTAATATTCTACAACACCCTGTAGCCTTGAGAAACTCAGGTTTTAGTGGGAACAATAAACGTGATTGGGTCATTCTGGCCCAGACTCTTGCCCCCCTCAGCATTACAAAGGAGGTTCCTCTGCCCCAGAATCTTCTTCCATCATAGGTAAAGGAACCAAGACCTGAAAGACATGCAGTAATAAGCCTGAGAGGAGGTATGTGGTTTTGTCAGGGATATCAGGTAATGTTAAATGCAGAGATGGCACAGTTTTACAAAAAAATTGAAAGAAGGAAATAAATACTACAGGCTCTTCATGATAATTGGGAAAGAGCAAAGCAAAGTTGTTGGGTAGAATGAAGTGTGTACGTGCATATACATGAATTTGATGAGAATTGAGGGGTGTATGTATAAATATACCAGAAAAATCCATATTTTCCTAATATCTATAAAATAAAGACTGTTTCATATTTTTCCTATCTGACCTGTCTGGGACATCTATGGGCTGCTAATCTAATTTCCATGCTTAGAGAGAACATAAATTCCACAGAAGCTTTTTATTTATATACCAATTCCCAGACACAGAAAAGGCTGTATTAATTTGATTCATGAGCACCTTTCAGTATAGGATCTTTCCAACATACAAACATGTGCGCATGTGCACCCCTCCCCCCCACAAGGCCCACCTCCTCATCTATGTCTCTCCTTGATGATTTTTAGGATGTATGGGAACACAGTCCCTTCTTTGGGCCTTAGGACTCTATTTCCTTTTCTAGTTCATATACTAATTTTAATTCTCCTGTAACGAAAAGCCCTTATTCATTTCCGTATATAGAGATAAAATACCTGACAGCCCTTATCTAAGGAGTAACATGCCCATTTATGGTGGTTTAGATGGATATCCCCTATCGTCTTGGGCAAGTAAATGCTTGGCTCCCAGTGGTAGCACTGTCTGGGGAGGCTTAGGAAGTGTAGCCTTGTTGAAGGAAGTGTGTCAATGGAGGCAGCTTTAGAGACTTAAAAGAATTGAGTCATTTCTAGTTTGCTTTCTCTGCTTTGAATTTGCAGTTTAAGACGTGAACTTTCAGCTCTTGCTCCTGCCACCAAGTTTTTGCTCTGCTATTATGGACTCTAACCCTCTGGCACCATAAGCCAAACTCTTTTTGTCATGGCATTTATTATTGTGATTAAAAAGTACCTCATATGCCCTCCCTCCACTGGACTCCCATGACGTACCCCAGGCTCATTTTCTGAAGTTATCTGTTATTGGTCTCATTGAGTCCTGCAACCCCAAGTTTTCCTCTCAAAAGAAACACCATTGAAGAGAATCTGGACTCTGGTGGTCCCACAAATAAAGACAGGCTTTGGAGAGGGGAGAGACACAAAGCTAACTGGGGAAGTCAAATCCCAGTTTCATTTCCCAGGTGAAGATTTTGGATTAGCTGTTGAAGAGGAGATGGGATGTTTAAAGGGGCTTTGGTGAAGGGATCAATGAAGACATAATCCTTAAAGGGGTCAGCCTTGGTCAGGATGTTTGACTGGACAGCTCCTGGCTCAGACACACTGAGCTTTGCATGCATGATGGAGGTTGATTTCTCCAGTTTCCCACAGCCTTTTGGATTTTCTGAGTGAGTGCACCATCAATGTCAAGCGACAGAGACATTGCTTTCAGCAAAGAGAACTCACCCCTGTAGGCAGTCCCCTTGGAAAGTCTACCAACACTGAGCAGCTCCACTGACTCCCACCCCTCTCCTTTTTGCTTCACTTTTGCCCCTCACCCCTTAGTTGAAGGATTTATCTGATGTAAGAGGGAAAGGAGCTACTAGAAAATCTCACAGTGTGTCTTTATCAGTGTCTGGGCAAGCAAAAAACAGTGAACGCCTGAGTTGATGATGTGGAACACGTTGGGAGGGGGGAGAGGTGGGCACCATTTTAGGAGAGGATGATGTTAAACCAACCACGTAATTTCCAAAGTGCCACCTCTCAAAATCAGCTCCGACCAAGAATATTTTAATGATGAAATGACCATCTTGGAGATTATTTTGCAAGTAATTGAGTAGAATTCCCTGGTGAATGATGTTTGGCATCCAGTTCTTCAAAAACGCTTCCTCCTCTTTGTTCCTAATGGACAGAAGCACAAACACTCTCTAATCACATGAAACACAACTCTACTTCCCAGCCTGCAATTATGGCATGGCCCTGGAGAGAGGCTGGTTAAAGACTCTGTCAACTTGTCCATTAAAAGAGCTGGAGTTCGGTGGGGATGGCCTGTGTTTGCTTTCTTTCATTTTTCTTTCTTTTCCCTGTGATATAGATCACAGCCATTTCCAGTGAGGCTGAAATCTGGACATGGATTGTCAGCGGGGGAGTAAAATTATTGCCAACCAACTTTATAATACTTGAAGATGAAAGAAATGCTGCTTTGAATGGGAGGGGAACCAAATTGTCGCTACAACTCTGACTGCATTCAGCGTGTACTGGTCTGGAGTCTGGGTTCATGCTTACCGCAAAGTTGCTAGGAAGGACAGAGGGCACTTGGTGTCCTGCTTGCAGGTATCAGGAAAGCAGTCCTCCAGGTTTGTGCCTAACTGAGGAACTAATTTATTCACCCCCTTTTCTTTCACTACACTGCCATTTCTTTCATTTGTTACCAGCATCCTCAACATGAGTACCATGCCAGGTTTTCAGGCCAAACATTCCCCAATTTAAGAAAAAAGTCAGTCTATATGCCAAGGATTATTATTCAGAGCATTTCTCCGTCTGTCTTTTCTATTGGAATTGCTTCTGTTCCAGACCCAAAGGGAGCGTGTGATTTTAAAAAAAGAAAAGAAAAGGGTGTGTGTGTGGCAGGGGCAGAGGGGTGTCACTGTGGTCACCCAGGCTTATGTGGAACCCAGTCATGGAGGTGAGGCTCTGAGGGGACAGTGGGAGCAAGCACACCGTACAAAGATAAAACAGAGACTGTGAGCTCTCTGTTCTGTGAGACCCGAGTGGCTTCCTTTTTAAAAATTTCTAGTTGCCCTTGTTTACTGAGTGTTGTATGAAGCCCTGACTCTGGTGGGTATTCGGAACCAACTAAGGAATGGCTTTGGCAAGTTTTTCACCCTGCTTCCCCTTGTGTGTGAACCCCTTAACTCTCTCTCTCTCTTGCTCCCTGGGCCAACTTTCCTTACCCATGCTTTACACATACTGTCTTCCTTGATGCTTTTGTCTTTTCCATAACCAGTCAGGCTCTGTTAAATTTTAAATAGCCCTTATCACCAACCATCCCAGTATTTGCCAAAGTTCACCCTCCTTGAGTATTCTTTCCTAATTCAATCAACTCTAACCTCTCTCCTTCCTCTGAAAAACTCTATCACATTATCCTTCTTCCACTAACAGTTTGTATATTTGCATATTTTCCTTATAGCCTTCTAGGATTTTGACTAACATTTGCATAATCAGAAATACTTAATTCCCAAGACTTTTCCTGCTATGTTAGTGTTGTAGACCAATTCATTTTTTGCTCATTCAGGGCAAGTTCTGATTTCCTTTCATTTTTAATGATATTCCCGTTGAAACGGAGGATTAATATAATCAAAGAACCCCAAGAGAAAGGTAGAGTGTGTCCATCTGTTTTCCCCCACTGTGTCAAAGTATCTGGGATATACAGCTTCTAGAGAAGAAAGGTTTTGGCTCATGGTTTCAGAAATTTCAGTCCATAGACTCTTGGCCTTCTCATTTGGGAGCTGCCTTTTGTGAGAGAGAATAGTTTAGCAGAGAAACCATGGGGGAGCCTGGGGAAGTAGAGCTGCTCACTCCACAGGGGCTGGGGGAGGGGGAAAGGAAGAGAGAGAGGAGAGAGAAAGAGAGAGAGAGAGAGAGAGAGAGAGAGAGAGAGAGAGAGAGAGAGAGAGGAGAATTATTCACCTACTCACCATCCAGTGGCTAGGAAAGAGAAAGAGAGGGAAGAGAGCAGAGCCAGGGCTCCTCCCACAAGGGCACATCTACACTGACTTAACTCCGTCGCTCTAAATCTTTAGTCTCACCTCCTAATGATTCTGGCATCTTTTAATAGAATTGAAGGCAGGTGACCAAACCTTTGACACATGGCCTTGCAGGGTATTTGATCTAACCTGGAGCATAGCCCCAGTTGCCTCCTATTTGGGGCAGTTTCAGGGTCTACATATTTTTCAGCCAGAAAATATATCCCTCAACCTTTGCTGATGGTTTAGAATTTCTCGGCCAAAAAAGCAGGTTCTTGGTTTCCCTGTGGGATTTGCAGCTCCTGTAAGAATGCAACTGGAAGGGAGATAAGAAGTGATTTAAATTCATACTAGGCAGCAAATGGCCCATATAAATTATTTGTTAAGAACACATTGTAATGGAGACAGTGGCTCTGGGTGCTTAAAAAACGAGAGTGAAACAGAGGTGTCTGAGAGAAAGCAGAATCTGAGAGTCACTAATATAAACTAGATTTCTCATCATTTAGGGTCTAAGTTAGTTTTTCAACAGACAGAATTTCAGATGATTCTGCCCATTTGTTAAGACTATGTAAGTCCTGAGTGACCAGACAGAGGTAGGCTGGATGTTACAGGAGTCTGTGGGCTGCTTCAGAGAAGGGATCTCTGATAACCCACATCCTGCTTCACTAATTTACTGGAAGAAGCAGTAAAGCCTCATTGTATCGTGGACTGACAGAAGCCTTCCCTCCCTACCCCTCACCAGGCTCTTAGGCACTTAGATGGCTCCACCGTTTCTCTGTCTTGGAGATAATGCTTCCTTCCTTCTGTCAAGTTCCCACTTGGATTCAATTTCAAATTGAACTCCCTCCCACTTTCTCTTATTCTAACCCAGAGGAGATGGTGAGCAGCTGGTCACCATCTTCCTTATGATAACCCTTCATATGGTGCAATTTTATTTCCTTAAATTAATGACAGTGTGTTGGGTGTCTTCCACTGCAGACACATTTTAATAGATGCTTTTAACATACGGTAGGCTGACGGAGAGAAAACAATGCCTCTGTCATGTTTGGGCACATCCTATCTTTGAACATCATTAAATTTCAACAAAGCTAGTGGCTTCTGATTGGAGATGGAGTTTATAGAGTTTTGCACATCACAGTTCCTCTGTGAGTAGCTGTCACGGTGCAGTTCAGCACTGGCCACCCTTGGGAGAGGTGTTGTGCATTGTTCAACTCTAAACCCCACTTTGTCTGGGATCAGTTATTCACTAACTTAATATTGCTGCTGTGATATAGGAACACTGCATATAGTGAGTAAACTCACGCCCAACGCATTGCCATTTGGATACCTGCTAGGAAATCTATAGCCCTGTTGGGGAAGATGGCAGTGTGCTCTGAAAAACAGATTTCCTAAAATCTTGGCATCTTACTTACTTCACTTTTTCAGAAGTGTCTGGATTTCTCCTATTTTTGCAACTGCTTCCTCAACATGGGCTTTCATTATTTTGCTTTTAGGAATTTGAGGTATATTTTTAAAGCATGGGCTTCTCTGTGTGCAAAAGGTTTTTGCTTTAAATGTGTTTTTTCTCCACATGTCTTTCCTTCTCTCATTTCTCTTGCTTGTCCTTTTCATTTTTTCATTAGTCTTCTACCTATAGGAGACTATAGTCGGGTCATTTCTTGGTTAATGTATGGGCTGTAAGCTTGAGTCTTTGTGTACTCAGTAATTGATACTTTCACATAATTCCAAAGACCAGCTAAATCATTCTGCCAGTAGTTCTGGAAGCTGGGAACTCAAAGAACCAGAGGCTGCATCTTATATGTCTTCTTCCAGGACCATGACAAGGCAGAAGACATCACAAGAGAAGGGACACATTGGACAGAGAGGAAGAAGGAGATGACTGCTGCTTCTTATGCTCAGACCGCTCCAGAGACAGAGCTATTATTATTATTATTATTACTATTATTATTATATTATTTTAAGATGACAGTGCACTGCCCTCATACCCTAATCATTTCCTGAAAAGGCAGTTATATGTGAAGGTGTTTCTCTAGACAAACATGCAAGCTGCGCTGCTCCACACTTTCGTGTTTGCCGTGCCAAGCCTAGCACTCTTGGTCAAGTTTCCAAATCTTTACTTTGGTTTCCCTGTGAGTGTAATGGAGCACTGGATGTTTGACCTTTCAAGGTTCCTCACTGCTCCGAGTCTCTGTGGAAGTTTCCCCACTGTCATGCCTGCTAATTCTTCATGGCCAATCTGAAATGCCATCTCTTCCTGATGCACAGGTAATGAAGTCCTTCTCTTCTCCGAACGGACATATCCCTTTTGTGCATATTGTTGTTTTATTTTTTTGAAAAAGATAATTTTTGTTTATTTTTTTTATTTAAATTTTTAGTTTTAGAGAATGTCGACATGAGCACTGTATTTAAATTATCTTCATTTCCTCTCTCCTTCATCTTCTCCTGTATCCCCCATTTCCTCTCAAAATATCCACCTCTTCTTATTTATTACTGTTACACACATACCCTCCTGAGTCAGTTTACTGTTGCTCGTATGTATGTGTGTGTAAGGCTGAAAATCTGGGATTGGATGACCTCGTAGGAGGCTCCTTCCTGATGAAGACCGACTCTCCCTCTCTCAGCAGCCATAGTTTGCCTGTAGCCCTTTATCTAGGGGTGGGGTCTTCTGAGATTTCCCTCCTTTACATTGGTGTATCACATGATGTTGTTATTGTGTAGATCTTGTTTGGATGACATTTTGTTAAAGTTTCATGGACGTAAATTCCTGTCATGTATAGAAGACACTAGCTCACAGCAGGACATCTTGGTCCTCTGGCACTTAGAATCTTTCTAACCCTTCTTCCTAACTGCCCCTAGAGGGTGACATATGGGCTCTAAAGGAAAACCCACTACTGTCTCTTTCCCCAACCAGTCTCATTCTCAAATGCATTCTAAATATTTATCCTTATACTCACAGATAGGTGTAGTTCTCATCCATCATCAAAGAAACTTATTTGTGCAGCAGAGAGAGAGAGAGATCTACAACTGGTCAAAAGGCAAAGAACAACAGACCATGAGGTACAGAGAAAAATAAACACATACACAAAACAGCTTACACACCCAAGGATCAGGGAACATTGCACGTCCTCTGTCATTTTCTGCTTATTTCACTTTGAGTCTTGTTTTTAGGGGAAAACCTACACCTTGTGCATTCTGTGTTCTATACCTTCTGTTCCTCCCACCAGGGCCTCTGCTCTACTCAAAGCTGATGTTCAAGATGTGATATGGTGATCAACCCATGGGTAGGTAGTGTGGGCCTTTTCTGTATCCAGCAACAAAACGAAGGCTGTTATGGGGCTGGAACTCACCGGTTTGGACCACAGCCAGAGGTTAAGTACAGGGCTGAGGGAGGAAATGAATGCAGTGGGAATCTGTGCCCTTCCAGGAAGGGTCCCATCTGTACTGGCATGCAGCCTGGCATACAAGATGTGCATCATCAATGCTGGCTGAAGAATCAAGAACACCCAAGATGTGTGGCTCTTCCATTTGTAGTTCATTTGCCCCTAGATATTTCTAGATGCTTTCTAGTTCTTTTCTCACCTTTGATCCCAACCACTAACCTGAAACAAATGACACTTACACACTTTATCCCCATTTTATATATTTTAGGTTGCATATTTCATAAACGTGATCAGTGAACTGCTTAACAACCGCATGTTGAATACCGAAGGGACCAACAATAGAAGCCTTTGCTGTCTGTGAGGGAAGTGACAGTGTGTAGTGGAAGGCAGACAGACAAGCAGTCAAAAACGATAGTGCTACCATGTGGTATCAGTTGTTATACTTGTCCATTCATGCTCTAGAAAGGCATGGTCTGGGAGGATGAAGGACAGAGTTCAGCAACAGCCATGGTACGTGAAATAAAGGGTGAGAAGGAACAGGGCAAGGGCCCAGAAATCTTCAACTTCAAGCCCAATGCTATTTCTTTTGTGGAAAATTCCCAAACTCAAAACCATTTTAAATTTGCAATTCAAAGTCACACTTTGGTCTTCAACAGGCAGCGGGCCTACTCTGTGATCTGGGGAGTGGCCAGTGCTGTGGACTGGAATGATCAACATACAGGTAACTTCTTAATGTAAAATTCATGACAAGCTGTGGAGACAGGAAGGTCCCTCTGCAGCTACACTGTCTTTATAACTCCCACTCCCGTGGCCAGGCTTCTCTATTAGCCCAGACAGCCCTAGGAGCCTCTGGTTTGAGAGACAGCCATTAAAGGCTTGGTTCCAGCTGGTGTGTTTCTGTTGGCTGGGTCTGGGCTGCCACAGTCTGGACTGGAGAGACAAAGGAATGAATGGTCCAGGGTGTACAAAGGTGGGAAAAGGGGGGCGGGCGGAGGAGGGGCTGGTGGCAGGGTGACTGACTGATTGCTTTGTACTGTGGCAGGAGGCTTTCAACAACAACAGGCACGGGAAGCTGTTGCTTAAGTGCTTTTCGTCATCTTCACCTCGCTGTCGGTCCCATCAGCTGCTCCCATCAGCTCATTGCTAGTCAGGGGCCATGGTGTCGCAGGCTCCCTCTTGTTTGCAGCTATCGCTCTCTGCCTTCATATCGGGCCAGGCCCAATTCCTCTAAACCCCTTTGCTCTGGCCATTGGGACCCAACCTGTTCCTACATTTGATGGATCCATCTGTTTGGAGCCTGCCTGCGCTGCCTCTGGCTATTTGTGCTTCCCCAGCTACAGTGAGAGCCAGACCCTGCTGTTGCTGCCCTGCAAACGCAGTTCTGTGTCTGTTTGTATCTATGACTTTGAATCTCTTCCTAGCCTATGACTGGCTACACCTCCGTGGGCTTAGGTTCCTCTGCTGCCTGGGTCTCATAAAGACCGAGGAAGTGATCTTTCTCTAGTATCCTAAAATTGTGAGATTTTCTTCTGCATATATGCTGATCATGGAGAACTTACTCTCGTCATGCTGAAACTGACCACTAAAGAATGATGGCACGTGCCAGGCAGTAGTCTGGAACCACTTGTGTGTCCTCAAATTGGAGATACTCATCTCCAATTCACATGCAGAAATCTAAGCGTAGGGAGGTTAAGTAACTCAGATCATGTGAATATGACCTCATATCATCCTCAGAATATAAGATTGCCTGTGTGGCTAACTGATTTAGCTCTTAATCAGTACTGTGAAAGAGTGATGCAAAGATCGGGTTTTGGAATGCAACAAAGCAAAATTCTTGCTTTACACTCTTAATAAATTCTAGTTGGTAAATTCTGTTGGCTTTCAGCCTTTTGTCTGTACCATTTAGATTGATATCTCCCTTATTCCTATTGTGGATGAAGTGAGGTAATGCATAAAAGTGCCCAGTGCAAAGTCTTTAAAATAAAGAGTAGCATCTTGTGCATTCACCTGCCCTTAAGGATCACAATTGGGAAGAACTACTGGGCTTGCAGGAGGTGACTGCCTGTGGCTTGCACCGTTCATGTTTCTTTACTTTTGTATTTGCGATCAATAAGAAAAAAAAAATGATGAGTGTCATCACAATAACAAAGTCTCAAATGTTACGAGCTTGCAACTGTAAAAGCTCATCTCCTGCCTTGTGCTGTGTGTCTTGTGCTGTTATACAGCATGCCACATGCTGGGAAGTAAACAACAAAGCAACACACATTTATTTCCTACAGCTTGGGAGACTGGGAAGCCTAATTCTGAGGTTACAATAGGTTTGGTGTTGGGCCTACTTCCTGGTTCATGGAGGACATCTGTGCCCATACGTAGAAGAAGAGGCATGGCAAATATCTGGGGGTCCTTTTTGAAAGGGAATTAATCTCACTCATGGAAACCTAATCTTCATGACATAAATCCCTTCCAAAGTCCAATATCCAAATATCGTCACCTCGGGGTTAGGATTTCAACATGTGAACTTCAGAGGAACACATTCTGTTTTGTTTTTTAAATTGAGATCTCACTCTGTAGTTTAGACTGGCTTTGAATTTGCTATATAGCACAGTCTGGCTTCAAACTCTAGATGTGCCAGCCTCTGCCTCACAACGTTCAGATTAGAAGCATTCACCATCACACCAGGCTAGGTGGTTGCTCCCAAGCTTAACATTTGCTGATCTAAGAGCCTCTCAAATGGAGGGAGCTGGAATCAGAATAAATAATGAGTAAGATAATCTACCCGAATTCTAAATGGAGCCAGGTTGATTTTGATGATTACTAACTGATATTGGTCTCATCTTATGTGCTCCTCAGATTTTCTGGGAATGTTTAGGTTTATCAGTTTTGATGAACCGATCTATTAACTAAAATATGATAAAAAATACTGCCTAGGTACAGTGGAAACAATTTTGCTACTAAAATTTCTGTAGGAAAAAATAATGGTACTTCATATCTAAAAATCTCTAGAACCAAGCCTTTTATTCCCCATTTGAATAATTGCTTTTGTAATGCTGTTCTTGATAACGTGATATTTCTTAGGAATGCACAGTTTTATAGTAGATAAGAGTGCTTTTTCACTTCTTATTTTTCAGAAATATAATTCGAAATAGCTTAGGGTTGTCCCACGGATCAGAAAGAGAAATTGGGAAGCTTCAAAAACCCATTTCTACAAATTCCATAGTCTCTATCCACACATGGCCTTGTCTGCATCTCTCTTGAACTATTTATCACAATTCTGCTGTTTTACGTATTTACTGACGAACTCGTTTATTTATTTGCACTCCTGAGGATTGAAACAAGGCCCTGTGCAGGCCAGGCACACACTCTACCCCTGAGCTGCACCTCAGCTTGATTTGTTTATTTATTTGTTACAGTCAGCTGCTACATTGTCAGTTCCTGCAGGGCAACAACTTTTTCTTTCTTATCTTTGACTTTCTTCTGGTCTCTGGTTCTGCTGGAAATAAACATCTCTGAATTGACCTGGGTAAAAGCAAGAATTAACATTAACACAATATAAAATAGGCTATTTTCCTCCACTCCTTGGATTAAAAAAAAAAACCAAAAACAACTGTACGAATGATTTTCCTTTCCTCTGTTTGCTAACCATTCCTAAGGGTTATACCTTTAATTGGCCTTAATTTGCTCCTTTTGAGTACCGTGCTGACTCTGCAGGTTGCATGCTGATGCTTTTTCCCTTCCAGGGTGCAGGCCACAGTTAGAAGTGTTATCACTATCTGTGTTTTCCATGATTGGTGTGAGCACGGAGAAGTGAGAAGGGGAGGGGCGAATAGAAATTATAGGCAAAGAAGAAAGAGGGAATCATGTGTATACCTTGTAGACTCAAAAAGAAAAGAAAAGAATTTTGAATCTTGATAGAATTTGTACTATTAAACTGAGGGGAAATATTGCTTTCTCTGATTTTCTGGCTGAGTGTTTGAAAAAGCAGAGCAGAACCCAGTTTTACCTGGGGAGATTCTCCGTTCAGATCTTGTTAAATACTGGAGCAAGAGACAAAGGCAAGGGGAGAGCCCTAAAAATGGCTTTGCTGCCGACCAGTGGGTGACATATTTGAATGAGAAGCATTCTCTAACCCTGGGGACTGAGAGTTTGTTATAGCTTTTAGTCGGTGTATTTACCAAGGGAATGCTTAGAATTCAGCACAGAATTCTTAGGATAGCTGCCGGTGCTTCACCTGGAAGTTTCATGGCCTTACTCGCTTGTCTGTCTGCATACTCAAAGATTAGAGATCCTATACTTGCATCCAGATGGCCATGCCCTGTTCACTGCATTCCCCTCTCCTTTCATCAGCCCAGACCGTATTTTTACTAAGCAACGAGACACACCCTTCTTTGAGCTTTCTGGTTTCTGGACGAGATGAAATAAATGCACATAATCTAAATTGTTTTGGCAGCAGGAGGCAGGAGGAAGATGGGAGAGGGACACAGGATGGAACCTGGATCTCCCATCTCCCAGTCATGGGCTGTTTTGTGCTTCTACAAAGCCCTCAGCATTCATTGTATCATGATGTATGGGAGCAAGATTTCTGCTCTATGATCCATGAACTTGAATTCAAGCCTGGCTTTTGTATTCAGTTCTTTTAACTTGTGTATTAAATGTTTTGAGAGACTCTGACCCTGTGCAAGGCCTAGGGTGACACGGAGATTAAAAAACCATTGTATCCTTCTTGACCTTTGAGAGAGTCAACATTTAGTAGGGAAATACGTAAAGCGTGTTTTAAAGACATGGCAGGATAATGTGCCCCAAAAGGTTTGAATTTTAGGTATCATGTAGGAAATATGAGTGAGTACTAATTTTCTGTCTTGATATTGCTTTCAATAATTTTCTATTTTATTATTTTGGTTTTGGACTTAATAACAATGATTTTTATTCATTCTTTGAGAGTGGCATACAATGTATTTTGATCACATCTGTTGTCTTCTCCCAACTCCTCCTAGGTCCCTCACCCACTTAGACTCACACATTTTCTCTTTTTTTCTTCCCCTCTCCCTCTTGGGCATGGATGGGGCCTACTCTGAAGTGTGGTTGATAGATCAGGTGTCACACCATTATTTTTATAAACTTTATTATGGAAACTTTTAAATAAATAAAAAAAACCAAACATTTCCCTCTCTCAGTAACAAACAGATGTCAATAGCTCCTCAGCTAAGGGAAGGATTTCATGCCAGCTCCCCTCTTCCATGCTGGAATGTTTTCTAGTTTGAGCTTGTACAGGTCTTGTGTACGTTGATTTAATCCCTGTGAGTTCATGCATGCATCTGCCCTGTTATGTTAGAAAACACTGTTTCCTTTAAATCATCTGCCACGTCTGGCTCTTACAATCTCCTCCCATCTTCCACATAGATTTCCGACTCATGAGGGTTGGAGTATGACACAGACATCCAATTTAAGGCTGAACACTCCCGTGTTTCTTATTCTGTATACCATCATTGACCAGTTGTTTATCTGATGTAGGTTTAGCATTGCACTTGCTGTCAATATTAGTATTTAATATTAATTAAATTAAGGTATGTGTGGCATGTGTGTTGTCGGGAGAGGAGTGATGGGGGATGAATCTTGGCTAGAATGTTGCAAGTTAAGTGATGGGAAGTAATGTAGGGTCTCAGATATTAGTTGATGAATCTGGATTGCATTCCCTTTGTGACAGGGACAAACAGCATTTCATATATTTCAGATTTTCATTTTCAGAAGCTGACTCTGCCATGGTAACTCACCTGTCAGTGCATGACTGATGAGCATTCTTGACTTCAAAGCTGTCATATCTAATGAATGTATAGCCCATGACCTGCTCCTGAAGTCAGAATGTTGTGTGCCCCTCATTGTTAAGGAACGCCCTTTCACAACACTATCTTAAATGTATCATATAACATCTCATGACCTGAGGGACTTTGCTTATACTCCATGCCTCTTTCTCTCGCCTCAGGACAGCTTATTCCTCTTGTGATTTTCTTTCTGTTTTCAACTTCTTCTGGTCCAAACTCAAAATACTTCAGCTTTGAGAGGCTTTTAGCATTCTAAAAAAGTTTTCTTTTGTTTAGCAGTAATTTACGATAAATTTAGTGACTTAAATAGGCCATTATATTATGTCTAAGCCTTGAAAGGTAGGGAATCAGAAGTCTTTGCATAGTTTATGTGTGTCTTTGGTTCAGGGTCTTTCAAAGCAGGGGCCTGGTGGGGCCTGGTTGTGTTCCTTTCTGTACACGAGCAGGGGCATAGTGAGATCTTGCCATGTCCCCATCTGTACTCAAGGTCCTCGGGTGCATCACTTTGTCAGTGTGTTCTAGTCCTTGGTAGTTGCAAGATGGAGGCCTTTGCTTTCTTACAGGTTAACAGTGTGGAGCCCCCACCCCACTCCTGTAGGAGCAGCTGCCCATAACGTCCTGCCACATGGTCCCCTCTGCAGCAGAGGAGGAGAACATGTATGGGAACTTATAATCTGTTTCTTCTCTTTCTGATTTATAAGGCCATCTGGGAAAAGAACTCATCGGATGAGGTGAGGCTCACCCACACTGAAGGACAAGGTATTCCACAGGGCACACACACAAAAGGGATGGTCTTAAAATTCTGATTGTACAACTTCCCTCACTATCCTAAAGTAATTTACTTTCTTGAAATTCCTAAAGTCCCGGTGTGGTCTGTTATCAGCTACTCCGCAAAAGCACTTAATCACGTGCTGCCTATTAGACTTGAGTGGCTGCAGACTCATTCTTTACCGACTGGAGCTGGAAGATAGAATCTTTTCTGTCCTGTTCCTCTCTTTTCTTCTTCCCTTCCTTCCCCTCCTCTTCTCTTCTCACTCTTTTCTCTACTTCTTCATGACATTTATGCCTCCACCCCACTCCCACCCTGCACCCTCACTCAGTGCTGGGCAGGCAGGGAACTTTAAGATAATCACTGGTTCACCTTTGGTCTCGCACTGAACTTTTTTATGCATATGGTCTTTATTGCCATGCTAATAATACTCAGAGCAATGACCTTGCTGTGGAGGAATTTTCCAGGCCTTAGGGAAACCCGCTGGAATTCTATGCCACATGATATCTCTGTGAGCTCCAGTCAAAGTACTCCTGTAGATTAGAGATACTGAATTTTGGAGCCTCAAGGTAACTGGAGAAATAGCTTTATTTCTGAACAGGGATAACTTCTCTGCATAAATTGTGTGTGTGTGTGTGTGTGTGTGTGTGTGTGTGTGTGTGTGTGTGTGTGTAGGAATCACTTTCAGTTAATGTTGAGCAGAAGCTTAACTAAAGCTTAAGTTTGCTCCAGTAAGTAATCCACCTTTGAATTTAGTTTCTGTTTTGTTTTTTTTTTCTTTCAGAGGCCTGATTTAAAAAGTAGACAACTTGCTAAGCTTCAAATCAACCCCCATACATTTTGTCCCTTGGGAGTAACTTTCCAAAGAAGGTGTAGTGTGTTTGCAAAACAAATGAATAGTGAATTCTGTTTGAGGCAAACCATGTCTACATAGGTGATAGGGCTTGACAGAGTCCAGGAGAAGATGAAGCGTTGAATCCCATTCTCTCCAGCACACAAAACCCAGAGCTGCTTCTCCTGAACTTAACTGCTGTTGCACAGCAGAGTCACTGAGTGACTTTTGATGTTGAGAGTCCAGTCCTTGTTTATTTTTTCTCATCTTATGTTATGGCAGATTGTTAAGACAGGTCCATGAAATGTATAGGTGCATGGCCTTGTCCCAGCCAGGTTCAAATACAAGCCACCCACATTGTATATATAGATTAATGTTTAAAGGTAGAGTCTGTCTGTGTATATCCAGGGAAGTTAGATGCACTGTGTGGATAAAGAAAATGTATACAATGGGCTACATTTCAATGTATACACAGAGAAATACACACTGCATAGTTGCTCCTTGGAGGAACTGGGCTGAGTGTCAGAGAATGAAAGACCATGACATTTTAGAGCCTCATTACCGAGCTATTCTGAGGGGAGGAAAATATTTGGTGAATAAAAATCTATCAGCAATTCCTCCTAAACTTAACAGTCTTATTATCTCCACTGAGTTGCTTATAAGAATATAGAAAATCTAGGACAGATTGTGACCCATTTGGGCTGGTCATTGTTGAAATAATCACAGTGCAGGGGATCAGATAAAATTCCAGCTGGGTATGGGGTTGCATATATATGTGCACATAGGTTTGTGTGCACACACGCACGTGCGTGCGCGCGCACACACACACAGAGGGATCATACATATATGAGCTTGCATATACATATACAGTCTTGCACAAATATGTACATGGCTTACATACATATGTATATGAGCTTGCATGTATAAATAGGTTCTTACACACAAGACTTGCACACATATAGCCTCACAGATATACACACAGACTTACATATGCATATACACAAGATTTCACACATATGACAGAGCTTACATACACAGATTTGAGCATGTATTCAGGCTTGCAAGCACACTCAAGGGGGCTTGCAAACAAATGTATAATAAGGCTTGCACATGCATACAGGCCTGCATAAGATGTACATGGTTTGCATGCATAACTTCTACACACAGATTTATGGGCTTGTATTTCCACACACAGGCTCACATATATTTGTATGGACTTGTGTTTGCCAACAGGCTTGTGCACACATTCACAAAGTTTTCATGCACATTGATTTGCACATGCATATACGTATAAGTTTTCACATACATGCAGCAGACTTGTAAGCATAGACTCTGGAATAGCCAAATGCATGCACTTGCACATACACACAGCCTTACATAGGCACATGGGTTTGAGCAAGTGCACAGACACACAAAGATGCATGGGGCTTACACAGATGCAGACCTTCACTTGTGCATGTACTTGCATTCTGGCTTGCGCATGTTGAATAACACAGTAATGGGCTGCTCTACTGTAGAGGGAGGAGGGTGAGCCATCACTCTCTTCTGCTGTAGATTTGTCAGAATTCATAGTAAATCAGATCTGAAAGCAGTTCCAGAGATTGTCTTACCAAATCTCTCATTTTGCAAATGAGAAAACAACTGAGATTCAGATAAGCTAAGAATAGTCTGTCTAAGGTCAAACCATCAGGTGGGAGCTAAGAATGGCCTGGGGCTCAGCTCTCTCATTCCTATTTTATTCTACTATCCTTCCATGATCACACACGTGGAAAAGAACTTCAAACTTCACTCTCACATAGATTGTAGAACACTCCATAAGTGTTTATCGAGTGGCTACGGGAAGTGGGGCTATGCGCTTTACTTGTTGGAAACAACTAAAAAGCTAACCAACAAAAGATTTCTCTTACTGCATGTAGAGAAGCAATTTCCACCATCTTTCTGAAGTTTCTTCTACTCTTTGGAACTGCCAGAAATGCTGACACAGTGCTCCATCATTTAGTTTCAGACATATGCATCTATCAGAATAAAGTTATCTTCAGAAGAGGTGGTAACTGCCACCTAATCATTTTCTCTCAGGATAAATGCTTTCCCCACAGCCCTTTCTGTTGTAGAAAGAGGCATTAAGGAATCCCAACAAGCCTGGAGAGAGGAAAGGCATCAAAAGTAGGTTGTTGGGGTTGAAAAACAAATTTCACTGAATCAAAAAGGCTTTCAGCTTTTTAGCTTAGTGGTAAACACCGAATCTTGGGTGTGCAAGAATAAGGAGAAAAGTGAATGGCTGAAGTTGGTTGCAACAATGACCACAATTGTCTACCCCTTGAGTCTAGGCAGGTTGTGAGTTGCTGTGACCAATAGAGTATGCTGTAAGTAATGCTCTAGTTTTGAGCTTAAGCCTAGAAGGATCCTGTATTGCTCCTCCTCTCTTCCATACATGTCCCTAAGACTACTGCCAGGTGAGCAAACCCTGGTAGTCAAGTGGAGGGTGACACACTGTGTGGAACACAGCTGGCTCATTAGCCAATAGTTCTGAGAGCATCAGGTGCATTTGGCTGCTCTGTTGTGTCCTGTCAAAACTTATGCTGAAGTCTTTACTCATGAAGCCTCAGAATGCCACTGTAATTAAGAGCAAGGTCTTTAAAAATGTAGCTAACAAAGGGGAAGGTAACCACATAGCTTCCAAGGAGAGAAACCTTAGATGAAATCAGCTTTGCTTCTGACTTACAGAATGTAATTAGCAGAAAATGAAATTTCATTGCTTAAGTTACTCCAAATGTGCATGTGATCCCAGCTACTTAGCAGTAAGTCAGACATCCACATCTAAGCTGTGCTAAGGTCAGCCAAGTCCACTGCTGAGATGAGCAGAACCAACCAATAGATAGCATCCCAAGCTTCCAATCCATAGCACAGTAATATTGGAAAATGATCTTTCTTTTAATTCTCTAGGTGTTGGTGGTAACTTTTCATGTATTAATGGATACTTGGGACAATGGTGAAGAATCTATAGATATTCTATTGAAAATGTGTAAGTGTTGACCTATCCTCAGAACTTCTGTCACTTCTTACTGTCCAGTATGTGGCTGAGGGTATGAATGGATGTTTATGAGGGCAGAATACATGCTGACTTGAGTTAGTCTTGTGGTCTTCTATTCCAAGTTCCAACACCATCAGCATAAACAACTGAGACATGGCTGCAGTTCTGATGTTTCCCACCATCTCTCTGGCATAAAGAGATTCTCCACTGGGACCAGATAATTTATTTGAGTTGCTAGAGTAACCATCTGATGCCAGGCTATTAGCCCTGAATCTAATGAGGAGAGTGGGCCAACATGTTGGGACAGAAAAGTGAGGTTATTATGTAGTACTAAACACTTCTGAATTGGGTTTGCACAACTAGGGATTCATGTGTCTTGAGTGAAGGTCCCAAAATCACCTCCTTGTGTCAACAACTGGCTAACAATACACAATTCTGAGACTAATGTCACATTCAGTAAATTCACATAACTTTGAACAGCTCAGTATTATAAACTAGCTAACGTATGTCAACTGTATTGTAGTTTTTTTCTAACACTATTTAGAGGCTCAGATCCATTTCTTCACCTATGTTTATTTAGTACTACCAAGTGCTAGGCACTAATTCAAGCTCCAGTAATGTGGCCAAACTGTCTATGCTCTCATGGACAGAGTATATTCTGCAGGGTGTCAGAAGGTGTCAGAAGGTCCCATATCTGAGTCTGTCTGTCTAGCCACTTATTTTCACCTATTAGTATTTTTTAATAGTGTTGGGGATTGAACTGAAGGTCATGTACATGGTAGACAAGTGTTTCAATGTCCATCATCCATCCTTGTCTATCCGTCTTTATCCATCAACTGTTGTCAACTGTGGTGTGGTGACAGCGCCGTGAGATTGTGCTCTCAACATTGTAGCTATAATCAGATCAGTTTTTATTCCATTTTATTCAGAAGTTGGACTTCTAAGTAAAGTTTGGTTTTAAGGGAAGGTTATTTACGTAGTTAAAGTCATTTGAAAACCCCTCCACATATTCATCTGTCTTAGGGAATTGTGTGTTTTTCCCTATGTAAATAATTTTACAAGTTGATTTGAGCTTTACATTAAATTGACAATGCTATAAAATATATAGAATATAAAAAGGAGAAATTAAAAATACGATTAACTTCTCTTTAAATTGAAATTGCTGAGTACAGAGTATATTGACCATTATTCAGGCTTTTTTAAAAGTGGTTTTGATATCCAACTTCTCTGAAGCACAGAGCACCAGTCTGGGACTTCCTTAGACATTTACAGCCGTCTTTGGGGTTTGACTTTTGAAACCACTTTCCTTCCAGTTCCCTAACCTGTGTTTGTTCTTTTTCCCACAGTTTTTTTTTTTTTTACTGAAAATATCCACTTTTTCTCTTTCATTGTCTGCCAGAATAATGCCTCTTCCTCATACAATGCCTGTTGACTGCCTCTTCCCTTGAAGATGACAGATAGCCCCCAATTTTGTATCTCTGAGCTCATTCTCCCAGGGGAAAGAGATACGTTGGCTTCCTATGTTAGTTCACTTCCCTGCTGAACTCATACCGAATGACTTCCGGTAACTGTGCTACCACTGTCTCAAATACGTTCTCTAGTCTGGGTAGAGAAGCTCTTTATGGTAGCCCAGAGGGGCCAAGGGGAAGGCATTATCAGCCCAAGAAACCTCATTCTCACGTTTCTTGTCAGTGCTCCTACTTCTGCCTTCCTCAGCTGTTACAGCGTTATTATCTGTCTGCCAGTTATCCTGCTTAGACCCTTGGGGTCCTCATCATCTATTTCTGCTCCTTCATAACTGACTGCCAGGCATTTTCAAGAGCTGCTGATTATTACATTGTATAAATTATAATTTTTAATACCCTGTCTTAGGACCTCTGGTAAGATTTGGATGTGAAATGTATCTCAGAGGCATGTATTTTTAAAGTCTGGTACTGCTATTTTGGAAGGGGCTACAGACTTTGGAAAGTGGGAGTACCTGGAGGAATTAGATTACTACGGTTCTGTCTTGAAGATCGTATCTAGTCCACATTCCCTTTGCCTTCTGTTTCCTGTCTAGCATGAGGTAAGGAAACTTCATACTCCTTGGCCCCGTCACTGTGTTCTGCCCAAGAGCCCAAGGCTAGGCAACATGAACTGAACCCTCTGAAACCTGTTCTAGAAGAATCCTTCCCTATGAGTTGTTAGTCTAGACATTCCATTACAGCAACCAGAAAATAACTAAGGAAACTTAGTTTTCTGCAGCTTTGTTTTTAAAGTGTTTCCCTAAAGCAGGACTTTGGTTCCACTCATTACATATTAGGAGCACTTCACAGCTTCCAGAGGCCAAAAGAATGAATTCCAAACCTCAGAATCATCACCCTCTTTCTCTGGCTCCAACCTGCCTGTCTGCTTTCTTATGTGTTTCCCAATTGCTTAGATTCTGCACCCCTCTAAAGGTACAATTTTAGGTGCTTTACTGAGGGGAAAACTGAGTACACAATATTATTTGCCTACAAGCCCCAGACACAGAGGGCGTTCACACTGCATTTATATGTTCAAGAGCTTGTTTGTATCCAACAGAACTTTACTAGCCACTCCCAGGTTCACATTGTCACTGAAGGTAGTCAGGGCAGATGCTCAAGACGAGGTCCTGGGGTCAGGAGCTGGAGTAGAAGCCATGGGGGAACAATGCTTACTAGCTTGCTCCCTTGGCTTACTCTTCCACCTGGCTATGCAATCTAGAACCACCTGCCTAAGGTGGCACCCATGGGTTAGGCCCTCTGTAGCCGAGGTCCCTCCTCATCAATTATTAATCAAGAAAATGCTCCAAAAGTTTGCCCTCAGGCCAGTCTGATGGAGGCAATTCTGCATTTGCCAGTCACTCATTCCAGGTAATGGCATTTTGTGTCGACAGATACTAACCAGCATAGAGTCCATTGATATGAAATTCTAGAATGGACAGAATTAGTGTCTTTTTGGACCTAAGAAAATGGTGTTTACCTGATTCTGAGGAAAGCAGGAATATTATCTTTCAAAAGAACGTGAGGATTTGAGGCTGATGAAATTACCCTCTATCTTTTCTTTCTTCTTCTTTTTTTCTTTTTGGATTGTAGTTAGCCAAGGATAATATAATTTCTCAAAGCTCACGAAGGTATGTAGCTAAAATGGCTGTATTTTGCTATGTAAAAATTATACTGCAGGAAAACTGATTGCTAAGTAAAAACATCTTACTGCCTGTGATCTCTGCATTAACTCACCCAGTACTTCCCCTACCGTCGCTCAGAAACACAGTTTATTTCTTTATCTTCAATAAATTAAAACTCTGTCTACTGCAGTGTTTGCTAGCTGAGATGAGATAAATATCTCATAGCCCAAACTCTTCAGCAGGACTGAGTAGACTGAGGGCGCTGCTGCTTACATTTGGGGATCATTTACTGTCCATGCTTCCATCTTCTTAGCTGTTCGATGTAAGAATGAACAGCAGATTAGGGTAAGTGTGTTGTCAGGGAGAACAAATATGGTTTAAATGTAAAATGCTGACTTCACTGTTTAGGATTCTATAAGTATTATATACATTGTGTACACATGAACGTGTGTGCCCTGGAATTGTACCCAGGACCTTTGCGTGACAAATATATGCTCTACTACTGATCCACTCCAAGTCTCCCTGTGTCCTACAGACTACCATTTTCAAAATGTTCAATAGTCTGACTTGACTTGGAGAAAATTCAACGTCCCATGCATGCAAGGCAATCACTCTACTCAGATTCCGGGAGTACAAAACTCTGGAACAGTGCCTGCCCCATCACAAGACTCCTCTTACCTCAAGAATTTCTGAGCTGATTCTCTGGATTTCATGCTTAGCTAGTGCCTAACACAAAGTGGAATTGGACTGTCCCTTCTTTAGCATCTGCTCAAGGAGACTCCGAGCAGACCTTCTCTGCATCTTTGTGACCTTAACTGCCATAGTGGGACAACAGGAAAAGTACTGAACCCCATTCTGATACACAGCGTCAGAGTCACCACTTTTGTCTGCTCTTCTCTTCCTAACATGATATCATGAGCATTTTCCCTTTGCAGTTAATGATGCCAGCCTGAATCCAGCCGCTCTCCCTTATTAAGGGACCTTAGGTAAGCTGCTTAACTTCTCTGTGTCCTAGCTTCCTTACTTAAATCATATAGATAATAAAAAGGTATAGAATCAAAAAAATTTAACATTGATTTAAGTAACACTAAAGAGAGAGACTTGAAAAGATGGTATAAGTACTCAAAGATGCATAGACTTCCTCAAAGAGCCACTGAGCCCTGGACTGTGGGTCTCCAGGAAACCAGGACATGTTTTGTTCTTGTTGTCTCCCAGGGGCTCTACCACAGTATTTTAGGTAGTTCATCAAGTTTTTATTCACCATTAGAATGGTGACTTAGTTCTAGAAACTTCTCAAATGTGAGTGTTGTTCCACAGGAAAATTTAATATTTCATCTTCAAAACAGTAAGGCTAAAGAAGCTTTATATATACACATATTTGAGTCTTATCATGTAACTCTGGCTGACCTGGAGCTCACCATGTAGGCCAGGCTGGCCTCAAACTCACAACGATCCACTTGCCTCTGCCTCTTATGTGCTGGGATTAAAGATGTGCCCCACCATTTCAAGCTTACTAATTCCATTTTGAATGAGAATATTAGAGAGGGGAGAGGCCATGTAGCCAGATTTTCATGTTCTCAGAGTTTAAGAAGATTGCCTGCTCTTGCTAGTGAGCCCACAGTGGCTCCATTCTGTGTCTTCATAGGTCTAATCTTTATGTTGGGGTTTCCCTCTTTACTTCCTCAACTGCCTCTGTTATGCCAGACTTTTGTTACTAATGGAATATACCACTATCCTTCTCTAAACTAAGGACATCATTTGATGATAAATGATGATTATAGAGAGATTGTCTCTGTTGTTCAGTTTATTGATCCTATGGAAAGATACCTAAGAATCACCTTATATGATAGAAAACCTTACCATGGCTGGCTCATGGTTTCAGATATTTCACATGGTCATGTTCCCCTTAGGGAGGCAGTGAGGGGGAAAAAGGAACACAGCTATTGACCTGGTGGCTATGAAGTAGTGTAAACAGGGGAGGTGGAGGGCCCCAATGTCCTCTTCACATGCACACTTCCAATGACCTAAATTTTCCCCATCTTGTCAATAGAGCCACAGACTGGCAACCCAGCCTTTGGGGGCTTTCTGTGTAGCTCAAACTGGTAGCACTGTTCCAACTTCTAGAATATACAGGCTCTGTTTGCAGGCTTTGCCCCTCCCAGAGATGGCTGGAGGCTGTGCTTTTCCCAAAGTGCAGCACATCTCAGGGTCAGCTTGTCTTTCTGAGTGTCACCTTGCTTGCTTTTGCACTGTTACAGACAGTCTTACTTAATTCTTTTGATCTGCTGAAAATGTTCTTCTCTATACTTCTAATTAAAATAAAATTAAACCTGGGGAGTAGGCAGGGATAGCTGGAATGTGTTGCCTAGGTTCTGGCTGGGTAATCTTCCAGCAAGCGAGATAGCTCTGGTCAGTGGGCCACTGCAGAGGTAGCCCCTTGGAAGGACTGGATAATGTGCCCTGAAAGGAGCCCAGGTTGGTATTTCAGAAGATGCATTTGCATTTGAAGGATTGATGTTGCTAATAAGAGAGAGAGAGAGAGAGAGAGAGAGAGAGAGAGAGAGCGCAATGACTGAGCAGCGCCTATCCTGCCTGCCTCCTGTAGACACAGGTTGGACTCCTCTTTCTCTTCTGTTTATTCTCCCAGTGATGAGGGATGAGACAAGGAAACTTCAGCAGATTTGAGTCTCTTTCTTTCATGAACCATGTCTCTAAAGTATGCTTTCAGAAGGGAGCTGGAAAGGTGCAGAGAGTCCTGACAAGTAAGTTTAAAACTAACCCTGACATAAGCCCTGGTGGAATCCCATGTGGGAGAACCTCAGATCAAGTGCTCCCCCATCCTTGACAACTCTTGCTTTGAGGTGTTCCAGGACACAGGCCCACACAGGGAGCTCACTCTCTGTTCCTTCTTTGGCTCAAGATAGACCCAGTTCCTTCCTTGGGTTCCTACCTTCAATGAGACAAAATGGATTTTTGGGAAGATTTTCTTCAGTGTCAAGAGGAAAGAGGAGTGCAGGAAGCCTAGAGAATTAAAATATCTGAAATATCCTTGATCACTTCCTGTGTGGGTTCCTGATGCTCCCAATCTTTTCTGCTCTGAAGACCAAGGTTTGCTGTTTATTACTAAAGTTCTTGCAAATTCCAATGGCCCCTTGCCTGGATTCTTAACTCTTATGCCTCAATCCTCATCAGCATGAGAGGTTTGCAAATGGATTAAAATGACATGCCTGCCCTCTATTAACCTCTGTTGCACACCAGACACTCAACACGGTGGGATGCATACATTATTTCATTTCCTCTTCCCAATAATCCTGTGTGGTGGGTATTAACCCCATTCTACAGATAAAGAAACTAAAGCTCAAATAAATTAACTAGGTCAAGGTCACACAAACTGGTAAGTAGTGGAATCAGTTTTATTAAAAAATTGTATCTCCCAATAGTAGCATTTATCACTATCAGAATCAAATAAATAACCACGTAATTAATTCTTTAACTCCTGATATCTCCAACTGAATACAATAGTCTGAGCATGTGGAACTCTGTCTCTTTCTCTTTCTGCATTGTGTTCTGAGGGCACTGTAGGAACTAAGCCATTAAAGAATATTTGTGGAGAAAATTGAATTTATTTGACCAAGAATACTGAGGGGTCTGGAAAGACAGTGATGGATACAGTTCCCAAAGGGGCCAGGTTTTATAATGCGCCAGTGATGGGGCCATCTTGGACAACCTGAGATGCTCACATTCTGCAGCCTTTCAGGGTCCTCCTCCCAATTATTTTCTCTAGAATGAGTGATAGGACTTTTCTCCTGGTAGCATTCCCAGAAGTCATCTGGAACCCTGCAACCAGGGTACAGTTTTGCCCCTGGTTCCAGCTGTATAGCAACATTAGTGTGAGTTACCAAAGCTGACATAGTAAAGGACTCGTGCAGTTAAGAGGTGTGTGTGTGTGTGTGTGTGTGTGTGTGTGTGTGTGTGTGTGTGTATACATGTGTGCATGTACAGGGATCACTGTTGCACAAGCCAACTTCATGTCTTTTGTATTATGAAGCTTCAGCATCAGATCCTTTCAGAGAGAAGACACAGCAGTGTCTCTCAGCAATTGACTGGTTTGTGCATAATCACACTGAAATGCATCTACTCTGCATGAATAATCACCACTACAGGAAGGGCAGGCACCATTTACTGAATGCTTACTGTGTACCTCAAACTTTATATGAGCATTTTAATTTATCCATCAAACCTTGGCAAGGAAGTCTCATCCTCACTTTAGAACTGAAGAAACAAGGCACTCTCTGTGTCTGCCGAGATGGGTACATGCGAGGAAGGTATACTTCTACTATCATGTTACTATTGGAAAAATGTGTTTCTTTCTTATTTTGAATAAAATCTCTGACAAATTCTTATAGTATTTGAACTTGTTGCTCTTTGTGCTACATTGCTCTTCAAAGTTATCAAGAATCCTTCCAACTTCACTTCTTCCTTAGTCTGGTCTCTTTGGAGCACCATCTTTGTTTTTCTAGACTCCATGGCATTCCTGTTCAAATAAATTCATTTTCTCCACAATATTCCAGATGTCTCAGTTCCTATTACACCCTTAGAACATGGAAAGAGACAGACTACCCCACATGTTCACATTGTTGTATTCAGATGGAAGTATCAGAAGTTTAAAAAATTAACCATGCAGTTATTTATTCAATAAAAATAATGCAATAGGAAGGAATAATTAATATTTTTAAATTCAACTTTCTTCTTGTAGAACACTTAGTATAGTTACAGTGCTTCTGGATGCTTTAATTATTTAATTTCTATAATGAGCCTTTGAGGGGTACCCGACTGCCATGCAATAGAACAGTAAGCCGAAATACAGAGAAGTAAAATAATTGCTTCAGACTCCCCAGTCGTCCCCTGAATGTTGGAACTGAAACCATTGATGGAGGAGGGTTATCTGTCTATTGTGTTATTTTCATTGGTCAATAAAGAGACTGCCTTGGCCCCTTGATAGGACAGAAAATTAGGTAGGCGGAGAAAACAGAACAGAATGCTGGGAAGAGGGCTATGAGGCAGATGCCATGGAGCCAGCCACCAGGTCAGACATGCTGAATCTTTCCCGGTAAGCCACACCTCGTGGTGCTTTACAGATTATTAGAAATGGGTTAATCAAGATGTGAGAGTTAGTCAGTAACTAACTCTCTAGAGATAATGGGCCAGGCAGTATTTAACTGAATACAACTTATGTGTTATTATTTTTGGGGCTAAGCTAGCCGCGCGGGAGCTGGGCAGGATGAAAAGCAGGCCTGCCCGCAGCCCTCACTTCAAACCATTAAACAAAGAGCTATAAGAAATAAATGTGGAGAGCAGCATCCTAAGGAAGCAATGCTTCCAGCTGCTGGAGTGGATGACTGACAGGACGGTAGTGGAATTAAAGAGGGAATGAGGAGCTCAGTTCATACACAGACTCTGTGTGTGTGTTTGTGTATATGTGTGCATGCACATGTGTGCATGTGCGTGTGTGCGTGCGCATGCATGTGCGTGTGTGTTTGCGTGCTTGTGTGTGTACGTGTATGTGCATACATGTGTGTGCGCAGGCACATGTGCGTGTGCATGTGCGTGTACACGTGTGTGCGTGTGTGCATGTGTGTATGTGTGTGTGTGCATACGTGTGTATGCCTGTGTGCGTGTGTGTGCATGTGTGTTTGTGATAAATGGCTTTGTACTTGTTGGGATTGGCTTTTTTCTTTCTGACTGAAATTACATAGTCAGGAAGCTATTTCATTAGAGCATTGATGAAATACATGAAATGAGATGTGCTAATAATTCCTAGCAGATAGACTCAGCGCTGCAGTTCTACAGCAAATTGACCACCCTAGTCTCTCTTGTACCAGCCTGCAAAGATTTCATGAAATGCTGGCTGTTGAGGCTCATAATGTACATGTCTGCTCCATGGAAAATTCTTTCCCATAAAACAGGAGGTACTGTGGGGGGTGGGGGATAGGCATCTTCTGTAGTTTGGCTTTAGTCATGTATGTGAACTGATAGAGTAGGGGAAGGGACCTAAGATCTTTGAATGTTTGGTCTTCAATTTAAAACAATGAGTTCATTTAATTAATCTAAAACAATGAATTTATTTGATATCTAACCTCTATCATCACATTTGGAATAGCATAGATTGAAGGCTCTGTAAATAAAATTACAATTCACATAGAGAAAGGCAATCCAGTGTTTATTTGATGAACTATGATGTGGAAGTGTAAGCCAAATAAATCCTTTCCTCCACAACTTACTTTTGGTCATGGTGCTTCATCACAGCAATACAAACCTTAACTAAGTTAAGGTATTAACATTAACTTAGTTGTAAGATATTAATAAGTTATAGGGTATTGCTGTGACATATCTGACCATATTTGGGGGAGAATTGTGGAAATACTTTGGAAATTTGTGCAAGAAAAGCCAGTGTTATGATGCACGATTAATAAATCTCAGGGAGATAAACTGGAGATTCAACCTGAAGATCCGAAAAGCAAAGCAGTCAGTCTCTGTCTCTTACCTCAACCTCAGTCTGAAAACTGCGACCCTGCCTCCAGGAATCTCAGAATGAAACTGTGTCTGAGAGCTGTTTCCTCCCATTTTATAATCCTCTCTAGGGCTGGGATTAAAGGCATGCACCACTGGAATTAAGGGCATACACCGCCTGGTTTCTATGGCAAACTAGTGTGGCTACTGGGATTGCAGGTGTGTGTCATAGCTGTCTGGTCTGTAAGGCTAGCTGGTGTGGCTGTTTTACTTATCCATCCCCAGGCAAACTTTATTTATTAAAATACAATTGAAATGCCACCACAGTGTTCAGTGTTGGGTGAACTGTTCCATAGGAGCTTGGAAGGTAAGAATGTCGAAGACAATGCAGAAGATAGAGGCTTGTTGTGGTGTTTTCTGAGGGAAGTTCAAACACTCTGTCAGGGACATTGGGTATTTTAAATTAAGATTCTGTGGTTCTGGTTAGCTAGGGTTGAAGAATCAGCTATAATTTCCAAGATATAGGAACTACTAAAGTGAAACCTTTGCTTTGCTGGGGTACTTGATGCCAGTCAGCTGGAGCTGAGAAGTCAGTGGTGATTAAGAAGAGACCAACATTGTACGATGAAGACTTCTGGGAAGTGTTTCCTGAGAGTCGGCACACATGAACTGTGTTCCAGAGCTAGCCAGGGTTGTACTCACACTGGCGGCAGAAGTTGGTTGTGTCAGGAGTCACCCAGGTGATGCTGGTTTTGAAGGCTTGAAGGAGTCATGGAAAGCAGCTGAGACTTGGAACTAAGAGGTCGTTGGTGAATCTACAGCCTCAGTAGCAGCTGAAGGCCCAGGATTGAAGGAGTTGTGCAGAGAAATTGAGGCTTGGCACCATGAGGAGAGCCTATGAGAGGCTATTGGTGGAAGTGCATCTCAGTTGCAGCAGAAGACCCCAGCGTTTTGGAGACACCAGTACCATGGCGGACCACCAAGAACAGCAGCAGTGGAGTGGAGCCAGCTGGACTCTAGAAGACAAGACTCCATCTGTAGATGTGAACCAAGCTACACAACTGTAACATATATGCAGAATTCTGTGTGTGTTGCAGAGCATGGAACTGGAGAAGTGACCCAAGCCCTTTGGAGGAGTTCAGAAGCTCAGTATATGAATCCCAGACATTGGACTTTGAGTTATTTACACTGCTGGAGCCTGATTTTGCTTTGTTCAGACCTTTAGAGTAAAAAAGTCAGTACTTAATTTATTTTTGATTTTGTAGGAACACACAGTTGAGAGACTTTAAACTTTTCAAAAAAGAGATTTGTAAGTTTATAGAGAATTTGGAATTTATTTATTTATTTGTTTATATTTACAATCCTGGCAGCAGTTTTCCTTCTTTCCTCTACTCCCAGTCTCTCCCCTCCACCACCCCTCCATTTCTACCCCTCCAATCTGATACTCCACCTCTTTTTCTGTTCATGAAAGGGCCGGTCTCCCATGGATATCAACAAAACATGACATATCAAGTTGCAGTAAGATTAAGCACCTCCCCATGTACTCGGGCTGGGCAAGGTGACCCAATATGAAGAGCAGAGTCCCAAAAGCCAGCAAAATAGTCAGAAATAGCCCTGCTTTCACTATTAGGAGTCCCACAAGAGAACTGAGCTACACAACTGTAACATATATGCAGAATACTTAGGTGGTCAGTCCCATGCAGGATCCCTGATTGTTAGTTCAGTCTCTGTGAGCCCCTATGAGCCTAGATTAGTTGATTCTGTGGGTTTCCTTGTGTCCTGACTCCTCTGGGCCCTACAATCCTTTATTCCATCTACTGTAAGATTCCCTGAGCTCCACCTAATGTTTGGCTGTGACTCTGCATCTGTTTCCATCAGTCGCTGGAAGAAGCCTCTCTTAGGACAAATGGGCTAGGCACAAACCTATGCTTGTAGCAGACCATCATTAGCCATCGTTACATAGATATTGTCCCCCTCTAGGTATGTTTGGCTCTGTTCTAGGTCTCTGGGTCATCCAGCCTGTGGGTCCTGGTGCTCCAGACAGTGTCAGGGGTGGGCTTACTTCCCTGGCATGGGTTTTAGACTAGACCAGTCATTGGCTGACCACTCCCTCAATCTCTAGGCCACCCTTACCTAGGCGCATCTCATAGTCAGAACAGATTGTGTGTAGGTATAAGGTTATGTGGCTTGATTGGTTTCCCACTCTCCCCACTTAAAGCTTGCCTGGTCACAGGTGATGGCCAGTTCAGGATACATACCCACTATTGCTAGGAATCTTTCTGCCAAAAACTGAAGTGGACCAATTTTATTTCCCTGCTGTGATAGACTGCAATCTTCTGAAACATGAGCCAAAATAAATCTTTCTTCCTTACGTGATTTCTTCTAGATACTGTGGTCATAAGGATGCAAAGGCCACTAATACAAGTCCCCTTAATTGCAAATTGCTTGGTGAAGACACTCGTGTCATAGAGCACAACGTCACCTTGGAGCAGACATTAACTTGGCCTCGTAGCCATGGCTACTAATAAGCAGAACAATACAGTGATATCCAAGTCTGTGATGATGATGGAGTAGCAGAGAGAGAAGGGAAGGTCAAAAGATCTTCACTTGGAATTTCAGCTATTCCTCTCTTCTACCCACCATCCTAGCTGAGTGTGATCTTGGGATATACTAAGGTACACAGGAAGTAAAAATTCAGCTAGAAGTGGAGCTTCATGATATATCATGAGGTAGGTCTTTACAGCAATGCCGCTGTTTAGAGAACACTGGAAATATCTGTAAGTAACTCCTTCTCTGTGTTCTGTAAGGAACCTGCATAAATTCATTGTTCTGCCAAGCTGGACTTTGGTGAAATCATACTTTGGTCTGTCACTGGTGCCTTATCTGGGGTAAACACATTTGCTGTGTTTCCCCAGGAAAACTTAACAGAGCAATGTACAGTGTTTTACACTCTCCCCAATGTCAAACCATGTCCTCAGTTTCAGGTGTTCTGTTTTAAACAATTGGAGAAACTCTGTGGTTGTCATGGGAGAGCCAGAGCTTTCTGAGCCTGTCCACCCTCTAGAGACAGTTCTGGAGCTGCCCAGCCACCTGCATTAGTTTGGTCGCTGGTAGGAAATATGCATTTCCTTGGCCCTGTACTCTGTGTCATTTAAGCAGCTGTGTGGCTGAGCTGCTGCCCCGAAGGCTCGTTCCCCTGTGGGTTCCCTGCTCCTTATCTCTGTGTGTCATGTTTTCTACCAGCGCATCTAATGGGAGGTCATGGTTCTGTAGCTCTGCAGTTTCCTCTGAGTGTTTTACCACAGTTGAGGCCAGCCCTCTGGGAAGTGGGAAGCACAGGCTGTCTCCTCAGACTCTTGCCCAATGGAGCATGCATTCAAAATAAATTTTATTCTCCCTTCAAAAGTGTGACCTTTGTAATGCTCTGCTTAATCCACAGATAGTACCAAGACCAGCAGAAATAAGCTAAGGGTGAAGGGTCTGCAGTGAGAGCCTGTGGTTTGTACTGGTTATGCCTGGCATGTGAAGTAGAGGTATAAGATGAGCTGGCATTTCTGAATCTGGCATTTTAATCCTTGCATGTTTGCTCATGACTGCTGAACTGAGTTCAATAGTGTTGCCTAAATATTCATGTGACCTGATTTGAAAATAGGGTCTTTGCATGTGTATTAATTAGAAATCTGAAAATGAAATCATATTAAATTTTGGAGAGTCTCCAACTTCAGTGACTTGTGCCCTTACGGGAAGAAAGGAATGCATGTTGAGATAGAGAAAAGAAAACTATAGGAAACCTGAAAACAGATATGTGTGATGCCTTTATAAGCCAAGAGATACCCAGAGGCCCAGGAAGCTTGAAGAAACAAGGGAGTCTTAGTGACATTTAGGAAGATCTTGACCCTGGAGACACCTTTATCTCATATTTTAGCCTTCAGAGCTGTGCAAGAATACATTTCCATTGTTTTATAGTACTAGTTAGTAGTGCTTGGTAACACAGCATCCCTAAGGAGCTAAAGAGCCTCCTTTAGTTTCTATAAATGGTAGCTGGTTAACTCCTACATGGATGAAAATCCAGCTCCTCTGTATCTTGGAAGCATTCAGGGAGAAATTAGTGAGGTTCAGTAGACACTAATTTTAGGGATTTTCAGATTCAGAAGAACTAATTTGTGGAAAGTCAGCAAGTCACTTACCTTAGCTGTGAACTGGGGTCTGGGACTCAGCATGGGGAAAAGTCTTCTGTTTTCCTTTCTACCTAAGTTCCCACCAGAACTTTAGAAATTTCAGTGGGAAAGCTTGTGAGTAAAACCATTTACCACCCTCTACATTTCTCCTTCTTGCATAACTTAGCTCAGAATCCAGCTGGGATATCTCTTTCATACTCATCCACCAGGTCCATCATTGTGTGAATGCCAGGTTTTACTCTCATCTAGCCTGTCTATTACTTGAGGTAGCTCATTCATGCTCAGCCACAGCTGACTCAGAGTAGAATATTTTGTAATGTTCTCATTTGTAATTCATTCCACACATTATCCATTCTGAGAGAATAGTTCAAGTCCAATGTAAATGCTTAGGCAATGTACTCATTTTGGTATTTTTAAATGCCAAAGAGCAACGTTTTTCCCAGGAGGTTTTTCTCTTCAGTCTCTCTACAAATGTCACTGCATTTTGGTTAAAATTATAGAAAATCATCTGCCATTGTGAGTCCAAATCGGGCTTTAGAATTCTTTCAACTGTTTTTTTATTCTTACTGTACCACATAGTTCTCATACAGCCATGAATACAATCAATAGTGAATACCATTAAAGCTTGGCATGCACACACATGATGACTTCATCAGTGGGAGCAGTAAGTTATAGATGGGAAAAAACAGACAGATGGTCCAATGAGACCTGCCATGTATTGTAAGTACTGCAAATTTTTGTTTGCTGTCTTTACTCCCTAGGTATTTTTACTTTGTTTTATTTTGTTTTGTTTTAAGGTGAAAGATGGGAATATATGCAATGCAAAGTGTAGTTTTATATCTGTCCATCCACCCATCCATCCATCTATCCACCCACCCATCTATCCATCCATCCATCCATCCATCCATCCATCCATCCATCCATCCACCCACCCACCCACCCATTCACCCATCCACCCATCCATCCACCCATCCACCCACCCATCTACCCATCCCTCCATCCACCCACCCACCCATCCATTCATCCACCCACCCATCCATCCACCCATCCATCCACCCATCCACCCATTTACCCATCCATCCATCCATCCATCCATCCATCCATCCATCCATCCACCCACCTATCCATCCATCCATCCATCCATCCATCCATCCATCCATCCACCCACCCACCCACCCATCCATCCATCCATCCATCCATCCATCCATCCATCCACTCACCCACCCACCCATCCATCCATCCATACATACATACATACATCCACCCATCCATGCATCCTTCTATCCTCTATTCTCTATCCTACTGTGTGTGAATCAATGTAAATTCTTACATGCATTAGTTCTGGCACACTTATCCATTTAACAAATGAGTAGAAATGCTTTGCTAGTTTATCAGAGAAGTATCAGAGTTGAAATTTAGGTAGTCTCACTCATGGTTTTGAGATCCTAATCACCATGAAGGGTGCATTCAAGTTATTGACATAAACAAGCAGAGTAACATATCTTCTTACTGAGGAGCCCAGCTGGAATCCAGGTCTATTTTGACGTTGTTTTAGTCAGTGGAAGAATCTTCACAGCTGATCTTGTAGCATATTCTATATTAATCATGAGACCGCTGACAAAAATATCATATAATATACTAATGCCCACAGTTTGTTTTCAATTATTCTAGAGTTTTACTCCAGTGAAACAGGTGCTTGGGGTTGGATACAGGCCACACTTGAATTGAAAACACTGACTCAAGCTAACGTTTCAATTTTATTTTTTTTTCTTTGGTAGAATATAAAATGTGCCTGGCAAGGATCATACACACTGCACAAGAATTTAGCATTATAAACCCATGTAGCTAGTGGTTCCAAACTTGTTCTCATGGTATAATGGTATCCCACAGCCACTCTTGCTGTCATCAGTTCCCTCTAACGAATCATGAGAATATGAATGTTACTACATTGCAGCTCCTGTTTTGTAATAAATTGTTTTTCTGCCACTTCTGCTTTGAGTCCCTATGTGTCTTAAGGAGGAAAGAAAGAGTTAAACTGATCGATGAGGAGAGATTTTGTACAACCTAAAGGAAGGAAGAAAGTATTGGTGTTGACTACAAAATGGAGGGAAGCTAAGTAGAGGTTCTTGGTACTCTTCTGGTTTCTTGTGTTAGAGGTAGAGAATCTACTTGTGAGTGGTGGTCACTTTGGAAGAAGGGAGGTTAATCTCTAGCATTGTTCAGCACTGTTGGTATGTCTTGCTGTTATCCATACACCTTATTTTCAAACATATATACAAATGGATACAAGTATATGTTAAAGCCCATCTACAAACATATATGGATGCATATACATATATAGTGAATACAGTCATACATATTTCTGTATACACATCCATTCATAAATACACTATTGGGCTTTGTAAGATCATATGAATGCATAACTGAATTCATACTCATTTCTTGTCATTCATTTCTTAATCAGCCAATACTAAAGGATGATTGGGGAAATGGAAATTTTTTCCTAATATTAAAAAGGGTACAGAATGCTGAAAAATATCAGCAACTCTTGCTCACCGATGTTGAGAAGAGTGATACTTACAGAATGGCTGATTCTGTCCTTTTCTCAAGGTGGTAACCCGTCCTGGGAGATCTTGTCTTTAAAAGTGAGTGGCTGAGACCATAAGTTGATGACAGGAATCCTGTTGAGCCTCTGTGCACTGAGGTCAAATCCTGGGTTGCAGTGTCACAGCACTGTAGAGGGACATGCCTACGTGCCTATGTATGGTCATTTGCAATAAAATCTGTTAAACTGGGATGGAAGCTGTCAAATCAGGTCTAACTCCAAATACTAGAGTTGAACTAAGGGGCAGAACTTGCGGCAGGATGAGGGATAGTTTGAATACCTCTATGGAGGTACTGGAAGGAAGGAATAATTAAGGACTGTATCCAGAAGATGAAGAGCTACACAGTACACATCAAGGATTTGCCCAGTGCCCAGGGGTTCCTGGCAGCAGCTCACTGTGAGCTTCTGTAGAACATCAAAAGAGCTTGCTATTTCAGAAATGAATGGTTCTTGATCTGCAGGGAATAAGATATCACTTTTCATAGTTGAGCCACTCAAGACCAGTTGAAAAGAACAGATGATTTCTCTTCTCAGTACGCTATGCAGTGATCACCCATTGTCTGCATCCAGTCTCTCGTGATATGAGTCTCCTTCAAGGCATGGAGTGAGGTCAGATTCCACTCAGGAAAAGAAGCCTTTTTAAAACTGGAGCTGGACCTCAGGAACATGTAGCAGTGTTTCTTTGATGGTCACTTGGAAGAAGGCAAGAAGATGTCAAATGTTCTGAGTTAGGATCTGGTAATTTTTGTGGATTTTAACAGCACATAAGTATGTGGATAAAACAGTTTCATAGTGTGGGGGTGGGAAGAAGGGGGAGAGGAAGAGGAAGACTGACTCAGACTAGAGGGTAAAGAAATTTATTTTTAAGTATCTCAAAATATGGTATCCCTTAGGAGGCAAAGTCCAGAGTAAATAAGTCTGTTTTGACTCCATCCTGGAATTTTCTTACTCTTCCTTTTGTCTGTTTTTAGTATTTTAAAATTTAGTACATTTAATGGTGCTTTATTTATTTTTTGGTATGTTTATTTTTATTTTATTGTTCTTGAATTTATATTCCTCTTCTTTCTCTCCTCTTTCAGTTCCCCAAATTTTTGATCACTTCTTTAATCATTGTTGTATAAATACTAGCATTATATATGTATAAGTATATATATATGTTTATTTAACCTACTGAATCAATTTACATATTCTTTAATCAGTATTATATAAATACTATCATTATATATGTATAAGTATATGTGTGTGTGTGTTTATTTAACCTACTGAATCAATTTACATACATGTGTCTAGGGGTAAGTACTTAGGACTGGACAATCTATGTGGGAGCTCATCCCTGGAGGAAACTGTTTTTCCCCCTCTCAACGTCCATTGTCCACCTTTTTCTTGTCATCCAGGAGCAGAGCCTTGTGTAGTTTCCCCTTTCTGTGTTTGTAAGTCAACAGCTGTCACTATGGCTGGTCTTGTTTAGGCTGCCATAATGTTGAGAGTTCAAGGGTGCATTTTCTTTGTACTGATCTAACAGAAGATGTCCTGACCCTGTGACTTTTGCTATCTTTCCACCTTCTTATGCAATCCCCCCTGAACCTTATGTGTAGGTATCATTGCAGATGTATTGGTGGGACTGGGCATTCCATAGTCACCTGATCTCTGCATTTTGGTCAGTTGTAGATCTCTCTAATAGTCTCCATCTGTTTTTAGTTGCAAGTCACTATGCACATATGTTTTGCCAGCTCTGGATGAGGTGGTTTAAATATTATATAACACCTGGGTGAACAAAAGGGGGTGTCATCCATGTTAAAGATGAATAAAACATGACTTAATCTCACAAATCCCTTTCAAGCCACAAATTCGAAGGAAGCTGAACAAATGGTAAACCACGTTTGAACTGGTTTCAAAGTATGTGTGTATAGCCCCGGAATACATTTCCTTATTCCTTTGTTTCCCAAGCCCAACCTTACTTACATATTAGAGGCAAGAATTACAGTCTTAGAAGTCTTGTCCAAACCTTTCTCCTAAATTGCATAATTGGATCGCAATTTACTTCAAACCTAGCACAGATATGCAAAAGAATAAAATATGAGGTTTTATTTTTGTCTATAATTAACTTGATTTTCCCCCCAAAATTCCACTTAGTGAGTGGAATAAATGAACTTATTATCTGGTAAGATATATCTATAGTCCAATTTTAACAGTTGAAAAGTTAAATAATCCCTTCCGGTAATGTTCAGTCTCTTTATAGAAAATAGTGAGTTTCATTTTTGACACATAGGAATATGGAAAAGAGGTGTCTGGCTTGGCATTGTGATGGCATTAAGTCAGGATACACCATGCTATCTTCTATAACAAACATCTCCCCAACCCCAGGAGCTTAACCTAAGGAAAAGTGATTTTTTTTCATCTCACTGTACAATGTGGGAAAGATGACTTTTCTGTACGCAAAAAAAGGTCAAAGCTGTTTCTATACTTCCCCCGCCTTCTAAACACCCCCAACTTCAGTAGACAATATGGGTGCTTTGCTGTGAGGAAAAAAAAGTTCCAGAATTATGTATGTGTTTGGTGTTTAGGCTGACTGATCCTGTCGAAGTTCCTGGGTGTGTATGATTTCTGGGTCTTTGGACATACCCTGAAGTGGTAGGGAGCAATACTGTAATACTGCTCATATTCCACTTACAAGGATCTGGTGACTTGGTCCTGACCTAGTTGTGCTGGATTGTTTTTATGTCAACCTGACACAAGCTCGAGTCATTTTGAAAGAGGAAATGTTAAGTGAGAAAATTACTCCTACTAGATTGACCCGTGGGAAAGCTTGTGTTGCGTTTCCTTGATTGATGATTGATGTGGGAGGGCCCAGCTCATAGTGGGCAGTAAAACCTCTGGATGGTGGTCTAGGGTGTATAAGAAAGCAGGCTAATCAAGCCATGTGGAGCAGGCCAGTCAGCAATACCCTTCCATGGCTTCTGCTTCAGTTCTGCTTCTAGATTCCTGCCCTCCTTGAGCTCCCTGCCCTGAGTTCCTTCAGTGATGGAATATGATGTGGAAGTATAAGCTGAAATAGACGCTTTTCTTCCCCCAAGTTGCTTTAGGTCATGGTGTTTCATTAAGCAACAGAAATCCTAATTGATCCATCAGTGAATAGAGTTTTCCCATGTGCTTGAGAAGGGGAAGAGCATTGCTGGCATCTAGCCAGGATCTGCTAGAGGAATTTCGCTACAGCCTTCTTGAAGGTTCTCCCAGCAGTAACTGATAGTCAGCCCTCTTGTCTGCTTGGTTTAGTGTGTTTCTGAAGCTTCCGTAGAAGGCTGGTGAGAGCCAGGCTCACAGTCTGTGACCTGGCCTCACACATGTCTGAATCTGTCTGCTGGTCAGGAAGTTCACTCCTAGGTCCTACTATAGTCTCATCTTGCTTCTTTGCAGAACCTAATGATTCTCAACTCAGTACTTATATCTATCTAGGAACACACATGAATCAGTCATCCTAAACATTGGGTTACCCTTTGTCACACCACATTCTCCTTGGCCAAGCCCAGGCTGGTAGGAGGCAGGATGTGTGTTAACAAGATTCATCTCATATACTCCCAAACTAAAGGGACAGAAACCCCTCCTGTTAATGTTCTTCTTAGCCTTCTATTTCCAATTTTAAGACCAGAGAGGAGAAGAGGGTTGGCTCTGTTGATTTCTGTGTCTCATCACAATCCTTCCCACCATACACAGGATCCATTGAGGACTGAGTCCTCCCACTCAACTATGCATCATAGGACAGACCTTTGCACTATAGAAACTACCTGTGGCCAAGGTTGAGTGTTGACCTAGAGCAGGTTCTGAGATGCTAAAGAAGAAAATAGACAGATTTGAAGAATCCTCTTATGAGACAGAAAGTTGGCTTGCTGGCTGTATGTATGTATGTATGTATATGCGTGTACATATGTATATATGTATGTATACTTTCAATGGAATATTACCTTGTTTTGTTTTACATTCAATCTATAATAATTTCTACTCTTTCCTATGTAGGAAGATGCTTAGGGTATAGAATAAAGCTAAGGTATGGAAAGTGTCCATCCCGTCAGAAGATTGCCCACAGTCATTACGTAGCATTTCAGTTTAACAAACATACTTAAATGCACACATCTAGTTAATTTGTACTGATTGTGGCCTAGTCACTGTTCCAGACAGTGGGGGTGCTACATCAAACAAAACAGATTAAATTATTCTTAAAGACCTTAAGAAGCCTGAGTTCCAATTGGAAGGGAAAGTAAATAAATATATGCTTGTATATGATGCATGTGTATATAAAATGCTAAACAGAGGTAAGTTGTAAGGAAGTATTTGAAGCTAAGGAAGGCCTGGAATCTCAGGCACAGTATGAGGTTGTACATCCCAGAAGCCTTTACCATGAGGGCTTTGAATTAAAAGTGAAGAAAGGAGATGTTATACAGATTTTGGGAGAACTGTTCTAAGAAGAGGGCTACAGAAGACAGAGGTGCAAAGCAGAGAACTGTTGGCTTCTTGGAGGAAGGAGAGGAGAATGAGAAGACAGAGTAGTATGATGTGAGTGATTCTGAGTGCAGATGAAGTTAAGGTTTCACATGCTATGGAGAGCCACTGGGAGCCTTTGCAGATAAATGATGTGTTTGCACCATACTGTGATGGGATGTCTCTGGGTTAGTGACATTGCTAGTGTAAAGTACAAGTGAGCTATTATTCCCTTCTACTTGAACAGGGAAAGTGGCCAGGAATGTCACTTCATGTGGAAATCCCACACTGGAGGGACAGCATCTTGCTTAGTGGAATTCTCTTCCTTTCAGATCCTATAGGGCTAGGGCTGGAAAGCTAGTGTCTGAAAGTTTGACTTGCCCTCATCCGTCTTTGCAAACACAGCTTTATTGGAACAGAGCTGCTCTTGCCTATCTACAGTTACCTCTGGCTGTCTCTGTGTTACACTAGCAGAACCTAGGAGCTGATGTAGAGTCCCTGCCTATTCAAAGCCTGAAGCATTTTCTACCTGAGCCTCTTCAAATGAAGTGCTTGCTCACACTGGAAAACAGCAAAGAACAAACAATATGAAAGTGTATAGGATACAGGAATAGGATAGGTTTGAAACAAAATATTTTAAATATGATATTAATTATTTCTAAACATCAGATATAAGATAAAATAAATAGGAATTTAGTTGAGATAGAACTTAGGTATCTAGAGATCTGTGGGGATCAGCAATGAACTTCGTAAGGCTGATGTATAGCTATAATGTTGGTATAAGAGCCAACCCTGGATTGCTTGCTTTTCCCCACTGATAGAACTCAGTGAATTGTGAACTAGAAGAAAATGTTCCATTATGGGTTAGCTTTAATGTGTTAACAAGTGCCCTGATTCCTCTAACAGTCTTGTCTTCATCTTAAGTATATGCTTAAGTATGTGCTGATTTAACCTAAGAGATCATTAACCCCTGTTAATCACCCTCAGCTCCTGTATATTGATGTCAGATAATTGCCAATAATAGCTTTGGTACTTCTAGAAATGTGTATAATTTTGCAAAAATAATGAGGGTTTTCTTCCTCTCTTAGAACCTATTCCCTGCCTTACTCTGCTTACCACCGGCACAACCTGAGGAAGCCTCTGCGAGAGGATACTACTTGATAATACAGAACTGCCAAGTCTTGGGTAAGCAGAGCTCAGTACCCTTCTTACCTGAGACCTCTGTGAACAGCTGCCTGGCTGCCTAAGTATTTGGCTTCATTGGTTTAATTGGTTACGCTCAATGCATGCATAGTCAGTAAGATGTTTTCCAAATTACTTCTAATTAATGCTCTAGTCATTACAAATAGACAGTCTCAGGCTGACTCCAATCCCTTACTCAATGGTCTGAGCAGACTTCACAGTCAAAGTGAGGTCACTGTCACCCCAGTCCCCCAGGAGGGTGGAATTACTGCATAGAATCATGTTTGTACCTACTGCTAAAGTCATATGTGACTTGATGTAAATGGTGGTGTTTCATAGTTTGAGAAATTAACCAAACATACAGTATAGACATTGACACTATTCTAAGAATATACAGCTCACTACAGTAGTTCCAAAGCTCATACGTGAATTCCTTTGAAGGGATAACACCAACACCTGGCTGTGCAAGTGTGGGAGTGTCTTGTCAATGCCAAGCCTTGTCCACACACTAACTGAAACTGTCTTCATCCTATAAGAGTCGAGGGAGGGCCATTTTGGCCTTGAATTAACTGATTTTATAAGAAACTTGTGCTGATTGCATGGAAGCTTCAATCTAGAGCTAGATCGGCATTGAACAGGTTAAGGACCAGAGTGATTGCTTTCTTCAAAAGGCTTTGTATTGGACTCAGGAAGAGTGTGTCTTCCTGAATTTCTACTCTGGTTTTACTTTACCTATGTTACCCTCCATTGGTAAAGTTGGTATTTGGGGGTAGTCACTAGGCCCTGTGGGTATCTGCATTCTTAGAACTCAAGACAAAGCTAACTAACTGGGCAAAAAGTAATAGAGTTTTCAAAGTCAAATAGCCCAGATGAAGGGATAAATCTGGCTCGGGGCATGCCTGATACTAATGCTGCACCTGACGATGGGGTCCTGGTGCAGGACACCCTCAATAGTCAGCCCTACCAACAGCAGTGCCAGCCTATTTATGGGACACAATTCATACTTAGTGCTGTCTGTGGAGATGAGATCCACTCATTAACAAGTAGTAGACACCATTTGTTACCAAGGAACATTGAAGCTGGGTTGTGAAAACACTGAAAAAACAAGTGTGGAACACAGGGCTCAACTTGGGCAAAAGTAGAGAAGCAAGAGAAACCACTCAACCATAGCTGGCGGTTCATCCAGACACAGGGGTTGCATGTCAAGAGGAGTTGAAAATATCTTTAAAGATAGAATCCACTGTGTGTCAGGTCTTTGATGCTATGAAAGACATTGAGAGAACAGGGACCCTGAAAAGATAAAAGGGGTGCAGCCTCTATTTTCAAGGAGCTCATGGGTCACAGGATTTCCTACATGGCCATATCGCAGTAACTACTGTTTGCTGAGGCAGTTGGTATCACTGGCTATTCAGGTTTCATTTCTTTTGCTATGACAAAAAGTAACTTTGGAGGAAAAGTAGTTTATATGGTATCCAACTCCAGGTCATAGTCCACCATGGAAAAGAGGAAAATTGGGAGGTTTAATCAGGGCTTTGAAGTCAGCACAGCCTTATTGCAATTCCAAAAGCATTACCATCAACAAGGGAACTTGCCTCACAGCTCTGAAACTGTGGCAGGATCATGTTGGATGCTGCTTACAAGCTTGTAGACAGGCTTATCCTCATCTAACATTTTACGTAGTTCAAGACTACTTGCCTAGGGAATGGTGACTCCTACAGTGATCTGGGTCCTCACAGATATGTTTACAGGACAATCTGGTCTAAGCAATTCTCTAGAAGAACTAGAGGTTCTTCTCTCTAGTGACTCTAGGCTGTAACATGAGGGGCCAGCTTGTTAGGGTTTCTGTCCCTGTCCGGTACCCCACAACCGGCAAGTCCCAGAGAAAATCAATCACACAGAGATCTCTATAAGTTATAAAGCTGATTGACCCATTAGCTCAGGCTTCTTGTTAACTCTTATAGCTTATATTAACCCATTATTCTGACTATGTTAGCCACATGGCTCAGTACCTTTTCCAGCGGGACGGCTTACATCTTTCCTCTCTGGTGGTCTGGGCAGAACTGCCAAAGGGAGCTTTCCTGCTTTCCAGAATACTCCCAGTCTCTTTACTCCACCTCTACTTCCTGTCTAACTTTCCCACCTATACTGCCTGTCTGGCCAATCAGCGTTTTATTAAAATATGATTGACAGAATACAGATAATTCTCCCACACCACTAGGCTATGTCAAGTTGACAGTAAAAACTAACCAGGACACTTGGTACATTGTGTCTAGAAGAAAAGCTGTGCATATCATGGCTGGGACACCTGTGCCTCCAGGCTCTGGAATTCCTAGTGTGGAGCCTGATACCGACACTGTGGAGGGACCGAGGGAAGGGGCTTTTGATGGAAAACTTGGATTTTCATTGGTATCTAGCTTGCTGGATTTTGCCCTAAAATTTAAATAATTGGTTCTCCTGATTATCAAGTATTTAAACTTGAACTTGACTTTCACATAGGTACTCCTTGGTCTCCAGGTTACTGACTGCAAATACTAAACCTTTGGGTACTTAAAACTACATAAGCCGATTTCTCATTGTAGCTATACTGTTCCACTTCCTCTCTTCCTCCCAAGAAGGTCGACCATACGGAAGCCCAGTCAATATGCACCCAGCAGCCTCCACTTTCAAATTCATCAGTACAGGAATCCTCAGTCCTAAGCAGTTTAAAACATTATCATTTCATCCTTGATGTGTCCTGTCAGTCAGGAAGTTCCTGCTGTAGGGAGAGAGGAAGATGGGAGGGGTGCTGACCGGGGTTTCTGTCCCACTCGGTTCTGCAGCCGTTCAATCCCAAAGAAATCACATCTACATTAATTATAAACTGATTGGCCTAGTATCTTAGGCTTCTAAATAACTTTTAGAACTTATATTAGTCCATAATTCTTGTCTATGTTAGCCACGTGGCTTCTTACCTTTTATGGTGAGGCAGTTACATCTTGTTTGCTGTGTGTCTGGCTTCCTCCATGTCTGGCTGATGACTGCAGACTGAAACTTCCCTCTTCCCAGAATTTTCATTGCCCCGCCTCTACTTCCTGCCTGATAGCCCCACCTATACTTCCTGGAACTAACTCTGTAGACCAGGAAGTAGAGGCAGGGTGATTAGGCAGGAAGTCTAGGTGGGGCAATGAGAACAGGAGAATTCTGGGAAGAGGAAAAGTCAGTCTGCAGTGGTCACCCAGATACAGAGGAAGCCAGACACAGAACAATCAAGATGTGACTGCATCGCCAAAAAGGGTACCAAGCCTCATGACTAACACAGACAAGTATTATGGGCTAATATAAGTTATAAGAGTTAATAAGAAGCCTGAGCTACTAGGCAAATCAGTTTATAATTAATGTAGACCCCTGTGTGTTTCTTTGGTACTAAATGGCTGTGGGACGTGGGTCAACAGAAACCACTAACAACAGAGATGGGATATGCGTTTGCCATTTTTGACTCTCAACCTCCAGAACCTTCAGGTTTCAGCCTCCTTCAGAGGGAAGATCATAATACAGATTAAATTCCAGGGCACAGTCAGTAGTCATGGAAAGGCAGCTTAGGGGGATTGTGGGGCTCACTGTCAGCTTTCCCTCACCACAAACGATGCCATGATGAGAAGAACACCACTCATTTTCTTAATATTGTTTTCCAAAAAAAGAAAAATCCTATCAACCATAGTCAATGAAGCTAGAGGGAAAGAAGACTTTTCAGGGTACAGAATGTCCCTGGTTGGCTACCTGCTCTGGAGTTTCTATAGAGAGTCTCAGCCCTACCCATGCACATCCCTATGTCACACAGAGAGGCATGAAACCATATAAAATGGTATTTCCATACATTGCCAAAGTTGTGGTCTCTATTTGATGCAGCAAGGAGATAAAATTCCCAAGTATTTATACATTCTTTTCATCTTACCCTAAGAGCTATTCTATATTGGCTTTACTGCCACTATTTTCTCCGAGTCCTTGAAGTGAGGAGGAATGTGGAAGAAAAGGGTTGATTTGGCTTACGTCCACATTGCAGTTCATCATTGAAGAAGTCAGTGCAGCAACCTGAAGTCGCGAACTAAAGCAGAGGCAATGGTGGAATGTTGTTTACTGGCTTGATCTCCATGGCTTGCTCAGCCTGCTTTCTTACACCATCCAGGATTACCAGCCCAGGGAAGACATCTCTCAAAATGGTCTGGGCCCTCCAGCATTAACCACTAATTAAGAAAATGTTCCACAGGCTTGCCTATAAGCCAATCTTATGGAAGAATTTTCTCAGTTGTCTTTCCCTCGTCTCTTAGATGTCTCAGTTTGTCTCAAGTTGACAAAATGAAACCAGGATAGAGGTTTGTGGGTAAAAGAAGAGAAGCATTTTCCAGGCAGAGCAGAGCTGTGCACATACAGGGCCTGGCACTAGGGCTCCACTACCCGAGAATCACAGAACATTTTTCAAGTCCAAGGCTCTTTTTATTTCATGCTGATACCAACCCCCAACAGGAAATCCTCCAATCATAGCTCAGCCTCAAGAATAGAGTCCAGGGAGGTCGTAAACACTGCTGACATAGATTAATCCTTCTTCCCTGTTGCCAGCCTTTGATAGCTGTTCCTCTTTCTTCAACAATGAAGAGCGCCATGTCCATCTAATGACTGTCATATTATCTCCCATTAACTTCATTATTGGACACCGTTGCCAGTAATAACTCATTCATTGGTAATGACTTGGTATCCAATTCCTGGATAATTACTGTCACCGATGCGATCAGACGGATGTTTCGGTAGCTGTCATTATCAGGGATCAGGCATATCAATAGAGGGCTTCAAAATTGTGGGGGTTTCCTGGTGGTAATAGATGAAAACTACCTTGAGAGTGACATGGTGGAGATGCTGAAAACCCCAACAGATTTTACCCCTCACTAGGGCTTCTGTCTGGCCAGACTAGTGAGTATACACACACACACACACACACACACACTCACATGCACATACATCATACACATGCACACTTCTGCAGGACCATTGCTCAATGGATGTTTCGGGCCCTTCTCTCACTAACAAAACACTGAGTGCTGGCTCTAGCATGAGATTTCTAATAGATTATATCTTATAATCTTTGAAATAAAGAGACTTGATTCCCAATTGCTCAAGCTACACTCCAATAGTCCACATGTATATGGTGAGCAGAAGTATGCTACTTATTTAGATAGCTGAGGAATAGCCTTTTGAGACTGCATGTAGCTGGGGATAATGCTAGAAAGAGTAATTAAATCTGCATGGAATGAAAGGATAGGTTGTTGTGAAATAGTGAAGCACAGATGTTGAACCAGTAGAGGGAAGCTAACACAGGTCAGTGTAGAAAATCTCTCACTGGGAGATCCCACCACTTTGGGAAAGTCAGCTTCCAGTAGACACAAATTGTCAGTCTTACTGCCCAGAATGTTAAGCCTGTCCAGAAATGGATCAGTCTCCATTATCCCACACAAAATTACACAACACCTAGATCAGACTGTCAAGCTAAGTTTCTAAATATATAATTAACAAATTCTCCTTTTCTGAACATAGTTAGCCTCATATTCATGAGTTGGGTTAGTCAGAGTCTTCAGTTCATGTTGGAAAATTAACTACGTCCTTGCAAGAAGCATGTCTTGCAAGTTCTGTTACTTTTCACAATTCTCTTCTGATCTTGGTGTCCATGGCCTTTTCTCCATGCATTTCCTGTGTACTCATAAAAAACCAAAGTAGCTTTGAGCACTCAAAATCAACTCATAGAGTTCTGCAGTTCCGAAGACCAGCAGGCTTGTCTGTGTTGTTCAAGGAAATTCTCCCCTCTCCTCACCCCCAAAATTGTCTGTGTAGCCCAAAGAGATTCCCTCACCCCAGTGAAGTTAAGGTGTGGGTTGGCACTGGCTCTCCCTGAAGGGCCTGGGAGACAAACTTTTCTTCTCTGCTTTCAAGGATGTGGTGGTTTAATTAAGAATAGCTCTCAGAGGTTCATATATTTTAATGCTTAGATATCAGGAATTGGCACTACTTGAGAAGGATTAGGAGTGTGACTCTGTTGGAGGAGATGTGTCCTTTTTGGAGGAAGTGTGTCACTAGGGGTGGGCTTCATGGTTTTAAAAGTCCAAGCCAGGCCCAGTGACTTCTCTTTTCCTGCTGTCTGTGGATTTGAATGTAGAACCGTCAACTACTTCTCCAGTCCCATGTCCGCCTGCCTGCCACCATGCTACCACCATGATGACAATGGACTCTGAAACTGTAAGCAAACACCCAAATAAATGCTTTCTTTTATTATTGGTGTTGCCTTGGTCATGGTGTCTCTTCACAACAAATAGTAGGATGATTAAGACAGGATCATGGATTCATTCTAGTAATACACATTAATCTTTCCTATTATAAGGTCAAATTGTTCATTATCTTAATTGCACCTGTAATTATGGCTATATGAATCAGCATACAGTTCTGGGACTAGAGCATAGAAGTTTCTTGGAAGTCCATGCCTATGCAATGACCCAACTTCCATGTGCTTATTTCATTTCCTCATCCACAGGAATAATTTTTTTAAACTAAATGTTGTTGGTATAACCTAAAAAGTTATATAACCTAAAAAGCCATCACAAGATGGCTATATCTTGTGACTTTGAACTTTTGCTTACTCAAAACTCTAGATTGACATACATACCACTCATGGATGCTGACTAGCACCTACAGTCCCAACTAGTAAACACAGCAGGCAGAGCATAGAGAAGACCTGTGTGTCTGCTTATAAGTCTGGATGCACACCTGGAATTCTGATTGCTGGGTGGTTGTTGGGGAAGCTCATCTGACTCTCCTTAGTATGTCCTGGTGTACACGACACTGCCAACACCAGACTGACTTCCAGTGAGTTATCCACAGATATGACTTCTCACCACATCCTTTGGGTACATGGAACTGAATTGTAACTCTGCATCTTAGGCTAAGATACTCAGCGCTGCTTCCCCTGGTTATTTGCAAATGGCAGAGCCTAGATTCTCTTCACTAAGTCTTGTTGGGATTAAATGAGCTAAAATAAATTTTGCTAACCTACATTTTGTAGGTGTGGGCAGCATTATAACTTATTTTCAACGGCTTATGATATCATAGATAAAAGATAGCACTCTGTTTTAATTTGAACTTTCCAATTATTATGAGGATACTGTCTTGCTATTTATTTTTTTTCTTGTGACTTACCAATTTCATTTAGCGAATAATATGTTCTACTCTTACATGGCCAGTGTTTATCATAGTTAGGGGTGTGCATTTATTTCTTGTCTGGTGCATCTTAGTTTCTTTTTAGTCTGGGATTTGGGGACAAGTCTACTACACCTGTCATTTATTATTTCCAAAAGATAAAATGTTGGAGCTCTAATCTTTTAATTCTGTTCTAATGACTAGAAAACTATATAAAAGTCACAAGTGAGAAGCACATTAAAAAAAAACAAACAAACCAGGGCAAGATCATTATAAACAAGCTAGCCAACCTAAAAATTGATAAATGGGACTTTCCAATGGGCAGAGAAGACAAGATTCATGGCTGAAAAAAAAGCAGAGGAATTTAATTTAGTAAAGCATTTTATGGAGCTTGAGATCAGTTAATTCAAACACCATTAAAATAATTAAATAGTCTCAATTCTTAACTCAATTGGACTATTATATTTTAGTTTTTAACTCTGTTCATTACAAAGGTAGTTGAAATACTGCTTTTGAAAATTTACAAATCGGTTATAGTCTGTGGCTTGTGAAATGTCCAAGGGCAGGTATTCTTAGTGTTCAGCATTCTTTCCAATTCATTATAGTTTCTACGGTTAATGTTTACTGTTTTGGAAATTTTTAAATTAAAAATGACTACCTAAAAAAGCTGGGGGTATAGCTCAGTGCATGAGGACCTGGGTTTGATCCCTAGTACTGCAAAAACAGAAATAAAAAAAGATTAAAGATAATCAAACAAAGAATGACTGCCTGGCACAACGGACAAGTTTCCTAGAGACCCAAGGTTGGATGATGGTGGTGCAGATGATGGGATAGTGTGGGATGGGCTGGGAGTTGGGGGCTGTGGTTTGAAAGGGTGGAGGAGGAAAGATCCGCTGTGTTTAGAGTGGAGCAAATTCCACCAGACCACCTGTCCCTTAAAGCAGGCCTGCTGCCGTGTACAGGGAGTGGGCACAGAGTGCCTCATCCATATGGGCAACACAACACAGTCCAGGCTCTAGAGGGTTTTCACAAAACTGCTTCTGGCCACAGGTTAACAGCCAGAATTGTCTGAAATCTTCCTGGCTTCTGGCAACATAAAAATAGTTTTCCTCCTATACTTGAATAACCAGGAAAAGATATCTCTAGCTACTGGTTAGGGCACATGTACACAAGCAAATATAAGCATTGAACACTGTGGAGGGTCAGTGTCCTCTTTCTTCCTAATGCCATAGTGAGAGAGGAAACAGGTCTGGTAGGTTCTGCCTCAGGATTCCCCTGAAGACTTGAACCTCAATCAGGTTGGTGGCTGATGAGAGCTCTTGATTCTTAATCCATGCTTAAAACCCATGGTAGTTGATTATCTTGTTCACTGTTCTGTTGCTGTGACAAGAGACCGTGACCAAGGCAACTCTTATGAAGAAAGCATTTAATTGAGGACTTACTTACAATTTTAGAGGTTTAGTTCATTATCATCACGGTGGGACACATGACAGTACACAGGCGGAAATGGTGTTGGAGAAGTGACTGGTAGATACATCCTGTTCTCCTGACTGAGGGAGAATCTAGGCCTTGGCATGAGGTTTTGAAACCCCAAAGCCCACCCCCGGTGACACACTTCTTCCAACAAAGTCATATTTCCTAATCTTTTCAAATAGTGCCAAACCCTGGTAACCAAGCATTCAAATCTATGAGCCTATATGGGCCATTCTTATTCATATCACTATATAGACCTTATAATCGGTGTGACTTTTCCAGTTCACCAGTGCAACTTGACTAAGGAGTCCTTTTCTGATAAGGAACATCTGAGAACTTCTCCTACAGTCAAGTACTTGACTTGACTTCTGTCTTAATATGATCTTCAGATACAATAAAAAAATGCTCCCATTTTACCAGAGGCATTTTTCTAACCAGTTCTCCTAAATTATGGTAACAGAAAATGTCTGCCTTTATTTTCCACAACATATCCTGGAAGAGGAGTGACTGATGCATCCCTGAAAGCTCCAGTTGAAAGGACCGGAGGGAGCAGCAACAAAGCAACAGCAGGTGTGATTATAAATTATAAGCAAGAACGACAGGCACAGCCAATGCTTGCTGGGTAACACACACATTAGAACTCTGTATTATGTATATGCATCATCTCACTTCACCTTCCCAGTGACCCATGGAGTATGTCTCACAGTAATCGTTTCCATTTCACAACGAAGGAATTGAAAATGTGGAGAGGAGCATCAACTTGCCGGTTTAAGAGGCTGCAATTGAGCTCAATTGTGCAAGATTCCTGGGCTCAAGATACCAACCATCACTATTGTAACTGCTGCCATAGCTGAGAGGGCCCAGGCATCAGATGTGTGAGAGATGCCAAGGGTTAGTAACAGCTGTCTGCCATGAGAATAGAGGGTGGATTCTCGGTACGCTGTGTTTATAGGAAGGGACAACTCTGTGGACGACGTTTTTAGAGAAGCTGTTATGGAGAAGGTAAGCCTCAGAATCATGAAGAGGGTTGAGACCTGTCTTTTTGGTTGGAGACTGTTTCCTATATAATAAGTAAGACTGAAAAAAAATTGCCCAAGACTTACCTGAAATCACAGATATGACAAGTGTCTTGTGGAGTTTCTTTGGAACTGTGGCTAGAGTAGCATTAGGGGGCCCTGTGCTGTCTCATTCTTTCTTGAAAAAGCTGATGTTATCATTTATGTCAGAAGGCAGAGACGGTTATGTCTTTGAAAGATTTGTCTCTAAGTCCTCATCCTATAGCTTGTTGCACTGAAAGTAGTCATATGCCTAGGTTATTTTTATCTTGCAACATTTGGAAAAATTCCAAAATAGCAGCTTTTTGACCTATGACACCAATGCATTTTTATTTAAAAGGAGTAACCACATTGGGCAAACTAACTTGGAAGGGAGACTCCAGAAGAGCCTGGGCCATGGACAGGAGCACAGTTCTCTCCTTTTGAGTGAAGTGATGTCATGGAAAGTGGCTCTTTCTTTGTCTCCATGTCTGAGGCACCGTCTTTTCTATCCTGAATTACCATGTTATATACCATGCATGGCATGTATCCAACAGTACATATTATCTTATTCAGCAGTGAGTGATCTGAACTTGAAATGCTCACATGGTTGTAAACTCCAAAAGAGTAAAGAAATTCCATTTATCTGTCATACATTCCTGGGCTTGTCTTCTTCTCCATTGGAACCCCCCATTCAAAGATGTGTAGACTGCACATTGGACGAGATCGAATGTGACTTTGCAAAAATAGAATGCCTGGTCTCTTCTCTTCCCCTCTCCATTCGACAATGCAAGATAAATTCACTCCACGGGAACCTTCTGTGGGTTGTACTTCTCAGGCAATTTGCAGTTTTCTGGGGGAAAGGCAGCTCACGCTACATTTATCACCCCCTGCCGCCGGCTACAATTCAACCCACTTCGAGCCACTGAGCAGAGGTGCTGATGGGGGCCCTGGCATTAGAATTCCACATCATAATGGAAGTGCAGGGAAGCAAAAGACTGATGAATTAGGGACACTTAGGTTGCTACTGAGAAAGAGGTCAAAATATACATGACACTGGATGACAGGGACCTAAGACGAACATACTGAAATAAAGAAAACAAAACAACAATGTAGTTGTTCACTTCCCCTTATATTTTTTGCTTCTGGTGCTCTTAGTTTGAAAAATGAGTTTCCTGTTGTTATTGGAATCACTGGCTCACATGGAGATGGTAGCTTCAATTTCATTCTACAATGCTGCTCAACTCGAAATACCCAGAGTAAAAAAAAAGATCCAAATGATCTGCCTTCTCTTTCCCTTTTCATTTTATGCAGATATGTGAGCTCTCTAAATAAACAACTGGCAGCAGCCATAGCGAGGTTCAAAGAAGGGAGAATGGGTGAGCTGAAGTCTGAGTTGGAATAAGCTGGCATGTGCCGCAGAAGTGAACAACCCTGCATCTCCCCAAATGAAAGGCGTCCATCTCATGGAAGCTGGTGAGGGCTCAGAGCACATGGCCACCTGGCAGCCCAGGAGGGCAGAATGCATCTTTATGACTACACTAAATAGCACATATCTCATCAGTCTGACAAGAGTGTGCAGAGACATCTCCCACTAGAGTGAGGTTCTTTGACTCCAAAGGGAAAGAAATTCTTTGAATTCGCAGTCTACTGGCCAGAACCAGTCATTTGGTCTTCATAACTGTACAGATTCAGAGCAGTATAGTCTTCTTTGCCCCAAGATGGGGAGAATTGACTGTAGGTGAGCTATAGAAGTTTCAACAAGTTTTTTTTCTGTCTTCTGTTGCTTGGCCTAGTGAGTAGGCCCTCGTGGTGTGGTAATACACCTTCAGGCTTAAAATAAATCAATATATTATTTATTCTATGAGAACACTTGAAGATATAGTGTATCTACAAATAGAGTCAAACCTTTTCAATATCAAAGACATTAAATCATCTCTTCATTGAAAGACTAGGAAAACAGACCAATCTTGGTGGTAGGTTACCTATCTACCTATCATCTTCTGAGACAGGTCATTGTTGGGGCTAGTTCTCTTCCCATGGTGTCACAGAAATTTTCTGTTACTGGATTGGTTTTAGATGGTAATATAGTGAAAATTTGACCAGAACAAAAGTGAAAAGGAAGCTATGAAGACCAAAGGTGGAACAGAAGTTGTAAGAGCACATTTAGCCTCAGCACCCAGGGCGTTCATTGTTCCGAGGGAAGTAACACATTTCCCATCATTTATTCTTGCTCCACCTGATGCCATTGCTTCTGAAATATTTACTGTAATATTAATGGTAGCTCTTTCTTCTTGGTTCACTTCAAAGTTTGTGGTTGGGTCTAGAGCCTTGAATGTATATAGAAACATGCCTTTGCTTCTAGGATTTTCATGTTGGGTTCATGGAAAATGCCAGTATTGAGCAGTGTGCCAGAGTAAGTCTACTGAGCTGCTTAGTCGCAAGCTCCATCTGCCTCGGGTCCCAGTCTGGCTACCCACACGCTCAGTGCTAGTGCCTTAGCATACAGTCATCAGACTGCTATGCATTCTGGAAAAAAAGACATGACTATCTGGGAAGAACCCAGAGCTAGATATAGGTTCTTTTCCTGCCTGGAAGAATTGGGTACAGAATTATATCCATATTTATCTGCACTGATTTGAATACTTAGAAATGTGGATTGGATTTGAGTATTAAGAGGAAAAACATCATTTCCCCTCACTTGAGACTCAGGATGTCTTTTTGAAAGAGTCAGATTTCCAGAATTGTTTAGAGAGTTGAAATGGATACCCATCCTGTTTAAGCCCATGACCCTGGGGTGCCATTTGGGGCCCATCTGGAGGCATAATGAAGCCGTTTTAAATAGATATTTCCAGTATAAAGTGTGTAAGAGATCAAATACATCCAGGCTTCTGCAGGTTTCAGAGGAGGCAGAATGGAAAGCCATGCTGATGAAACACGGCTCACAGGCAAATGTTCTCTTTCGCCATGAGGTGAGCAGCTCCCAGGGTCTGACTAGGGAGAGAATGCTTTGGTGGCTGGCTGGGTAATGAGCCTCTGCTGGGAACACCTTGTGTGCATTGTTTGTACCAACGTCTGTACAAAAATAAAAGTCCCTCCCTTGATGGTGTGGGGCTTGAAAGAAAAATAGACTGCATTCCATTGGAGTAAAAGGGGTCTGATCAGTGTCTGGCCCCATCTTTTTTGGTCCTTTGTAAATCTTTTCTATGTCACTGTTAGACACATATCATTACAAAGCTATCAGAATATTTCCTCTCTCCCTTTCTACCACAGGGAAGACTCTGTTAAAAACATTAAAAACAAGAATGCTAATGTTTTTATTGTATGTGTGTGTGTGTGGCTATTTATATATGTGTGTATAGGGATGGAATTGTCTGTAGAACACAGATGGGGGGCTGGAATTTCATTCTAATGCATTTACTGACTCTGTCCAGCAACCTGAAAACTGCAGAACAGACAGAAGTAGGTCAGGGTGGGAATTGTCCTATCTCAGCACATTATAAGGTAGGTGTGACAAGCGAGTGAGCTGTCAGCTCAGAGACAGAACTAGCAAACCCAGAGAGGGGTGGATGACCATATAATTTATCATCTATACCAGGACACTATGAGAATGAAAGGGAGGCTGTTAATAATTACGCTGGGACAACATGTGTATTTGGAGGCTGTCTCATGCAATCTGGAATGAAGAGTGAGCCCAGGGAAAGGCTGTGTGTCAGAATGCCAGGAGAAGAGCAGCCAGTCTTCCTACTAATGAAGGCTGGAGCAAGGCCAACATTGTACACTGCTATAAGATAGGGAAAAGTACAAAAAAGCCCAAAAAGGCAGAGCATTGAAGCCTTCCATGGTCAGACTGACTTAAAGGCCAACAAGAACTAGCAGGAATTCTGCTAGGGAGGTTAGAACCATGTTGGCCTGCTTCAATCTAGGGCATAAGGCTGTTTGTTCCTTTTGAAGGCCAGTAACAGTCTTCTTACCCCGTGGAAATCTTTTCATCGCTCTGAAAGGCAAAGTTCCCTACACTTGACACCTGTCAGGAGTAGGCAATCCACATTAAATAGAAGCTGCCTAGGATTATTGTGTTCAAGGTTGGAGGGCAGGGTGTGCAGAGAATTCTGGTAGAAGACTCATAAATGGAAGGGTTGCAACATTTGAGGGACACTCCTGTATTTTCTGCTCTGTGTATTCTGTCAATAAAATGGGTATTAGATGTAATAAAGTAAGATAACAAACATTCTAAAAATGTCTGTGGGGTATTTTTTAAAGGCTACTTGAAATGGGGGAAGAACATTATTAAATTATTGGAAGAAAACTTTTAGAATCAGAAGATAACGTGTTCACGAAGGCTGCTGATTCATTCCCAGCTGCCCAGAACCGAAATAACCACCACATTATTTGTAATATTGTTTTTCCAATAGCTTAAGTGTATTTCTAGCTAGCTCTTGCATCTTAAATTAACCAATTTCTATTATTTTATATTTTACCTTGAGGCTCGTGGCCTACCGTCAAGGTTCCAGCCGTTGGATCACGTCTTTGCATCTTTCTCCTGTGGTGGATCCTTGGCTTCTCCCTGACTCTGTCTACTCTCTCTATACATCTTTTCAAGCCTGGTTATATTCTGTTAAACCATTGGCTGAAAGCAGCTTTTTTATCCATTGACCAATGAAAGCAATACATACAGAAAGGCTTTCCAGACCAATATCGGATCAAACAATATATACGTTTATCCATTTATCACCCATCTATCATCCACCTACTTTATCCATCATTCATCCAGCTATCCATCCATTTACCATTAACAGTTTGTAGAAACTAAGTACTTATTATATATGGGTACCAAACTTGGAACAAATGATATATATAGTAAGCAAGATATATAATGTGGAGGATTGTTAAATCCAGTAGAAATGGTTAAAGAAATTACTCAGTAATATTACATTGTTGAAATGGAAAGGAATAATATGCCCAGAGGAGTTAGGGAGGTGATATTTAGGGCCCGTGCTTATAAAGTGTGTTAGAATTTGACAATTCTATGTAAGGTGGAGAAAAAATTACAGCAAAGGTGTGGGCTGCTTAGGAAAAGAGCAGACAACAAGGTGGAAGGGCCCAGTGCAGAGAAGGAAGGAACGGCAGAAAGTTCATTCTGGCTTCTTGCAATGGCCAGTTATCTAAGTGATCACCAAAATAAGATGAACCTTAGGAACCCCCAAAGTGAAAAGTGGAATCTAGGGAACTAACAACCTAGTAAGAAAATAGCCACATGCAGAGGCAGTGCAGAGACGTCTGCCCCAATAGGTGTACGGTCTTCTTTAGTTCTGTGGTTAGAATTAGATGAGGCCTCTGGGGCTAACAGGATTCAGCACAGATGCTTGCACAAAACACCACAAAGCCTGCATGAAGAAACTGGCCCGGGGCATAGATGACCTCCAGGAACATTCTAGTATATGGAGAGAATGGCTTTCTGTACTTTAACCTCCAGTTTTAAAACCCAGGAAAGCAGTCTCTACTCTCCCCTCAGTCCCTGTCCTTAGAGGACAGTTCAGTTCTGAGATGAAGACCTGCCTGGAGCACAGTTCTTGGCAGTCCTGTGGCAGGACTTGAAGTAGTAAAGGAAATCACCTTATTAACACAGAGGAGACTGAAATGATGTGTGTGTGTGTGTGTGTGTGTGTGTGTGTGTGTGTGTGTGTGTGTGCGCGTGCATGCACGCACATGTAGCACAAGTGCATGTATACAGCCACGTATTGAAACCAGAAGAAAACCTTGACTATTGTATTGTTCTTACGGAGATGCTCATTTACTTTTAGAGATAAGGTCTCTCATTGGAACCCAAATCTCATGAATTACGCCAGGCTGGGTGGTCCACAAATGACCCACTTATCTATCCCCTCAATGTAGAGACTAACTATATTGCATAGCACCACATCACACTTTTACCTGGGCCCTAAAGATTGAGCTCAGGTCCTTATGATTGCATGGAAAATACTTTAGTGACTGAAATCTCTCTCCAGAACCCTGCAACAAGATCATTTTTAAGTTAGAAAAAGAAGCCCCTGCATACTGAGCCACATTTTGACAAGAAGCCCTCCTGCCTTGGACAAGTTTCATCAGACTGGCTCCCATACTAACCCCATAGAGAGGAATGTGGCTCCAAAGCCCAATGCAGGCCTATCATTATAGAATGAAACACAAATCTGCACCATCAAACAAACATAGATGTAAGGGTGTGTTTATTTGTTCATTTTTCAATCCCACTTCCTTTGGAAAAGTAGAGATTGTTGTATTTAGTTTGGTTGCCCACGACTGTGCTAAAGGTCAGAGGCAACACTCTAATCTGCTTTTTTCCAGACCTCGCTAGACTGAAGAAGGCTGTGAACAAGAGAAAAAAAAAGTTGCAAAGGTTTAATTCAGAACCAGAAGACCCATTTTCCCTTACTCCCTATCGAAACACATTGCTGGAGAATGAGGCTGCTGCTAGGCAAAGAGTGTAAGATTGTTGTTCTGGTTCTTCATTGCATTGAGTCATATTCATTTCCAGAGGAATACCAGCAGTGACAGACCAAATGGCATGCCTGTGTAGGGTTGGCATTCTAACAAGGACATAGACAATAAATGTATCAACCAGCAGAACAAGTACACTGTTACCTCTTATACCTTCTTTTGAGGTAGTACATATATTTCAAGTTGATCCTTAAAAAACTGTTGGAGACTGACCACACATGACTGTAAAAGACAATTCTATCAGCTGGTTAATCTAGCAACCTTAGAGAAAGCTATCATTCTAGCCCTGTAATTGGCAGGGAGTGCAAACAAACAAAAACATTGCCTGAATTCGCAGAACAAGTTTGGGAGCTAATCAATTTCAATTAGTCCATGCTCTTCACCATCAGATCAGCCACATGGGATAAGGGGGGTAGTCTTTTAGAATGTGTGTTGTGGAAAGGGCTCTCAAAGAAAGACATTTGAGCCAAGACCTCAAGGATGATAGTGATCTAGCTTTGAAATGACCCTGAGAAGTGCAGCTAGTCTCAGTCAATCACTCTCAAGCCTATGAGGACACCCAGGACTCTCATTCTTAGGGTACAGAACACATATCCCATGGGTTGCCATTCCTGATTATCCCTAGGAATTGCCTTTTGTTCATAACTCCTGCAAGAAGGGGATCCTGGGAACTGACCTGTTAGTCCTTTATTCTATCTGTGAATGAAGTTGGTATCAGATTCTGCTTCCACAGACACCTTCAAGCTTAATAGCCATACAATGGTGATGACTTGGGCTTCTCAGCTGCCCCAGCTCCAAGGATTCACCTAATTTTGGAAGAAAGAGAGGAAATGAAGAAAAGCTGGACCCACAGACACAAAAAAGCTGGGGTAAAGGGCCCTGGTCTGTTGAATGGAGAAGCCATAAAAGCTTACAGTTTTGTGAGAAGTTCAATGGGTGTTAACTCATCGCATCTTCATGGACTATTTTTTTTTAATGCCTGGACTGTCTGCTTGTCCATTACTGACTCTATTTTCCCCAAGCTCTTTAAGTAAAATGACTCTCTCCACCAATGGCTGTAATGTAACCACGGCAGTTTGTCTGGGTCAAGGAGGTTCTTAAAACCCTTTAGTTCTGTACATCTGTTTGGGTCTATCCATTCTTACTAGCCTGAATCTTCCAAGGTTCCCAGCATACTGTAAGCACAGTGATGAACCATTCTTCCTCTGACTTTTACCTAAGGATTTGGTCCCTGATTCTCCTTTTTGACTTCTCTGTCTCTTCTAACTGTCATCCCTTTATTAATGGCACACATGTTTTTTGAGAATAGAGTCTTTCCTTTATCTTGGGTTCAAATTACAACTCTATAAATTATGTTAGAAAATAATCATGTCTTGATTTAAAAACCAATTAAAGAATATCTGATATGAGAAGTGGATGGATTAAAAGGTGTGTAGACTCGACACAAGGAAAGATGGGGAATTGAGACTCACTAAAGGTTTTAGGTCATACCCAGAAGGAACACTTGGGTGCTTTCACAGTTGGAGATCCTAAAGAACAGATAGAAGGGAGTCGTAAACAAAATGTTTGGAGGCATTTTGTTAATTTATTTTCTTAGTAAGATGACAATTAGGGAACCGTAGATTGATTCTAAGCAGAACACCCTCAAGTATCTAGTAGGCTTGAACAGTGCTATTGACCACCTTGGCTTGAAAACATAGAACAATTCCACCCAATAGCAGCAAGATATAGGCTCTTCCCTGTTGTCCACAGGACATCACCAGGTTTCTCTCTGAGATTAAAGACAGTCCTCAAACAGAAGCCTTATGGATGGGGAGCTTACTACTGAAGATTGCTAAAACCTAGTTACAGAACCTAGAACATGGCTCAGTTACTTTAAAAGGTTTTGTATCCTAGAAAACGTGTCTTTGATTACAATAGATTTAACCTGAAATCAATAACATAAAAATATCTGGAAAATTACCAAACCTTTAGAAACTAAAAACTCTACTTCTAAATAGTGCATTGGGTCCAGCCATATGCCAAAAGTATTTTTAATAGAGTAAAAATAGGCACATTGGATTTATAGGATGCTGCCTACAGTAGTATGGGGGATATTATAGCTAAACCCTTTAATTAAGAAGGAGTAGTCTTCAATCAACAATATTTTTATTTTAAACCCCTTTTATTAAACCTAGATTCCTTTCTCATACAACATAATCTGAATACAGTTTCTCCTCCCTCTACTTCTCCCAGTTCCTCCTCACTTACTCTTCCATCTAGACCTACTCTCTTTCTAGCCCTCATTAGAAAAGAATAGACTTCTAGGAGATACTAAAACATAACAAAATAAAATATAACAAATCAAAACAATAATCATCATATTGAAGTTGGAGAAGTCAAACCAACAGAAAAATAAGAGTCTCAAGAGAAGGCACAAGAATCAGAGACCCACTCATTCACACACTCCGGAGTCTCATCAAAGTACTAAACTGAAAGCTATAGTATGTATGCAGAGGACTTGGTGCAGACCTGTGTGGGCCCTGCGATCGCTACTCCAATCTCCATGAGTTCATATGATCTTTGCTCAGTTGTTTTAGATGGCCTGTTCTCCTGCTATCCTCTGTCTGCTCTTTCATCCAAAATCCTCTGTCAATCAATGGATTTTATTCTCTTGTTAAGAGAATAGAGCTGGGTGTGGTGGTGCCTTCTTTTTCACAGTACTCGAGAGGCTGGGACAGGAAACTTAGAAGTTTAAGGCTCATCCTGGTCTGCATATTGAAAGGCCACCACGTCAAATAAAAGAGAAACTAGAGAAAATGAAAGGCAGGATGAAGTAGAAAACATAAAAATAAGGCAAGTAAGCTGAAAACAAAAACAAAAAAGAACAACAACAACAACAAAAAGGGAAACACTAAGTTTCAGAGAAATGCCAGCAAAGCGAGAAGAGTCTAACCAGAGGGTTTTATCTCTGTGAGCCACATGATGAGGAAGCGAGAAGACACAGGCTCCCGCATCAGTGTAAGAGAACACTTACCTCAGATACGTAGTCACAGAGAGAAGAACAAAAGAATACAGCGAACAGCTTCACGAGTTTATTCTCAAATGAGAACAGCGAATTCCTTAAAAGGTGCTCACGCAAAAATATCTAAATAACCTCAGACTAGGTACAGCTCAGCAGCAGGGCACTTGAATAGTCCAATCCTCAGTTCCACAACAAAACAAAATAAATTGAGATGAATGACCCTTATAGTCCCATACCAAGAAAACTGTTTATTCTTTTTCCTATTACTCTAGTTTCTGTTCTTTTGACACAGAGAGGATCACTACTGACTCACTCAAATACCGAAGAATGGACACCACACCCATATAAACTGCCCCAACGGAGGAAGAGATAATTCCAGCTCACTTTCTGAGGACAAAGTTTATAATTGTATCAATATTAGACAAAAGTACAAGAGGTAAAGGAAACAATAGATTAATATCGAATACGAATATACTTGTAAAATTAACACAGATTTTTTGTTAAGTACAATTGGACAATATGTTAAGACATACCTGAACAAGAGGAATTTATGAGGCAAAAAGTTTTAATATTTGGCGTCAATCAATGAGTTACCAAGGTTCAGAGAAAAAAGTGCATAATCCTGCAGACAAGGATAGAAAAAGCATGAGACGAAGCTCCCGTGCATTCCTGAGAAAACTCGACAAGCTGGAGGTACAGGAGTGACTTCTGCCGGATGAAAGAGCCTCTGCCAAAGCCCTGACAGCATGCTACTTAGCAGTGAGGACTGAGTGCTCCCCCATCAGAATCTAACAGAAATGCCCATTCTTGCCTCTTTTGTTCAACATCACAGATTTTGACTACACAGGGGAAAAAAAAGGCTGAAGCTGAATTGAACCAAAGCAAAGCAGCTTGAGAAAAAGAGGCTGAAACTGTTTCTCCCAGATGTGATGATCTGGTAAAACAACCTTCCCACCTTTTCTGCACACTCCACTCTGCACACACGGACTCCTTGACTTGGTGGTTGCTCTGTATGTGACAGGAGATCTCCAACATCCGTGGACCTTTGTCCACTGGCTAAACGTATTACCACCTCTCCAAGAGGTGACAGCAAGAAATGTCACCAGGCAATACGACTTGTCTGCCCATGAGGGTAAAATCTTCTCCTAGTTGAGAACTACTGATAACAGAGAATTGGATGAAACCTACAAAAATAAAATAAAATAAAAATAAAAAATAAAATCCATAGACTGATAAGTTAGTATAGCAAGCTTATGTGATAGAAGATCAATATGGAAAGTTACTGTATTTGATATGCTAGTAATGAAAGAAAATTGAAATTAAGTAACTGTCATTTTTGAAAGTATGGAACATAAAAAAATTTGAAAAAATAACCTAAAAATATATATGTTGAAAACCAAATGTATTGTTGAGAGACATTAGAGAAGATTTAAATACATAGAAAAACACAATTAATCATGAATTAGAAGACTCATATTGGTAACATTGTCAACTATTTCTAAAGTGCAAGCTGAAAATGTCAAAGATCTAAAACAGCCAAAGCAGATTTTATAATGAAGTCAGGGCAGACACCACTTGGTTTTAAGAAAAAGTGGCTATTCAATGAAGAAAGAAATAAAGAAAAAAAAAGATTACCTTTAGTTTAGTAAATTGTGTTTAGCAAAAGAAGCAAGATTCAACCTTAGCTCTGTACAATTCTGAAAATTGAACTCAAATTAATCACAGGCCAAAATGTACAAAATTCATGACAAAACTGTAGAACAAAATATTTGTGATCTCAGGCAGAATTTACCAAGGCTAGTGAGATGATGCCGCAGTTAAAAGTGGGTACTGTGCTTACAGAGGACCCAAGTTTGATTGCCAGCACACTGAGAGATATGCAAAAATGCATGTAACTTCAGGGGACCTGATGCCTTGCTTTGGACTCTGTAGGCACCTGCCCTCATGTGCACATACCTATACATGTATACACGCACACATAATTAAAAATAAAAATAATTTTTAAATTGCAGAGATAAAATACTGAAAGTATATTCTTTATATAATAGTTAAGTTTTCTTCATGAAAATTAAAATCTTTTTCTCCAAAAGATATTGCTAAGAGAATGAAAAAACACAAATTCAGAGAAAATATTTGTGAAGTGTATATTTATATTTGAGAAAGGACTTTCATCTGGGATATGCATATAGCCTTAAATCTTGGTAAGACCTCAATATCTTGGAAACATTTGTGCTTCAAAGAAAGCTAAGATATAACTCTTGAAATAGCATGAAATTTTCACAAATCGTATGTTTGATGAAGGATTTATATTTAATATAAAGGACACGTACATTTCCATAAAGAAAGTCAAACACCCCAATTTAACAATGGACAAAGGACTCTTTTCTAAGACTATATTAAAATGATCAGTAAACATGAAAAATAAAGATGTTCCACACTATTGGCCATCAGGAAAATGCAAATCAAGACTTCAGAGAAGCTCTCTTGGGAATTCCACTTGGGTAGATGTGTGCTATCATTTCCAAATACCGTACACTTTTTATGTCTCTCCCTCTCCCATCCCTTCATTTCTCCCTTTCTCTTCATGTTTGAATCTGTTAAAAACCCTTTGTCTCTGCTTCAAAACAAAACAACATTGCAAGAAGTTCTTAGATCATGTCACTGATGTGCCTACAGTGAGAAAGGAAACACAAGGGACAAACAGAACCAGGCAATTCAGAAGTAGTCCTTTTCAGAGTGTGAATTATGAAATGATTTAAGTCTTTAGAAAACGGCCAATCAACGTCACAAAATTTTACTCTTTGGTCTACACCTAAGTGAAATGAAAGAATATATTTGCACAGAAACTTCTAAATAAATATTCACAGTATATTTCTCTAAACATCCAAAAATAGGAACAATACAACTGTTCATTAAATCATCCATGAGCAGGTAATGAAGCTTTTGCTCTCCAGCAATACTATGGAATGTAATTTGGTACTGAAGAATGAAGTACCACCAATCATTGTAATACAAATGATCATTGGAAACTCTGGCTACAGGAAAGAAGGCATTTTCAAAATGCTGGCTATTTTATGACTGCAGTTATTTGAAATATCTAGAATAAGTAAACCTCTAGGGACAGAAAGTATATTAGTGATTGTCCAGTGCTTGGTAGGTCTAGAACGGTAAGTTGTAATACATGAGATGGTAAGTACGGACTAACATGTGAAGGCATCATATTTCCTAAACTTAGTTGTGATGGGTATGAGATTGCTGAATATATTAAACATCACTCATAGATCCCAAAGGGGGCATTGTGTTATATGTGAATGTATACAAATAAAGCTGTCAATGGATATGCACACAATCAAAAATGCACACACACACACAAAATCATCACACAGTACACACATGTACATTCACACACACATACACACTCAATATACACACTCATACAAGCAAATTTACACATGAATGCACATAAAGAAACAGAAGGATCAGCTGTCAAAAGGAGGAAGGAAGGTGGTAAGATTGAAATCTATGTGTCAATTGTGCTGGTATTAAGGTGACCAAATTTGCTAAAACGCATTGAAATGTATGTAAATTATTTCACTATGAAGTCTATTTTTTTAAAAAAAATCTCAGAATGAAAGAAAAATAGCCCAATTAAACACGGGCAAAAGATTTGGAGTAATATCAGAGAAGATACACAGATGGCAACAAACACATGGAGAGGCCTCGATTAGTGAGTGAATAAATCTACATAACAGAGTCAGGAAGCCTCACTGGAGGGAATTCTTCTGAACTTGCTCTGCAAAGCTGAGACCTTGGTCATACCATACAGAGACAAAGTAGTCAAATCTAACTTAGTATAATCATAATCATAATAATAACCACCTGAGTAAAAAATAATCCTTGTGTATTAGGAAAGAATGGAATGAAACTAGATCAGCATACCACTTGCCTTGGGAATTACTGAGACCCAGGTGATCAGCTAGCTGATGGACATGGTGGGGTTGTAGGGGCTGGCTTCCCAGAGCTGCTGGAGAGTACATGAATACTAAGTGCTCCTAATCCGATGAAGGGCAGCTAGTACTAGGCTCCCAGTCACTTTATTGGAGTTTCTTGAGTATACCTCCACCACTTGACCCAGCTATTCCATTTGACAGAAATGAAAACATGTCCACAGGAAGACTGGAATGAAGACACTCGGCAGTTTTATTTGTGACTGTGCAAAACTGGCCAGAATCCAGATGTCCATCAATGAGTAGACAGGTAAACACGGCTGGTATTTGATGCTTGGTTATATGATGGTATGAGGTCCATATGGCCAGAGTCCATGTCTCTGAAAAATGTTAGAAAATGCAAACAAACCCGGAGCAACAGAAAAACAGACATTGGTGGCCTAGGGAGTAGGGAGGGCAAGTATGTGGTGGGTACAAGGAAAATTTTGGGGGAAATAGATATGTTTGTTATCTTGATTGTGGTGATAATTTTATGGATGTATGCATATGTCATGCCTTATCAGATTGCATACTTTCAGTATGTATGGTTTATTGTATGTCAATTATACCTCAATAAAACTGTTAAGACAAAGATAATCCGTTTAAAGTTCCTGGCTTGCAGTAACAGCTTGTTTTCTCTAATTGCTCCCGGCTCCAGACAATGAAATCATAGACAGAAGAATCCCACCTGGCTGGAGAGGCCTCTGAGACACTGTGCTGAATGGTTTTTGGGTGACACTTTCTCCCCAGAATAATTTGTTAGGGAAAGGGGGTCGGCAATGACCCCCCTGTGTCTGCAATGGCTATTTCAAGCTGGTTGTCTATCCTCCTTTCCTTTATTCCTTTTCTCTCCTTGTTTCCATTCTTTTCTTTTGCAGTGGTAGGAATTGGCCCCCAGGTCCAGTACATGTCAGGCAAGTTTTCTAGCACCTATGCTCCCATTTTCAGAATGTTTCTTTCCTCACATGAGATCCTCTTGGGACCTTGACTTGCAGGATTATTTCTCCACTATTGATTTTGTTGTGAATTTCCTTACGACTACCAGCACAGAAAAAGTATGCATGGAACTCAAAACAACTCTACCAATACTTTTTTTTATATCGTTGCGTATTGAGGCACAACACACATTAAGTCTGCAAAGAGAAAAAGAAGACAAGAGGCATGGGAAAGAGCCTGAGCCTATAAGGACCTCCTAATACATAAGATGTCAATGGCTACATCCAGTGGTGGAATGGGGTTCAGATGATGGACTTACAGAGATTTACAGAGACAAGTGCATCCTGATTACCTCTTTCAAGTTTTTGTGGGTCCATCCTGATGGTCCAGGCTCTTTTTCTTTGCTGTCCCCAGATACATCTAGTGGCAGAAGTCAAAGAAGCCAAAGTGGCTCATTGCTTGATGGATGTTTGTTGTGGGGACCTAGAGGATCAGAAGGATTCCAGGCATCCAACAGAGACAGCATTGTCTGCTAGCCTGAGCTACTGCTCTTCCCAAAGATCTACATCTGAGTTTGCAGTTACAATTTACTTCTGTGTGACACAAAACAGTTTCTCAGAGCTGCAAATACACAAACGGTATAAGGAGGGAGGAGAGCAAAAACAGATATAAAGTCTCATATCGTGTGGTTTTGTGTTATTTCTATGCCCTTCCTGAAATACTTGGGTGGCTTTTGTGTCCTAAGAAGCTGTATCAGAAGCCAGGGCACCTCTTTGATAGGATGCTGTGTGAATGCATGTAAAACACGTGACTGTGGTTCTGCAGATGCCTTACAATCCAATTACCGCTACTAGAAATGCCCTTCAGTTCCAGGCCATACAGAATAGGCCTGCAAGTTCCCAAACCTGAATCAAGAAGGAAATGCACTACACATAGCTATAAGAGTCCGAGAACTACAGCTTTGTGGAGGCCAGGTCTACATTTGCTGCTTCAGGTTGTGAAAACAGGTGCTCACTCAAAGCCTCATTGAAAAAGATGGTAATAGCAGTGCCTGCTTTCTCAGACTGTTGGGAACTCCAAGTGGAAAGATACATAAAGTTAAGAGCTGAGGAGCCCCATCTAGGGCAAGGTAACTTTGCAGATGGATGTAAATACGGGAAGCAATTGGATGGTAGTGGCTCATTGCTTTAATCACAGCACTTCAGAGGCAGGTGAATCTCTGAGTTTGAAGTCAATCTGGTTTACAGAGCAAGTTCCAGGACAGCCAGAGTGACACAGAGAGAAATCCTGTCTCAGAAAACCAAGCAAACAAACAAACACAGGAGGCAAAACATTGGTCAAGAAAAAAAATCTTTAGCACCAAAGGTGTTTCATTGGACGTACAAAACAAGTGCAAATCAGGTCGTGGTAAAAGGTTAAAGACCACCCTTTAGTGACCAGAGACTTTCTTTCAGATTTAAACCATAGAGAACCAACGGGGTTCCCACACGCTGCAGCCAGGACCCAGTTAAGACTGCCTTGCTCTCCTGTTTCACCTCAGTAGAAATGAAATGTGTGCTGGCTGGAAAAAGAGGGCTTGACCTCAAAGTAAATAAAAATCTGCTATTTCCAGGTATCAGAATTACTTGTATTGGCCTTTTTCTTTTTTCTTTTAATGAAAGTGGAGCTCTCTAGACACTGGAATTTTTTTTAGTCAAAACTAGAGGAACATAGTCACTGGGATACTATAATGCTCTTGTTGGGATGTTTGCTTATTTGTCAAAGAAAATGTCTCTTTACAGCACCAGATACATGAATCATTCATGTTAACATTAACGAGAGCACAGGACAGTTGTGCAACCATTTCCTTCCTACTCTAAAAATCTAAAGTTACAGCCTTAGAGGAAAAGGAAAAACCCCTGAGTGTCTTGTAAACTGGCATCTTCTTCAACCACCTGCATAGGTTTTTATTCCACATTTACCCCTTTGCTTCTCCTCATGGTTATTTAT